>NC_090933.1:396167622-396470653 GCF_040938575.1 Ambystoma mexicanum
AACAGGCAATGTGGGATAATGGAGGGGATGGGGGACTAACAGGCAACGTGGGACAGCAGAGGGGGTGGGGGAATGGGAGACACAACGCGGGACAGCAGAGGGGTTGGGGGGGCTAACAGACATGCAGGACACTGGAGGGGGTGGGGGGAATGGGAGACGCAACGTGGGACAAAGGAGGGGGTAGTGGGGACTAACAGGTAACGAGGGACAGCGGAGGGGTTGGGGGGCTAGCGGGCAACACGGGACACTGAAGGGGTGGGGGAATGGGAGACAAAGCGGGACAGAGGAGGGGGTGGGGGGTGGGGGCTAACAGGCAACGCGGGACAGTGGAAGGGGTTGAGGGGCTAACAGGCAACGCAGGACTCTGGAAGGGGTGGGGGGCTAACAGGCAATGCGGGGCAATGGAGGGGGTGGGGGGACTAACAGGCAAGCTTAGTTGGTTGCTGGTTGCTTAGCTTACTATAACTAGCAAATTTCGTTTTTTTTTCAGTTTTACCTGTAACCATAACATCCTTGTAGCAATGTTTTTCCATTAAATTTCATAGGTTTTTGCTAGTGCAACTTAACCATAACGTCCCTTTAACAATGTTTTTGTTAGTGAATTTCATAGGTTTTTAGTAGGGCACTGTAACCAGAACGTTGCTTTAGCATAGTGTTTTCTGTAAACATGATAGTTGTTTGGTACTTCAATGGAACCATAACGTTCCGTTAACAAGGGTTTGTTACTGATTCCTTGGCTGCCCTCATGATAAACGTACGGAAAGGCCAAATTGTCTGGTGTATGTAGCCATTTGCGTTACCCCTTCCTTATTCAAAAAGTGTTGAGGTATCTTAGCAATTGCAGATCTACATGGTAAATGTTGGTGAGTGTTTGAGTAGTTTCCTTTTTTCTGTTAACATTGCATGGTGGCTCTGTGCCGCACAGTACTGGCTGAGATGACTACAGATGAGCAATATGTACATTTCCTATGGGGACTGCACCTGGTCGGCATATGTGCAATCACATTGCAAGTAGCCGGAGGACTCCATTAGTGGCTGCATGTCCACATTTTCTAATGCACTTTTAAATAGTTGTGGAAGTGCATGTGTATCCGTTCCGCACCTATATCCATGCAGAGGTCATCCACTGTGTGCTGCTAACACCGCCCCTGTCACCAGCCCTACAGATGCATACAGTAGGCTACCGCATTTCAAGTACTCCTGCCGACTACGTGGGTGGCTCTGCAAACCTACCAATGTGTGGCTAAAGCAGGCCTGACTCTATGACACCCACTGATAAACAAGGAACAGCAACCTGTAGTGTGACATGGGCGTGTTAAATGTTGCATTAATTTGATTGATGTGCTGCTTGCCTTTCCATCGGGCCTCATTACGAGTTTGGAGGTAGCCATGCAGTTATTAGCGGCATGGCTACCAGCAAACTCGGGTCTGTGTCCTGCAAAAGGGGATTTACCAGCCCATTCCGACCTTGGAGGGCCCGGTAATTCCCTTTTGCGGGACCCAGACCCGGTACATCCCCATTCCCATTTGAGCCCCGAAAGGGCTCAATGGGAATGGGGAGGATGCTAACAACGGGCCCGTTAATGACGGTCCTGTTGTTAGCATCCTGTACTGCTAGCGGGTCCTGCTCTGCACGTCTGGTCCGGTACAGAGCGGGACCCGCTACAGAGCTCGTAATGTGGCAGCCCGGAATGAACGGTGCTGGTCCCTTACCTTACCTTAGGCCGCCAGCCTCGTAATGAGGCCCATCGTGTGTGCACTGAGCAGTGTCACTGAAAGTGTCAAGAGCTTGCCTGCGGAGCATAAAGTTGAAGAAAACATGTAACCGCAGGTGGGACAGTTTGTAGTGAGTCTGCAAAATGGCAAACCTGGTGCGCCTTGGTCACGCACATACTAGTGCATGTAAAGGCAAATAAGCAAACAGCAGAATATGCAGAGCGCAAACAATCTTAGTGGTGGTTAGAAAAGTACTGTAGTGCATGGTTCGCACAGAATAAACGGCTTCCTACTCCACGTAATAAAGCTGTGTTTCACGTTGTTGTAAACATTCTTGTATTCCACAATGCATGCATCTCTGTGAATGCTAACCCTAAGACTAATGGTGTAGCATGAAGTGTTTGTACTGCATGTGACGACAACTGAAATGAAAACACAAGGGGCCAGTGGGCAGTGTACCGCCCTTCCAACAATTACATAGGGTAATTTCATGTACAGCATTTTCCACATCTGCTGCGGGCAACAAGAGGGGCACTCCTGTAGGGCAGCAGAGCTCTAAAACATCCTTGCTGACCATATGGCGCACTACAGACCCTTACCCACCAAAGGGCATTGTATTGTGCATGTACTGCATTCCGCTACTCTACAGAGGGAAGGTACTTGGAAGTTCGTGGAAAGGGTCCTTCCAGGAGCATGACAATGACTGGCGCCTATGTAGGGGAGGGCCCCCCAATAATTCCATCTCTCGGCACGTCCCCTATGGTATCCATGCAGGTACTGCCCCTTGTGTACCGGGCCTTTCCTGCTGTTCCTTCTGTGGCGTGTGTCACAAGACCATAATAAATGGAAATGAACTGGAACTTTCAACCAGGGTTGGGGACGTTGTTAGTTGTTTCGGCTCTTAAAAGAGCCTTTGGTTTTTTAACTGCTGCGTCCATAGACACACCTTATTTTGCGGTTTTTGTAACTAAATTTATGTTTTCAACAGCAGCTCACATTCTTACAATAGGGTCTTCAGTGCAGCCTGTAGATTGTGAAACAAATGTTCATTGCCACTGGTCGACAAAGGCATGCCATTTGCCTTGAAATGGTGTATATATCAAGAACCAATGTTCTCATTCTCACAGGAGAACATCCCAGCAGCACTCACAAAGTCAATCATGTTTTCTTTTTATGAGACCCCTTCCGACTTCTCGCTGGCAACAGGAATCATTGGAATACTTCCACACTATTCTTGGGGGTATACATGAGAAAAGCACCTTGGCAGTGTGAAAAATGTGCTGCACTGCTATCATCATATTCTTCAGTTGACAGTACACACGGGAGCAGGGCATGAAACCCAAAAAGAAGGCTCCAAAGTGCACAACCACAACATGCACAGTTGCCGAAGAGACCATGCGTCGACATTCTACAAGTACTGTGCCGAAACAGCACGCTTCCACACTGCGCCACAAAGCGTCCACTCCCTCCAAACCGAAGTTGCTACAAAAGCCTTTTTGGAGGGAATACAAGAACAGATCTTCCACAAAGGCATCACCCACAACGAAAACTGTGCATCTTGCCATGTTTGCCAGCCGCACTACATAAACTAATGGAAATAATGATTGCCAGCCTTTCCTGTGACGCATACCATGAGCATCTGATTGGACATTCCCCACAGTCCCATTGCCATTGGCCACCATGGTGAGAAGCACAGAATGTGGCACGTTCCTTTCCCCAATTACCGCGAGTGCTGCTCCCCGGTGAAGCAGGAGGAGTTCTTCTCCCTATTGGTTCTCTTTCCTGTGACGTACACCCCGAGCACCTGATTGGCCAAAGGCCATAGTCCCATTTCCATTGACCACCATGGTGAGAAGCGCAGAATGTGGCACGTGCCTTTCCCCAAGTACAACGAGGGCGCACCCCAGTAAATCAGGAAGCGTCCTTCTTCCTATTGGTGCGCTTTCATGTGACGCACACCCTGAGCACCACATGATAGGACAATCCCTACAGTCACATTTCCATGGGCCAGCATGATGAGAAGTGCCGAATGTGGCATGTACGATTCCCCACGTACAGCGAGGCCCGAGTGAAGCAGGAGTCCTTCTTCCTATTGCCGCACACCCTAAGCATCTGATTGGACAATCCCCACAGTCCCATTTCCATGGGCGCCACCCACAAAATCCCTGGATGTGGCTTTCGTGCTGCGTGCAGGTGTGGGGCAATAACTTGCAACCAGGTTAGCGGGAGTTCGTGGTAGGGGGCGGCTCTTAAAAGAGCCTTTTTTTCCTTTTTTTAGATGCTTCTACAGAAACACCTTTTTTCGGTTTTTATTAGCTTTTGGGTTTTCTTGTGCTCACGTTAGTACAGTAAACTCTTCACTGCATCCTGTTGACGGGCAAACAAAACTGCATTGCCAATGGGTGACAACAAAATTACATTTTCTTGGAAAAACTCTGCATTTCCACAACTAATGAGGTCATTGTTGCAGAAGAACATTCCACGAGCGGATAAAAAAGTATACATGCTTCTGTTGATGAGACACCTTTCTGCATCTGGCTCGGAACAACATCCATGAGCAGTGGCCCATACTCTTCGTGGTATTATGGATGAGAAAAGCACCTTGGCGGTGGGAAAAAGCATCTTTACGATATCAAGCCATCTCCTCAGTCTGCAGAACAAATCTAAGCAAGCCAGGTAACCCATATGCATGCCGCCTTAGTGGATGACGATAACATCTACTGCTGCAAAAGTGGCCAGGTCTTTGCAAAGTGCATGCATATCGGCGAAACTGCACACATAAACAGCGTTCCACAATACGTCCACTCCTTCCAAACCAAAATTGCTGTCAAAGGGCCTCATTACACGGAAGGCGGTAAGGGTTAACAGTCACCGGTAAGGGTACCGGTGACCGTTAACCCTTACCGCCTTACTACGAGGTCCCTTTGCGGGACCCGACCTTAACGGCTGGTGTAGACCAGCCGTTAAAGTTGGGACCCGCAAAGGGACCTTGGTGCTAATTACGGTACCGCAATTTGCGGTACTGTAATTAGCTCCTTCCCCATTCCCATTATGCCCTATGGGGCAAAAATGGGAATGGGGAAGGGCCATGGAGTAAGGGGGAATTACCGCCCCGCCAACCTTGGAATGGGTTGGTAATTCCCCTTTCCTCCATGGTGGTACCGGTATGGTACCGGCGGCAACCATGGTGCTAATAGCACCATGGTTTACCGCCTACCGTGTAATGAGGCCAAAAGTGTCTTTCCAGGGCATAGTTGTGCAGATCTATGACGAAGGGATCACCTACAGTCAACACAATGTGTTTCGCCATGTCAGCCACCCTCTGTACGCAGAGCATAATGTACAAAAGTTGCACCGCCCCTTCCTGTTAACCACACCCACAGTACCTGATTGGCTAATCCCCACAGTGCCATGTCAATTGGGCAACATGGTGTGAATGGCAGATTGTGGCACGTGCGTTTCCCAAAGTACCATGAGGGCTGCACCCATGTAAAGCTGGAGCCGTCCTTCTTCCTTTTCCACTATCTTCTCTGCAGCTCTACCTCATTGGATTACGCGTAAATAGGCACACACGCATCCACCTATCGTATCGAAGCCGCCATCATCTAACACTGTCACTCCTATACAACACTTCAAATGTACTGTTACACATTTACAGTACAAATGTCATGCTATTCCAAAGCACGTCCACTACAAAGTTCAATGAAAGTATGCACGATTTCTCCATCTGCATACATCCACATGGTCACCCAGCATGTGGCATGTGTAATCCTGAAAGTACCGCGTAATCCGATACCTTTTCGTGATAGTGAGGGGGAGGCTGGAGGAGGCGGGAGGTGGCGGGGTAAACAATATCAAGCTGGGTAGGGAATTCGGTCTTCCATCGTAGATGTATAAAGGTTTTTTTTTATTTGTACGTGCGTGCAAGCACATTTTTTCGTTTTCTCTCTTTATGTGCGTTTTGGTTTGCCTATCAAATTTTTACCACATTCTGGTCAATGCTTCTTGCACAGTGTAAAAGAAAATGGCATGGCCAATGGCGCTGAAAAAAATGCCATTTCAACTGAACCACTGCACATTTTGCGACCTCAGGATCTCATAGCGGGTCGAGAACATGCCTGCAGTCTATATAAATTCATGCATAATTCTGTTTATAGCACACCTTTCAACCTCTGGCTGGGGACAAATTACACCGTCATGGGCCCATACTCCTCTTGGTGTTATGCATGTGAAAACGACCTTGGCAGTAGGAAAAAATCTGCATCACTGCATTTAGCAATGTCTTCAGGTGACGGATTAAACGTCCACACAACATGTAACCCAAATGTAGACTTCCATAGTGCACCACGACAAAGACAACGTTCGTGACAGAGGCCACATATCTGCAAAGGCGAACCATCCTGCCAAAACTGCAGTCACCCTGACAGCCCCAGAAAGCGTCCACTCCTTCTAACCCAAATTACCAGCAACGCCTCTTTGCACACACCTGTGCAGATGACGCACAAAGGTATCACTGACGATAAGCACTGTGCGTCTCTCCATCTCGACCACCCTCACGACACAGTATTGAGACGAAATGGTACCGTCCCTTCCTGTGAACCACACCCTAAACACCTAATTGCCTATTTCTCACAATTCCATTTCCATTTCCACCCTGCTCATAATGGCAGGATGTGGCACGTGCGCTTTCCCATCTACAGTAAGGACCACGGCCCAGTAAAGCACACACAATAATTTTTCCCTTTGATAAGGCATTTGTGCAGCAGTCCCCCATTGGTTGCTGTCAAATGTTCAAACACGCATGCAGCAATCACATACAAAACCTCTGCATTGCACACTGTCATTTCTGTACACCACTCCATGTTTACCATTAAAAACTCTCAGTACACGTGCCATTTGATTGCAAAGCCCCTCCACTAGACACTTCTACTAAAGAATACACTATTGCAGCATCCACAAAGATCATAAGATGCACCCAGCACACCGTTGGCCATGCCCACAATAGTGCAGCCCTTTCCACACCCACCACAACACTATGGCTCCAAGCAAGCAACCATGTGGGCACCTAACATTATGTACAAACGTGACATAGGTAGCGACACTTCTTCCCAACTCCCCCACACCATAAAACACCCAATCACAAAAACATGTCACACTTAGCAGAATCCACAAACATACCACAGCCTGCACCACTTCTACCCACTGCCATTCACAATGTATTGTGTCACTGGCAACCTATGCACAACAGCTTCACAACATTGGGCCTACCTCAATAAATCTGTACACAGCAGAGTAACCAACTACATATAAGCTGCACTTCAACCATACCGTCTTCCATACTCACATTACATACACAATGCACCCTGTGGCCACACTACACAACTTCTCACTGCGCCATCTCCTGCCGTACACCAAATACTGTAGCATGTTGCAACTATCACCACAACCATGGAATGCACAATACACGCTTTGCAACTCACTTGAGCTGCTTTAGCATGTCTACAATGTGCTCCACACCCATTCTCCAAAGATCACCACCCTGTGCCTGATGCACTGTCAAACCTGCATTTCTGCAGTGGGTGTGCTCCTTGCACACATTCCCCGTACCGTAATGCAACCATGCATGTCAGCTGTCACCAACTACCACTATGCACACATGCACCACTGGCAAGAGAACTCCTAACCAACCTCCACACCACAATGGATATGCACAGCGTTACATGCAACAGTTACAATAATGTACAAACATTACACTGTCTCCGGAACCCCTACGCCCTTTCATTCATATACTATTGTCTTACCCACTTCCACTCAGAAAGTATTGTGTCACTGCCAACCTAACCACAAAATGTTCACAACATTGCCCATACTCCAAGGAATCTGGACACAGCACACTATCCAAGCACATATAAGCTGCCTTTCAACCATACCCTCTACCATATTGACAGTATGCAAACACTGCACCCAGTGCCCACACTGCGTGACTTTTCACTGCAGAATCTCCACTCACACATGAAAAACTTTACCATGTTCTAACGGTCACCTGACCTGCGAAACAAAACATACACACATGGCAGCTCACTTCTGCTGCTCTATTGTATCTGAAATATGCTTCACACCCATTCTGTACAAGTCACCACCCTCTAACTCATGCTGAGTCAAAAATGCATTATTGCCGTGGGTGTGCTCAAGCCCTAGGCTCTTCAATGCATGGCCTACGGCCTACGGCCTCTGGCCTTTGGCCATGCACCCAATAGTCTAGGCCTTGCACACACCCACCACAACGTAATGGAAACATACTTGTCACCATGTCACCAACTACGACAAGCCACATACACAGCGCTGCCACCAGCACTCCTACCCAACCTGTGCACCACCATTGAGCTATGCAGGAAAGAATTTCAACACAGTTACCACAATGTACAAATAAAATACTGGACCTCATTAGGAGTTAGGAGGTAGCCATACCGTTCTTACCAGCATGGCTACCCCCAAACCGGGTACCGAGTCCGGGTCCCAAAAATAGGGAATTACTGGGACATGCCGACTTTAGCGGGCCCAGTAATTCCCATTCTCTGGACCCGTTGTTAGCATCCTGGTTTTCTCGTGGGTGGTGGTATGCACTCTGGTTTGGACCAGACGTGCATTCCGCCACCCGCAAGGAAACCCATAATGTGGCGGCCCAGAATTAACAGTGCTGGCACCTTACCGGCACCGTTCATTCCGCGTTCGCCGGCCTCCTAATGAGGCCCACTGTCTCCTGCACCCCTGTGCACTTTCATTCACATAATACGGCTGTACCCACTTCCATTCACAAACTATTGTGTCACTGCCAAGCTACTCACATACTGTTCGCTACATTGGACCTACTCCAACCAATCTGCACACACCACTCTATGCAAGCAACCCCCTCTACCGGATGCAGAGTCAGAAATGCATTGCTGCGGTGGGTGAGCTGAAGTCCTAGGCTCATGAGTGCATGGCCTACGGCCTTCGGCCATGCACCCAATAGTCTAATCCTTCAACAGACCCACCGGAAATTCATGCACCCATGCATTCCACCATGTGCCCAACTACCGCTATCCATCCGCATAGCACAGGCACCCGCGCTCCCACCCAACCTATGCCATGTGCAATTCACTCCCTTTCTGAAATTCATGTGCCACTACTCACAAAGGAAAGAGGTCACTGCAAACAGGTCACAGCAGAAGCTATCGGGCTGCCTCCAATCACCACACAAAGTAGTCACCTGTGTAGGTACCAGCGAATTGGCGCAATACGCACTGATACTGCAGCCACTCCTCCGTCTTCTTCCACCTATTTACATATGTCACATGAACCACTTCTCACTCCCCCACCCTTGCCCTCCCTTCTTGCCGCCAACACATCGCGTATGGTATATTTTGCAAATTCTTCTGCTGGTACACTGTCCTCCGTTACACCATGGTGGCGTTTGTCAAAAAATGTTGATGCAGAGCACGCTTCCCTCCAGCCAACCACCGGCCGCGTCCAAAGTTCTCCGACAGCATGCCATACTGCAAGCCAATGAGACTTCGGTCCACGAAGCGGACAGGCAAATGGGTCCGCGGAGCAGACCCAGATAGCACTTATTTTTAGAGACGTACATTTCAGTTGTTTGTAACAAAAGCACTGATCGGATTCCCCCCAAACAGACAAAAGCATGATTTCTGACACAAGCCCCCGCTCCTGCCACAAATTTGGTGCAAATCTGTCCAGCCGTTTGGGGTATAGCTGTGCACAAAGTTTTTCCCCATTCAGTCTATGGAAAAAAACATTTTTTGGGACCCCCCATAGCTTCCCCCCCCCTGCATGAAGTCTCACCCATAGCTGCCCATATACTTTTTTTGCAAACTTTGGTGAGGATTCGGCCAGGGGGAGCGCAGTTATAAGGTGCCGAAAAAGTGCTATTCCTATGAGTTTAGAAACTTAACCATAACTACACGCCGCTAACGCGGCCCGTGTTATAACATGCTTGGGTATTTTTCCGTACTTGGCTGATGTAATTTATCAGTGTTAGGTTGCCCTCTGCTGTCCAAATGGCAAAGTGCACCCATTTAAAGAACAGCTATCATTTCAGCATACAGATGCAATTGATCAGTGTTAGGTTGTCCTCTGTGGTCCTAGTGGCAAATGGCACTTTAAGGGAGGCATGGTATCACAAGTATGACACTGACACAAGAGGTACAAGTTTCAAAACCTTTTTTTCAATTCTTGGGGTTTGGAAAAACTCCTACTTTGCCCTATAGCTACTTGGGAGTATACGTCAAAGGGACAACCGGGTAGCACCTGTATCAAGATATACATGCAGTGCTGACCTCTCCCCAGACACAATATATACCGTAGAACAGAATTGAGATCAGGAATGAAAAGGTAACCGCCAACAATGAGAAACCTGGGGATGAGCAAGTGTTTGTAGCAACAATAGACTGTGATCTAACAATGCACATGTGTCTATAGCCAGGCTCACTGCAGAGACACTGTATCCCTGCACATGCGCAGTGTGAACTCCCACACTCCATGCCTTTGAGGGTCATCAGGCTGAGGACACAGGGCCATTTTGTTTGCCTCGTGAGCTCTTCTTGGGCGCTGGAGTCTTGCCCGCCTTTGGACCTTGTGGTTACATGAGAAAGGTTTCCACATCCTGTGGCACAGGACTGTGAGCCGGATGGCCATTCTGGCCAGAGCACGCCAACACCAAGCAGGAGCAGCTTGTATTGCCTTGTCCAGTTGCTCAAGATGATCATAACTACAGGCTATCCAAAAGCATTTCAGGCTGAGACATTTTCCCCCCATATTGAAACTGACAAGCACCTAACGAATGAGATTCTACAGGACCTTCTTCTCATCTCATTTATTTTACACAGTCAACTACTCAATAGACTTGCCCTGATGAAGGAGGAAACTCCGAAATGCATTGGCAATTAGGTCTAAGCCACATAAACATGTTGACTGTTTCCTCACTAAGAGATTATTCGTGAACCAGAAATTTCATGGATATAAATTTATTTTTGAAAATACAAAGCACAGATTGATTTATTACAGCACCTCAGCTGACTGTTATATACAATACGAAAGATTCTATTTGAATTGGCTAAACACAATTTCTTTACCTTCAAATATCCCAAGTTGGGACCCACAGAGAGCGACAGTGTGGCTCGGTGCTTATACCTAGCCTTCCTTAGTACAGTTGTTTTTTGAGTCAGGGTGTCTCCAGACTCGTGACTGTCAGCTCCTGAAAAAATTATGTTTGAAAGATTATATATTTAACACAATTTTGCTCACATTTAGTTTGAACTTTAACAGAATTTGACCAACATTGTGGTGCCCACTCCTTTCTTGTTTGGCTGTAGCAAAAATAGCAGCTTATTAAATAGACAAGACGTCTAGAATACAAAACATAAAATCAATTTTAATCAATAAATATTAAAAGAATGGTCAGAACTGTAAGTACACAGCACACATAATATAATCAATATAAATGACAATACATTAGTGCACATATTAATCAAATTCGCTTCTAACAAACAGTAAAATATCAAAACGATAATACAAAATGTAGTGGTGACACCTGTCTATCTCAGAACAGGTTATTCAGGTTGGAAAGGTCTGGAAATTATCAGATCTCTTAGTTGTAGTACCAACAATTTTCTACAAGAGTCATTGTAATAGTCCAATGGCTTATGCTCTACATTTTTCAGTTCATGCATCCCAATGATTGGTGAACCTTCCTCAGGAGTCGATTCAAATAGGTCACACTTCTTCCAAAGGTCTAATTGGTAGAACCCCTTGTTTGTTCTTAAACTTAGTGCCAAATAGGTCTCAAGTTGTTCCACAGTCGGTTACCTAAACAAAAGAGAAGGGGTAGCTATTAATGCTACTAGTCTTAGAAAAAGGGCATGGAAGCTCTATCCCTCCTTCCAACACGAGGAAGCATAACTGAATAAGATGATTACCTTGAGTTGTTTGTGGTGGGCTTTTCCCTCTGTGTGAGCAGGTAGCCATCTAACTCCTCTAAGTGGATGTGTACCTCTAAACATGCTTAACAGTCATGTTTGAGAGCTCTGTGTGGCCTCCATAAGTTATGTTGCAATAGAACAATCCATCGATAAAAATGAGTCTAAAAAACGAGTACATACAATGTATTTACCTCGATAGGAGCTGGGGTTAGTGTCAATAGGGAATGCCAACCTGTCAAACAGTAATACAACGTGCTCTAAAAAGAAAATGACCAGCACCTTACTAAATAAAAATATTCAGCAGCGCGGCTCAAAGCACCTTCGTATTCAGGGTATAAACAAATTAAATCCTCGGTAGGCTATGACACCCCCTAAATAATTATATATTAGCCTAGGAATGCCAATTATCAATTAATATCAAGAAATCTTTTTGTCACCTCCGTCTTCTCAAACTGCACTAGTGTCTCATAAACAAGGGGTGCAGTCAGGATCTACTGATCTAGCTAGCACATTTTACTTGATTTCTATGCCATTCATTAGCCTCATTCAGACCCAGACTGTCGCCTTTGGTGAAATATATGAGTTCCTGTTCTCGATTTAGAAGTTTCTGTTCCTTGATTTTGAGAGTGGGACCTTTGATTGTTTGTAACACTGTCCATTTAAAATTTTCAAAACCATGGTACATGGCTACAAAATGTTTGACCATAGGGGCCTTATCTATTTTATCCTTCAGATAACTCATATGTTCAAAGATTCTGATTTTTATTTTTCGATTAGTCTTGCCTATGTATTTAAGCCCACAGGGACATGCGATTAAGTAAATCACTTGGTCTGTGTTACAGTTTGAAAAGGTGTTCTGTTTCCACGGTCTTGTCAACCCAATATCTACTGTCTTTGATTTAGTAGCCAATTTGCATGCCCCACAGTGGCCACAGGGATGATGTCCCACTATGGGGTTCAAACCCCAAGTGGAAAGAGTAGTAGCTGTTTTTGGCTTGTATACTTTTAGTTTGCTCCTACTGACACAATTTCCTATATATATATATATATATGCTTTTTTTATATGCAAAAAGAGGAAGTTCACAGAGGGTTTGACTATTCTTAAACACTTTCCAGTGGTTCTTCATTATGTTGCGGATATTCAGACTTTGATTAGTGTACGTAGAGATACATACTAGACGAATGTCTAGTGTCTTCTTGGGTTTCGTTTCTAGCAAGGCTTCTCTATTGTTATTAAATGCCCTTTTTGCTGACTTTTACACCAATTCTTTGGGATAACCAGTCTCGCAGTTTGGAAGATAAACCCGTGGCTTCCATTTCAAAAGCCTCTTTGTCGCTACTTTTCCGTTTAAGTTGAAGAAATTGCCCACAAGGTAAGTTATCTCTAAGATGTTTAATATGATGGCTTTTGTAATCAAGTAATGCGTTCCTTTCCATGGGTTTGTGAAACATTTTAACCAACAGAGGTCCATCCTTGTGGTAGACCGTGATATCCAGAGAATGTGAATGTTGATTGCTAATGGATATCGTAAACTTCAAATACAGGTTTTGGGCATTCATCCAATCAAAAAAGGAATTGGGGGATTCTTGAGAACCCTTCCATATTACTAGGATGTCGTCTATATAGCAAGTCCATTGTTTAAGTTGAGCTCTAAATGGGTTAGAGTCAGAGGGCCTCATTACGACCCCGGCGCTAAACCATGGTGCTATTAGCCCGAGAGCCACAAATGGGAAATCAGCTGCAGGTAGAAACACTACGCGGCATGTAAACATAACCGCGTGTGTTTCTGCCTGCTGTGGCTTTCACTTTGGGTCTCCGGTGCTCCCCTAGGAGCACCGGAGACCCAAAGTGATAGCCACAGCAGGCAGAAACACACGCGGTTGTGTTGGAAAACGCTGCGGTTTTTCTTTCCAAGTTTCTCAGGCTCCTCTGAGCCGGAGGAGCCTGAGAAACTTGGAAAGAAAAACCGCAGCGTTTTCCAACACAATAACGTTGTATTTATGTTTGTGGTCGCTTCAAAAGCGACCGCAAACATAAATACGTTTTTAAAGCTGCGGTTTTATTTCTAAGTTTTCCGGGCTCCTCCAGCCCGGAAAACTTAGAAAAAAAAACGCAGCTAGTGCTTATTTTTTTAAAAAAAATAAATAGCACTTACCGAGATTCAGTTGCAGCTTTCCTGCTCTGGTCTCCGGTCCCCGTCCTCTGCCTACAGCACTAATGAAGGGAAAGCCACCCAGCGGTAGCCTTTGTTTACTACAGCTGGCTGGCTTTTCCTTCATTAGTGCCGCAAAAGCAAAAGCCAGCACAGGAGGGCCTCCATTTCACAAAATGGCTGCACCCCTGTGCTTGCTTTTGCGAATTTTGAGCTTGAATAGCTCAAAATTTTACATAGGAAGTTTTAAAACGGAGAATGCTAGTATTTTTTTTTATGTGGCTTATCTATTTTTTAAATAAAAATTTTTACTAGACCATCCCTTTAAAGTTCACTACTGATTTGCTTTCTTTCGCCTCTCATCAGCATGTGCGAAACCTTGAATTGTAAAATACCTTGCTGCAGCTTCAATCTTCAATATTCAATCTTTCCTTGACATAAACCAGCCTTTCATGTCTTTCACTAACTCCCCGGTTGTGTGCAATCCATTCTTTTCTTTGCGGCTTTGATTCACAAGTCAAGGTTGATACCCCAGGCTTGGCGTCCCCTCCCCAACTCTGCCGTTCACCCGAAAGGGTCGCTGGCTTCCTTGAAACACATAGCAAGCTTCTTTTCATCTGGGATTTGGCTTTCTCCATGTATCCTTCACAGTTTCCTGGAGGCAACAACCTCCTGCAGGGATCTTTGGGGTCTCTCTATCCATCGCTCTAGTCTCTCGATAGGTCATTCTGCTCCAGTGGGTTTACCTTCACCCCGGAAGATCTGCTCCTTCTCGTGTCTCACCTTGCTCCGAGTGTGTCTCTATGTACCGCCTTTCATCTGTGTGGGGGGAGTTAATGGGTATCAGATGTATATGATTAAGGTCAAGTGCCTGACTTTGCCTGACCTGATTAATGGGACATGCCCAATTTAAGGGTTAGCCTCTTTACTCTCAGTCGTCCGCTTCCTCGACAGAGTGTTTGTGTAGAAAAGTTGGGGGGGGGAATTGCAGCTGTGCTTGGGGACGGTACACCAGCATGGGAGACGGATGCCCAAGGCTGGGGACATCACCTCCAACCGTCCTGGAGTTCTGGATGGGCTGCGTTAAAGCTTTTCCCTTCAGGGAGGTATTGGCACACTGCATGGGCTCATTGGCGGGGAAAAGCTGTAACACAGGCCATCCAGAGCTCCAGGATGGTGGTGATGTCCCTGGCCTAGGGCGGCTGTCTCCCATGTGGGTTGACCATCCCCAAGCACAGCGGCAGTCCCTGGGATTCCGGCACGGTCCCCATCCATTCCCGGAGGGAAATTCTGTAACACAGCCTAGCCAGAGCTCAAGGATGGTCAGGGGTGATGTCCCCAGCCTTGGGCATCCGTCTCCCATGTGGGTCGACCATCCCCAAGCACAGCATGACTCCCAGGGAGCCCTGGCTGGGTCCCCAACCTTTCCCAGAGGGAGAAGCTGTAACACAGCCCAGCCACCGCTCCAGGATTTGTCAGGGGTGATATCCCTGGCCTTAGGCGGATGTCTTACATGTGGGTTGACCGTCTGCAAGCCCAGGCTGCACCTCTGGCTGGGCTGTGTTACAGATTTTCCCTCCAGGGAGGAATGGGGACCCTTCTGGGCCTCCCTGTAACTGCCACTGGACTTGGGGACGGTCGACCCACATGGGAGACATGCGCCCAAGGCTGGAGGCATCACCTCCGACCATCCTTAAGTTCTGGCTGTGCTGCATTACAGCTTTTCCCTCCAGGAAAAGACAGGGACCATGCCGGGGCTGCCTGGAACCACAGCTGGGCTTGGGAAAGGTCAACCCACATGGGAAAGAGCCCCCAAGACCAGGGACTTCACCCCCCACCATCCCGGAGCTCTGGCTGGCCTGAGGTACAGCGTCTGCCTCTGGGAAAGAAACCTGCCGGGGCTCCCTGGGACTGCTGCTGTGCTTGGTGATGGTAGACCCACATGGGAAACAAATGACCAAGGTTGGGGACATCACCCCTATCCGTCCTGGAGTTCTGGCTGGGCTGCGTTACAGCTTTTCCCCACCAGGTAGCCCCGGCTGTGTGCCAATCCCTCGCTGTTACATCTGGGGCTCATGCCACATTTCGCCCCTCACATTCTTTGTGCCGCAGACAGCATCTCTTTCGGTTCAGACGACTGGCTTCACCCTTTTTGCCACGCTGGAGGTTGCCTAGGAGATGTGTTTTTCGCTCAGACCTCCGTTGTGCTGCAGCGTCAGGCCCGTCATATGAGGAGTCAGCTGACTGCGGCACGGAAGCATAGACTCCGCCCTTTGCCACGTTCATAAAAGTGTGCAGCTCTCCCATAACGCTGCTTCTAATTGTAGCATTTACTCTTCCTAAGATTTTGTCACGATTCAAGACCCGGTCTGCCTTGTCCACTACTCTTTTCCTGCCCCTTTTGGATTTGTTTGCGTTGTACGTTGATGACCTGGAAAGCTCACGGATTTCTTCTGCCTAGCGTCTCTGCACTTCTGCCTCGATCGCTGATTTCGGAAGTCCCAGCGGACCCCTGTGTTTCCGGCACATAGCTCAGCAGAACTCTCCCGGACTCGGCATGCTTTCAGACCTCTTGCCACATGCCACATCTACTTAGGTCTGGTTTCCGGCATTCGTGTCTCCTCTCTTAAGCACTCTCACGTGTCCTACCTCAATCCAGTCTGCGCGCAAGAGAACACCCATCACGGGTAAGCCAGATGTCTTATACTCTTGAACTAAGCCATCCCAAGTCCAAGTGCTGCTGAATCCCATTTCCGTTTGTTGTTTTCTCTTACAACTCATACAATTAACTGGGACAAGAACGGATATAACACCACATGCATCTTGAACGCTTTGCTGCCCGGTGTACCACCCCGACTCTAGTTGCGACCCTCGTGCCTCCCGGGGAGATTCCCTCTGCTAACATCCCTGTTTGTTGTTTTTTCTGGTTGTTGTTTTTCCACCTAGACTATTGAACTTCCATTAGTCCTTAGGGGGAAGGTCAGCCTTGGAGGTCCGTTTCATTTAGTGGGTACATCTAGTTTAGTGTTAGACCCTTATACTGTGTCCTTATTTCCCTTAGGTTCTGATAATGCCGTACTTCATCCATTATCTAGCAGGTATACCCGGAAACATTAGGATTGGTTCTATTGTGTATTTTCTTGTCTATGTGTTAATCTCTTGCCTTTATCTTGCAGCTTTGGTGTGGCAGTGTGGGTGTTCCCCGCTCTTTTTGGTAATCAACCCCTCTGTCTGTAGATACCAACAGCAGAGGGGTATATTGCATAGAAGAGTTCCTCAAGTTGAGGAGGCCTGGTTCTGGGTAAAGTCCCTCACAGGATTCTTCCAGCATGAGCTGAACATATTTCCAGAGAGGCCCTCCTGTCTTCCGACTGGAGGTATTCTGAGTAACGTCCTGTCGAATGCTGCTTGGCGGTGAGTAACACTCCCCAGAGGAAAAAGCTGTAACGCAGCCCAGCCAGAACTCCAGGATGGTTCAGGGTGATGTCCCCGGCCTTGGGCATTTGTTTCCCATTTAGGTCTACCCTCCCCAAGCCCAGCTTCAGTTTCAGGGAGCCCCAGCAGGGTCCCCATCCCTTCCCGGATTCCCGGAGTGAAATTCTATAATACAGCCAGAGCTCCAGGATGGTTGGGAGTGATATCCCTTGCCTTGGGTGGCTAGTTCCAGGGAGCCATGACAGGGTCCCTGACCTTTCCCAAAGAGAAAAGCTGTAACGCAGGCCAGCAAGAATTCTAGCATGGTCGGAGGTGATGTCTCCGGCTTCGGGCACCTGTCTCCCATGTGGGTCGAACGTCCCCAAGTCCTCCGGCAGTTCTGGGGAGTCCCGGCAGGGTCCCTATTCTTCCCCAGAGGGAAAAGCTGTAACGCAGCCCAGACAAAGCTTCAGGCTGGGCTTGGCGATGGTCGACCCACACGGGAGACAGGTGCCCAAGGCCTGGGACATCACCCCCGGTCATCCTGAAGCTCTGGCTGAGCTGTGTTACAGAATTTACCTCCGGGAAGGATGGGGGACCCTGCCGGGGCTCTCTGGGACTGCCGCTGCACTTGGGAATGGCCAACCCACTTGGGAGATGGGTGCACAAGGCCAGGGATATGACCCCAACCATCCTGGAACTCTGGCTGGCCTGCGTTATAGCTTCTCCCTCTGTGAAACGATAGGGAATGTGCCGGGCCTCCCTGGAACCACTGCTGGGCTTGAGAACATTTAACCCACATGGGAGAAAGCCATCCAAGGCCAGGGACATGACCCCCTACGACCCTGGAGCTCTGGCTGGCTTGTGGGTAATAAATGTAGGGTGATTCACCCAAGTCAGACCCCTGTGGATTCCCATGGTGGTCTCATTTTCAGAAATGCATGGGTTCCCTGTTTTCCTTGGTGGTTGCGACAACCCAGGCCCAAATCTGTAGGTTGTCCACAAGACCAAAATCCTAAAAATGTGCTCTCCCGAAACCCTTAGGGATACCAGTGGTGTAGCCTTTTCCCTTTGCCCCAGGTAGGTGCACCCATACATGTGAGTTACCATTTCAGTGGGCACATGGGAAGGTAGGACATGTGTTGTTGGCGGCATGTTTCAGTGGATTCCGGTGGTAAAATGTTTGATTTTGTCAGGGCTTGTAGGTAATCATTTCTAGGGCGATTCGCGCATGTCAGACGTCTGTGGATTCCCACAGGTGTCTTCTTTTCAGAAGAGCACAGGGTTTGCTGTTTTCCTTGGTGGCTGCGACACCCTATGCCCAAATCTGTAGGTTGTCCACAAGACCAAAATCCTAAAAATGTGCTCGCCCAAAACCCTTTGGGATACCAGTGGTTTATCCTTTTCCCTTTGCGCCTAGGTAGATGCACACACACAAGTGAGGTGCCTGTTTCATCGGGACACCTGTGGGAACTTGGGAAGGTAGGACATGTGTTGTTGGCAGCGTGTTTTGGTGGTTTCCTGGTGGCAAATATCTAAACATTTTGTTTTTCCCCTATTTTTTTTAACTTTGCCAGGGTTTGTGGATAATAAATTCTAGGGCGATTCGCTCAAGTCAGGCTTCTGTGGATTCCCACCAGTGTCTTCTTTTCAGAAATGCATGGGGTTCCATGTTTCCTTGGTGGCTGTGACACTACAGGCCCAAATCTGTAGGTTGTCCACAAGACCAAAAGCCTAAAAATGTGCTCTCCCGAAACCCTTTGGGATACCAGTGGTTTAGCCTTTTCCTTTTTTGCACCCAGGTAGATGCACCCAGACATGTGAGGTACAGTTTTCGTCAGGATACCTGTGGGAACTTGGGAAGGTAGGACATGTGTTGTTGGCAGCGTGTTTCGGTGGTTTCCTGGTGGCAAATATCTAAACATTTAGTTTTTCCCCTATTTTTTTAACTTTGCCAGGGTTTGTGAATAATAAATTCTAGGGCCATTCACTCAAGTCAGACCTCTGTGGATTCCCACTAGTGTCTTCTTTTCAGAAATGCATGGGGTTCCATGTTTTCCTTGGTGGCTGCAACACCGCAGGCCCAATTCTTTGGGTTGTCCACAAGACCAAAATCCTAAAAATGTTCTCTCCCGAAACCCTTTAGGATACCAGTGGTTTAGCCTTTTTCCTCCGTGTTTCGGTGGTTTCCTGGTCGCAAATGTCTGAACATTTTGTTTTTCCCCTATTTTTTGGATTTTGCCAGGGCTTGTGTGTAATATATTCTAGGCCGATTCGCGCAAGTCAGACCTCTGTGGATTCCCACAGGTGTCTTCTTTTCAGAAATGCACAGGGTTCCCTGTTTTCCTTGTTGGCTGCGACACCCCAGACCCAAATCTGTAGGTTGTCCACAAGACCAAAATCCTAAAAATGTGCTCTCCTGAAATCCTTTGGAATACCAGTGGTTTAGCCTTTTCCCATTGCGGCCAGGGAGGTGCACCCACACATCTGAGGTACAGTTTACGTCAGGACACTTGTGGGAACTTGGGAAGGTAGGACATGTGTTTTTTGTCTGCATGTTTCAGTGGTTTCCTCGTGGCAAATGTCTGAAAACGTTGTATTGTTCCCTAAATGTTGGACTTTCCCGGGGCATGTGGGTAATACATTCTATGGTGATTCGCACAAGTCAGACCTCTGTGAATTCCCACACATTTCTTCTTTTCAGAAATGCATGGGGTTCTCTGTTTTCCTTGGTGGCTCCGACACCTCAGGTCCAACTCTGTAGTTTGTCCACAAGACCAGTGGTTTAGCCTTTTCCCTTTGCGCCCATGTAGGTGCACCCACAAATGTGAGGTAACGTTTACGTCGGGACACCTGTGGAAACGTGGGATGGTAGCACATATGTTGTTGGCAGCGTGTTTCGGTGGTTCCCTGGTGGCAAATGTCTGAAAATTGTGTTTTTTCCATACATTTTGGACATTGCCAGGGCTTGTGGGTTATACATTCTAGGGTGATTCGCACAAGTCAGACCTCTGTGGAGTCCAACAGGTGTCTTCTTTTCAGAAATGCATGGGGTTCCATGTTTTCCTTAGTGGCTGCGACAGCCCAAACCTAAATCTGTAGGTTGTCCACAAGACCAAAATGTGTTCTCCCGAAACCCTTTGGGATACCAGTGGTTTAGCGTTTTCCCTTTGCGCCCAGGTAGGTGCACCCACACATGTGAGGTACCGTTTCTGTTGGAACACCTGTGGGAACATTGGAAGGTAGGACATGTGTTGTTGGCGTCATGTTCCAGTGGTTTCCTGGTGGCAAATATCTGAAGATTGTGTTTTCTTTCCTTTGGACTTTGCTGGGCCTCATGGGTAATACATTCTAGGGCGATTCACGCATGTCAGACCTCTGTGGATTACCTCAGGTGTCTTCTTTTCAGAAACGCATGGGGTTCCCTATGTTCGTTGGTGGTTATGACACCCCTGGCCCAAATCTGTGGTTTGTCCAGAAGACCAAACGCCTAAAGATTTGCTCTCCTGAAACCCTTTGGGATATCAGTGGTTTAGCCTTTTCCCTTTGCGCTCAGGTAGGTGCACCCATACATTTGAGGTACCGTTTTCGTCAGGGCACCTGTGGGAACATGAGAAGGTAGGACATGTGTTGTTGACTCTGTGTTTCAGTGGGTTCCTGGTGGCAAATGTCTGAAAATTGTGTTTTTATCCCAATATTTTGGACTTTGCCGGGGCTTGTGGGTAATATATTCTAGGGTGATCCGCGCAAGTCAGACCTCTTTGGATTCCAACAGGTGTCTTCTTTTCAGAAATGCATGGGGTTCCCTGTTTTCCTTGGTGGCTGCGACACTGCAGGCCCAAATCTTTAGGTTGTCCACAAGTCCAAAATCCTAAAAACGTGGTTTCCTGGTGGCAAATGTCTGAAAATGTAGTTTTTTCCTTTTAACTTGGACTTTGCCGGTATTTTAGGGCGATTTGCACAAGTCAGATCTGCATGGGGTTCCCTGTTTTCCTTGGTGGCTGTGACACCCCAAACGCAAATCTGTGGGTTGTCCACAAAGCCAAAGCCAGTCTTCCCCAGGGCATTTTATGTACCTGTGGTTTGGCCTTCTCCCTTTTCTCCCAGGTAGGTACACCCATACATTTGAGGTACCGTTTTCGTCAGGGCACCTGTGGGAACATGAGAAGGTAGGACATGTGTTGTTGACTGTGTCTTTCAGTGGGTTCCTGGTGGCAAATGTCTGAAAATTGTGTTTTTATCCCAATATTTTGGACTTTGCCGGGGCTTGTGGGTAATATATTCTAGGGTGATCCGCGCAAGTCAGACCTCTTTGGATTCCAACAGGTGTCTTCTTTTCAGAAATGCATGGGGTTCCCTGTTTTCCTTGGTGGCTGCGACACTGCAGGCCCAAATCTTTAGGTTGTCCACAAGTCCAAAATCCTAAAAACGTGCTCTCCTGGAACCCTTTGGGATACCAGTGGTTTAGCCCTTTCCCTTTGCGCCCAGGTAGATGTACCCACACATGTGAGGTGCCATTTTCGTCGGGACACCTGTGGGAACCTGGGAAGGTAGGACAAGTGTTGTTGGCTGCATGTTTCAGTGGTTTCCTCGTGGCAAATGTCTGAAAACTTTGTTTTTTCCCCTAAATTTTGGACTTTGCCGGTCCAAGTCGGTAATAAATTCTAGGGTGATTCTCACTAGTCAGACCTCTGTGGATTCCCACGGGTGTCTTCTTTTCAGAAAGTCATGGAGTTGCCTGTTTTTCTTGGTGGCTGTGACACTGCAGGCCCAAATCTTTAGGTTGTCCACAAGACCAAAATCCTAAAAATGTGCTCTCCTGAAACCATTTGGGATACCAGTGGTTTAGCCCTTTTCCTTTGCGTCCAAGTAGATGCACCCACACATGTGAGGTATCATTTTCGTCGGGGCACCTGTTGAAACTTGGGAAGGTAGGACATGTGCTGTTGGCTGCATGTTTCTTTAGTTTCCCCGTGGCAAATGTCTGAAAACTTTGGTTTTTTTCCCAAAATTTTGGACTTTGCTGGGACATGTGGGTAATAAATTCTAGGGTGATTCGCGCAAGTCAGACCTCTGTGGATTCCCACGTGTTTTTTTCTTTTCAGAAATGCATGGGGTTCTCTGTTTTCCTTGGTGGCTGCGACACCCCAGGTCTAAATCTGAAGTTTGTACACAAGACCAAAATCCTAAAAAATTGCTCTCCTGAAACCCGTTGGGATACCAGTGGTTTAGCTTTTTCCCTTTGCACCCAGGTAGGTGCACCCGCACATGTGAGGTACAGTTTTCATCAGGACACCTGTGAGAATGTTGGAAGATAGGACATGTGTAGTTGGCCGTGTGTTTTGGTGGTTTCCTGGTGGAAAATGTCTGAAAATGTAGTTTTTTTCCTTTTAATTTGGACTTTGCCGGGTATCTTAGGGCGATTTGCACAAGTCATATCTGCATGGGGTTCCCTGTTTTCCTTGAGGGCTGTGACACCCCAGGTCTAAATCTGAAGTTTGTACACAAGACCAAAATCCTAAAAATGTGCTCTCTTGAAACCCTTTGGGATACCGGTGGGTTAGACTTTTCCCTTTGCGCCCAGGTAGGTGCACCCACACATGTGAGGTAACGTTTACGTCGGGACACCTGCGGAAACCTGGGATGGTAGTACATGTGTTGTTGGCAGCATGTTTCGGTGGCTTCCTGGTGGCAAATGTCTGAAAATGTAGTTTTTTCCTTTTAATTTGGACTTTGCCGGGTATCTTAGGGCGATTTGCACAAGTCAGATCTGCATGGGGTTCCCTGTTTTCCTTGGTGGCTGTGACACCCCAGGTCTAAATCTGAAGTTTGTACACAAGACCAAAATCCTAAAAATGTGCTCTCCTGAAACCCTTTGGGATACCGATGGGTTAGACTTTTCCCTTTGCGCCCAGGTAGGTGCACCCACACATGTGAGGTAACGTTTACATCGGGACACCTGTGGAAACCTGGGATGGTAGGACATGTGTTGTTGGCAGCATGTTTCGGTGGTTTCCTCGTGGCAAATGTCTGAAAATGGTGTTTTTTCCCTACATTTTGGACATTGCTGGGGCTTGTGGGTAATACATTCTAGTGCGATTCGCGCAATTCAGACCTCTGTTGATTCCCACTTGTTTCTTCTTTTCAGAATGCATGGGGTTCCTTGTTTTTCTTTTTTTTTAAACTTCTTTTTATTATTTAGCGTGGCAGCAACGAACAAACGAGCAACATGAGGCGTTACAGCATGCATACAATATAAAACATTGTAGGTGTACAGAGGTTATTACATAGAGCATCACAATCCGTGGGTACAATCATCGCATGGGATGGGCAACAGAAGCCCGCAGCAGGGGGGAGGACCTAGTCTGGTGGGGGGGAGGAGGGCGGGGGGAGTCCCCCGGTGTCGCAGTCAGATCAGACATGTAAGAGCGAAACTTGAGCCATACATTTCTAGGTCTGGAGTGGGTAGGTTGTGTATGGGACCAGGCTTCCTCAGAGTCCGAGGCCCAAGTGACCGCCCTCAGCCATTGGGCGTGTGTAGGGGGCGAGGGGCGAAGCCAACAAAGCAGGATGGAGCGCACCGCAAGCAGGAGACAGAGGCCAGCTAGTTTTTTGGAGTCACGGGAGAGACCTGGGAGATTGTGAAAGAGACATACCAAAGGAGAGGGGACAATGGGATGGTCGAGAACCGTAGACATTGTCGAGAAAACTGCATCCCAGAACCGTGAGAGGCGAGGGCAGGACAGGATCATGTGAATGTAGTCAGCATCATCATGATAACATCTAGGGCAGCTGGAAGGGTGATCCCTGGACATGCGATGTAGTCTGATCGGGGTGTAGTGAAATCTGTGTAGTACCTTGAATTGAATGAGTTTGAAGCGGGAGTTAAAGGATACTCGATGTGTGCGCTCGCATAAATGTGCCCAGCGTTCATCTGAAATTTCAACACTCAGGTCCGCCCCCCACAACCCCCTCAGTCTAGCGAAATCTGGGATAGATCTGGACTGTAACATCGTGTATAACCTAGAGATTTTACCCCTTGTGGGCCCGGGCGAGGTGAGCTCTTCAATAGCTGGGTCGTCCGGGGGCAACGCAGGGAACATTTGGTAATTGCGTTTGAGGGTCCGACGGAGGGATGCGTATTGAAGCCATGCACCCTGGTCACTCCTCAGGGGCAGCGGGAGATCGGGCCATTCAACAAATATACCCTGGTCGAACACGTCACGCAGCAGCTCATAGCCTGCGTCCGCCCAGCGGCGCACCGTGCCCGGTGGGACCTGCGGGACCCCCGGGAGGAAGTTCCAGAGGGGGAGGTTGCCGTGAAAGGCGTGTGTAGTTTTAACCAGTTTCCACATCTTTGCTAAAGCAAGGGAGGTGCAAGCGACCGGGCTCTGTGAGTCCAATGCCAAGGAGGCGGGGTATATCACCAAAGAGCGGATATCCCGGTCACTAACCGCAAGCCTCTCAAGGCGAACATGCGGGGGCGGGTCAACTGTGTTAAACCAGTGAGATGTGTATTGGATTTGGGATACTAGCCAGTACTTGAAAAAGTTAGGGGCACTGAAGCCCCCGTTAGAAATGGGAGTAGATAAGGTGTCAATCTTAAGGCGGACCGCCCCCGAGTGCCAGAGAAAGGAATTCACAGCGCGGGTCAAGTCCCGGAAAAGACCTTCCCCGGCCACAAGGGTATGTTAGTGAACCTGTAAAGCAACTGGGGTAGCACCACCATCTTCAATAACCCTATTCTGCCTGCCAGGGAGATCGGGAGCTTGTCCCAGGACTGGGCCCTAGCCGTCAGGTGCGTGAGATACTTCTGATAGTTTTCCTGGAAGGTCAGCGCCTGTCGGCGAGTCACCACTATGCCCAAGTAGGTGAATGTAGACTGAGCCCATGTGAAGCCTAGGGTGTCGGGAGGAGGGAGAGTGCCTTCTGTGAGAGGGAAGAGAGTGGATTTTGAACAATTCACTTTGAGACCAGAGATTCGACCGAACCGAATGATGTCCTCCAATATTGGGGGTAAGTTGATGGAGGGAGAGCGGACAAACAACAATGCATCATCCGCATATAGGGACACTATGTCCGCCTGGCCCCCAGTGCGGAGGCCCCTGTGGGCATGAAGCTGGCGGAGCATGTCGGCAAAGGGCTCTATTGCTATAGCGAAGATCAAGGGCGAGAAGGGGCACCCCTGCCTCGTCCCCCTGGCAATCTCAAAGAGGGGGGAGCAGTAGTCGTCAGTGCGAACCCTGGCCACCGGGGAGGAGTAAAGTAATCTGACCCAGGAGAGAAAGGAGGGGCCGAACTTGCAGCTATCGAGAACCCGCCACAGGTACTTCCATGAGACCGAGTCAAACGCTTTTTGCATATCGAGGGTGGCAGCTACTGCCTGCGTGTCAGGACTGATTCTGTTGATTATGTTAAATAGGCGCCTCAGGCACAAGGAGGTGGAGCGCCCGGGGATGAAACCCGCCTGATCTGGGTGGATAATAGATGGGAGGAGGGGAGCTAACCGGAGCGCCAGGGCCTTGGCATATACCTTGACGTCGCAATTTATGAGTGAGAGCGGACGGTATGAGCCACATTGCAGAGGGGATTTGCCTGATTTAAGTAGTACTGTGATTGTAGCCTCCCGGAGTGAAGGGGGGAACACGCCGGACTCCACAGACTCCTCCCAGAGAGCTAGCAAGTGAGGAAGCAGCTGTGACTTAAACTGTTTGTAAAATTCGACCGGAATGCCGTCCGAACCGGGGGCACGCCCCGAGGATAAGGAGTCAATAGTGTCCGACAGCTCCTCCAATGTGAGGGGGGAGTCGAGGGAGGCCGCGGCTTCCGGGCACAGGGCTGAGAGAGGGAGGGCACCGAGGAAGGAGTCGATCTCCGCCACCGGCACCTCATCTGAGTTGGAATAAAGAGTTTCGTAAAATGTAAAGAATTCCCTGTTGATGTCTTGCGAAGAGACAGCCATGGAGCCGTCAGGTCTCTTGAGCCCGATTATGTGTGGGGACCCCGTCTCATGACGGATCAGACGTGCTAAAAAACGACCAGGGCGCTCTCCCTCCCCATATCTCCTCGCCATATCAGGACTATCCAAGAACCTTTGTTCGCGATCCGCAAGGGATCGGAACGTGTCTAATTCCGACCCTATGTCAGCCAGGGTGCTCGAGGTGGAGTGAAGTGAGCATGTGGCCTCCAGGGTAGATAGTCTGGATTCACTAGCGGCGAGATCCCTCCGGATAGACTTCAGAACCCCATTCTCCTTGGACAGCGCAATCCCTCTGATATAAACCTTAAATGACTCCCATAGAGTGGCCTGGGTCGCTACCGAGCCCGTATTAGTCTCGAAGAACTCTTCAATCGACCGCTCGAGCTCGGAGCAGAACTCCGGGTCCAATAGAGACAGGGGCTTCAGCCTCCAGCTACGTGTCCGGCCGGGATCGGGACCCCAGCCAATTGTTACAGTGACTGGAGAGTGGTCAGACAGGGTTCTGGGGAGGATCTGTAGTTGTATGACGCTCTTAACCAGTTCGTTGGAGATTACCCATCTGTCAATGCGGGAGTAGGAGTCGTGGACCGAGGAGTAGAAAGAGAACACTCGGGAATCCGGGTAAAAGAATCTCCACGCATCCACCATGGCGAGATGGGGCAAAGATGATAGTGCAGCATAGGCTGCCTTAGAGAGTGGGCGGGGCCTGGATCCAGATCTGTCTAGGGCCACGTCGAAAATCGTGTTAAAGTCGCCTCCCCAAAGGATGGGAACCAGGGGGAAGCCTTCGAGAAGGGACGTGACATGTACATAGAAGTCCGGGTCGTCTAGGTTAGGGCCGTAGATATTCATCAGGACCACCTCCCTGTGTTGAAGCGTAGCATGGAGCAGAACATATCTGCCTTGAGGGTCTATTTGTGAGGAAATAAGGGAAAATTTGAGACTTTTGTGAATAAGGGTCATGACCCCCCGGTTCTGGGTGGAGAAATCGGTGTAGTATCTATGGGGACCCCAGGTTTTAGCAAAGCGCATACACTGTTCTGCGCGAGCATGTGTCTCTTGAAGAAACAAAATCTTAGACCCATGACGTTCGGTCTGCAGCTGGAGCTGTCTCATTTTTTTGTAATTTCCCAACCCACGCACATTCCAGCTCATGAAGGTCAGGTCACTCTTGTCACAGATACAGTGATAATCGGGAGAGAGCGAATGTCAGTACCCAACGGGTCAATTTCAAAGTCCTGCAACACCAGGCCCTGAGCACCACCTCACGGCTCGCCTCTGCTGCCAACGCCAACTTTTTAACATCAAACACCCGAGCATGTCCCACCCCCACCCACATCCCCCCCCCAAACAGGGGGATGACAATCCCAACCCCCCTCAACCAAAACCAAACCAGAGGCATCAACGCCTGGGGGCCTGAGGGCCGGACCAGCGGCCGTAGTCCGGGCTACGGCAGATCTAATAAGATAAAGGGTGCCCACAGTGGACCTTAGCAATAACTTGGACAGGGATCTGGCACGTGATGATAAGGCACACATTTGTGAAAATGAACACAACAAGCAGATTCCGAGGTAGAGGATCAAGTAACCCCGATACGGGAAGGCGGCCTCGCACGGCCCCTCCATGTCGGGGCGGAAGGATAACTGCAAAAACATAAGGAGAGGGGAGGGGTCAACCAGGGAAATGTTCGTCGATGAACCTGGAGGCCTCCTCGGGGATCGTGAAAAAAAACACATGGTTGGCGTGTTCAATGCGGAGTTTGGCAGGGTAGAGCATAGCGTATTTGACTGAGTGGTCCCGCAGCCTGCGCTTCACAGCCTGGAAAGTCTTGCGTTCGCGTTGGACAGCCGTGGAGAAGTCCGGGTAAAGATGAATCCTTGCACCGTCCAGTAGTAGCTCCCCTTTGAGCCTAGCTGCCCTGAGGAGGGCATCCCGGTCACGGAAATTCAACACTCTGGCTATGATGGGCCGGGGTGGAGCCCCAGGTCTGGGTTTAGCCGTCAGGGCTCTGTGTGCCCGCTCGATAGCGAAGTGTGGGGAGAGCTTGGGAGAATCCAGGAGCGAGACCAATGTGCGCTCGACAAAGTCATCCATCGGTTCATGCACCTCAATCACGGGAACCCCGATAATGCGGAGGTTGTTGCGCCTCGATCGAGATTCCAGGTCCTCGTTCTTCTTCTCTACGTCAAGGACTCGGTTGGAGAGAGCGGTGACCTCGGAGCGCAGGGCTCCCAATGCATCCTCGGCGGAACCGACCCGTGTCTCGACTTCTGACACCCAGCTGTCAGTCCGCTCGATGTGGGCCTTAATAGAAGATATAGTACCATTCATGTCATCCAGTTTTGAGTGGAGTGCGGTGAAGCCCTCGCGAATGAAGTCCATCATATTTTGGGATTCCGGTGCCGCATCGGGTGGAGGTGCCGCTGGGGTCTGCTCATTGGTCTCCCCTGACGATCTCGACGCAGCCTTGGCAAACATGTTGATGGAGCTCTGTTTCCTCGCCCCACCCTTAGTCATACTGGCGATGCTGGAAGTCAGGTGGGAGTAAGGGGGGATCCAGGCCCCACACCGCCCGAGGCAGGGTGCAAAGTCCGGTGCGAACAGGGGGTGATGCAGGTGAAACCTTGGCTGTGAGTCCGTGTAAAGGCGAAGTTATGGCCCCCAGCGTAGGCCACAGGGTCTCAGTTAGCCCAGAGAGGAGCGGGGAGAAACGTGGGGAGACCTCGGAGATGGCCGTTCCAAGGATTAGGGGCGATGGCGCCCAGCAAGCAATATGTGAACCTGGGCCAAGACCCAGGTGGGTGAGATCGATGAATGATGGGGGAGCGCCTCCTGGCACAATGCCCACGTAGTAGATAGGCCTCAGCAGCGTACACAGTGGTGAAAGGCAGGTCAGGCGGGCGGTGAACTGAGAATCCCGGGTGGTGTGGTGACGGCAAGATCACTGTGGCCCCCCCCGAGGGCCACCATGGGAGGAGACACCCACAGCCCGCAGTAGCCAGTGGAGCGGGGGGATGAGAGAGATTCCGGGGGTGGTGCCAGAACAGATGCGGGCCGGGAGAGGTGTCAGGCCCGGGGCAGCACCAGCCACCGATGGGTCCAGAGGTCGGGTGTGTCGGCAAACAGTCCCCGGTGCCGTGTATGGAGGGGGGCGAGGCCACACCACTGCCCAGGACAAGTCCGCGGGGGCCTCCCTGATCCACGTACCAAGCGGCCTCAGGGATCCGGTCCGCCGTGTGTGTCTTCCGCTGTCAGCAGGGGGGTGGGGGGGTCGGCTCCAGCGAGGCCCAGCAGAGCGGGCGCCCCCGCGAGTGCGCAGCCGGCCGCGGCCACTCGAGCCCGCAGAACGCGGGCAGGGGACGTGTCTCGGCCACCCCCAGCCTCGGCACAGGCCAGGGGGGAGGCGGACCGTCACCCGGCAGCCCGCACACGGCCCCAGGCGATCGCCTCACCGCTGCCCAGGACAAGTCCGCGGGGGCCTCCCAGACCCACGCACCTGGCGGCCCCAGGGATCCGTGCCACCGTGTGTGTCTTCCGTTGTCAGCAGGGGGGCGGGGGGGTTGACTCCAGCGAGGCCCAGCAGAGCGGGCGCCCCCACGAGTGCGCAGCCGGCCGCGGCCACTCGAGCCCGCAGAGCGCGGGCAAGGGACGCGACCCGGCCACCCCCAGCCTCGCCGCAAGCTAGGGGGGAGGCGGACCGTCACCCGGCAGCCCGCACACGGCCCCAGGCGAGCGCCTCCGCTCCGCTGGAAGAGGAGTTCCTGCGCGGGAACACTGCAGTCGGGTGGGGGGATGGTGCGGCGGCGTCCAGGAATCCCGCTCCGGGGATCCGATTCCGGGCAAAATTCAGTCCGCAGGGTCCTCGGGGCGGCCGCCACAGAATCGCATGAGCCACGATCGGCTCTCCAGCGTTGAAAGGTGCCGCTTCAGGATCTCGAGATCTGCCGGCTCCGGAGCTCAACACTCAGGCGGCCATTTTGTTCGGCGCTCAACAGCGCCCCTCGGGTTCCTTGTTTTTCTTAGTGGCTATGACACCCCATGGCAAAATCTGTACATTATCCAGAAGATCAAAATCCTAAAAAATTGCTCTCCTGAAACCCGTTGGGATACCAGTGGTTTAGCCTCTTCCCTTTGCACCCAGGTAGGTGCACCCGCGCATGTGAGGTACAGTTTTCATCAGGACACCTGTGAGATCGTGGGAAGATAGGACATGTGTAGTTGGCTGTGTGTTTTGGTGGTTTCCTGGTGGCAAATGTCTGAAAACGTAGTTTTTTCCTTTTAATTTGGACTTTGCCGGTATTTTAGGGCGATTTGCACAAGTCAAATCTGCATGGGGTTCCCTGTTTTCCTTGGTGGCTGTGACACCCCAAACGCAAATCTGTGGGTTGTCCACAAAGCCAAATCCAGTCTTCCCCAGGGCATTTTATGTACCTGTGGTTTGGCCTTCTCCCTTTTCTCCCAGGTAGGTGCACCCACACATGTGAGGTACCGCTTTCATCAGGACACCTGTGGAAATGTGGGAAGGTAGGACATTTGTTGTTTTCTCTTGGTTTTGATAACGTTGTCTTACATTTGTTACTGCACTTTGTGACACAACCCTTTCATATCCCAAATGTAACCTACATTTAGTCGCTGCTTTAGGCACTGTATGCTTTTGTAACCTGCACAAGTCACCTATCCTTCAAAAGGTCTGAATGTGCTCATCAAAAAATGTATGCTTGCCATTCCTCACCACATTTGTTTTCCTTATTTTCACATGCTAAATACATCTCTTTAGGCCATCAGCATAACATTCCTGTGTACCATGGGTCCGTTTTTGACTTGTGGTATTGTTTGTTTTGTGAAACATTTCGAAATATTTGTGATTTCCTAACTAGAAGAGTCGGGGGAATGTAGCTGTGCATTGCTTTTCGAAATATCCCCAGAAGCCATTACCTTACAGGTCCAAACATGTCCAGCACATACCTTTTTTTCTGTCATTTTTCCAATTATTCCCCAAACTATGGGAATGGTACCTACATAGTTGTTGCCTGACCGCCTGACCTGCGCAAATGACCCCTTTCTAAACTTGGAATTCTGTCTACTTTTCAGAAATGTATGACTTTCTGCCTTCCTATTCAGCTTTCCTACCCTCTGCTTCCATTCCGTCCACACATGTCCTATTGGAAGAAAAAAGGGAAAAATCGCCTACCTCTCACAAAACTGATGGTAACCTTCTAGAAATATGTTTTTTTTGTTTACACTCAACCTGTTCTTGAAAGCCCGGATATTGGCTAATTCATAACAGCAAACCATTTGTTCCTAGCTCTTACAAGGAAAAAACCACAGGCTTCGTTGTACATAATTTAATTGCCATTTTCTGAAAAATCACAAAAGTTGCTTTCTTTTTGCTATTTTCCCTCACCCCCATAAAGCAAACTAGGATTCCTTGATGGCGTTATGACTGCCTATATGTCGTAAGAAAAGGGGCCAAATTTGGCCCAGATATCACGTGTAACACAAATGTTACAAGGGATTGAATGGCGACATACCAAAATCACCAAAAAAGGCCCCAGCACTGGGAGGGAAACCCCTCAGCAGTTAAGTGGTTAAAGGAGTGTAACAATACAATTGCCTCTTTATCCTTTGTGATTACTGTACTCATCGACCCACACCAAGATCACACAGCTTCTCCTCAGATGCCTCGCTATCCCAGGGTTAAATGTAAGAAAGCAGCCAAGGGTTTCACTCTTCAAAGGGCAGCAAGATGGCAAAAAGGTGCAGTCTAACACATAATAGTACACAATAAGGGAACGTTCACAAAAGATATTTGCAAGAATATGCACTTTATATAAATAAATGGAGAACTGAAGAATGCGGTATGTAAGTGGTAAGTAACTTTGTAGGTAAAGTGTATTAGGAAAGTGACTTTCGGAAAAAGTCACTGAACGATTCACTCAACGATTCAAGGTTTTTGTTTTGTCTACCAAAACAAGTGTTTATGGTTAGGGTTTTGAAAAAGAAGAGAAATCCATGATTAGTGATAAAACCAACAGGAAAGTCATGGTATGAACACAGCTTGTGGTAAATGCAAACCAATGAGACAAAGACAGCAGGAAGGACAAGGGGTTATGGAAAACAGGGGCTGTCAAATTTTCCAGAGTTAGCATAAGTCTGGGTTAAAAAAAGGCATGCAGGGTGTGTAGATGAAGAGCCCCGCAAAGGAAGGAGGGCAACCCAAGGGCCGAGAATCATGCCAAGACAAAGTTGATGCTTGGGTACGATGCAGCTAACTCAGAAGTTAAGGATGGGATGTGGTATCAGAAAAACACTGATCTAGGCAGTGCTCCAGTAATTGGAAGAAGGTAAGGCAGAGAATTCTCTGAGGTTCAGGAGTTGATGCAAATGGCGTTAGCATTACCCACTGTCAGTGCTTCAGGGTATTGAGTGCTCCAACCACAAGATGAGCTTGCAGCATCCAACAGATGAACGTACATGGAAAAAGGAGACTTGCAGGTAAATATCCCAACTGGTCCTGCCTGGTCAGAAGAAGCGAGTGCCGTTAGGTCGCACTGGTTGCTTGTAGAAGTCTGGATTTCGCTGAGTCCGGAAGTACTTTCCTTTGATTGAGGGTTCTGGACAGATGCAGCAGAGGAGTCTCCTTTGTTTTCTTTGGGAAAGTTCTTCTTGTAGTTGATTCAGGACAAGTCCAATCAATTGACAAAGGTGTGGTGCTGAAGCCCATATCTTTATCGGTCTTTTGGAAGATGGATGCACATCAGCTTTCAATCAGTTTCACAACATCATTCAAACATGTGGCTACCATGAATTCAGGAAGGGACATCACATCCAGACCTTCCTGGGATCCTTCCCAGGAAAACGCACATGATGTGGATTCATCCTTATTTCTCAGACTTCCGAATCACACACCTGGCCAGATATATTAATAGGTACTCTGAGATCTCAACCCAAAATCTCAGGAAGGCCATGACCATATATGGTCAAACATACTTTTCAATGCGCGTAATGTAGACAATTCCTAGCTCTTTAGCGCTCTTGAGAATGCTGAAAGTTCTTTGATTATTTCAAATCACTGATCAATCAACACTACTACTAGCTGATCTAAATTGTACAGAGCGAAAGTGTAAGTTCAATTAGCACTTATTCAGTACTCACACTAAATAAGAAAGTGCATAGTAATGTTAAACATGCCAAATCTAAAGTTAGGGAATCATTCCTGCTTAACAACAGCAGTTGAACACGGCAAGTTAAGTGAAGACATTCCCTGCACATCCAAGCAGGGATATCAAGTGATTGGAACAAGGCTTTGTCCTGTACATAGGGATCACTAAACTAAACCAGGACTCTGGTTGGACAACTTCAAACATTAAATTACTCTTTAAGGAACATGAGCCCCAGGGAATATTTGGGAAAGCTAGGATTATGCGTTGTTGATCATTGCCCTGTAGGTGAGGCAAGCCGTCTGCAGAATAATACAAGTCTGGAGGTATTGCCAGGGGAAAGCTGCTAGCACATCGTGGGCAACTTTCAAAGTGACCAGGGAAGAGGTTAGTGGATCTGCGAGGAGCGTGTTGCCAACATCCACATGAGATGAAGAACCAGAGCTTGGAATGCAATACTGAAGTTTGAGATAAGGATGAATGTCTTGATTCCACAGAGGCGCAGGCATTGCAGCAGGTTTTCTTTTAACTTTCTTAGCAATGTTGGTAGTGAACGAGCAATCACAATCATTGGTGATCTGAGAGGCTTTGAACACAGGTTGAGCTGTGGTGATGGTCTGTTGAATTTAATTTGCGTCATCCAGTTTTGGACTTGAGCAAGTTTATAGGGAAATCCAAGAAGGAGGAACTCAGACCTTGTGGGGTTCAGTTTTAGGTAAGGCCTCAACATCCAAGCATGGATGATGGAGCAGCAGCGTTTCAGTTTCTGGATGTCAGTGACACAGTTGACATTTAGGCAGAACTGCTGTTCGCAAAGTATTGGTGGATCATGATGTTGCAGATGGAAAAGAGTTTCACCCGGTGGCTCCAAATATAGGTAGATGACTGGAGGCAAGATTGGCGGAAAAAGGAGTTTCTGGCACCAATTCAAAAATAACCCAAAACTGAGAATCGCAGTTCCTTACTTTCATGGCAGCCTGTTTGTGCTGTACCTGGGGCATACTTTTGTTAACCTTTGAATCAAAATGTGCATTTTGGGCCTCATTATGAGTACAAAGGTACAGGGAAACAAGGTGGTGAAATGGTTTGAATGGAATTACCAGTAATTTTCTGCCACTTTCATGCACCGCTGTACTACAGGTTTTGAAGCCGAAATTGAGGATTTACTGCCAGTAAAAATTTGAGGGTAAATCCTCCAATTTACCCTAAAAAATCATCAGATTTCCTGCAGTGGAATTACCTCTCACGATTAATCTGATAGCATACCCATAGAGTCCTATGGACTCCAAAATTGGGGGCGTACACAACCGTTACCCAACTCGTAATTCTGCAGTATTTCCACATGACAGAGTAAAGGCAAACTGAATACCCAACACACTCTTAATGAGGCCCATTGTGTCAGTAGCCGTTAATTTAGCAAAATCAAAACTGTTGGCTTGGCCAATGTAAGTATTTTCTTGTTAATTCCAAGGCAGGAGAGCCCATCCAGTGCCACAGAACATGCCTCCACCCCCTTCCCCCTACACACACTTACAATGTGGCACAAACAAAACTGCCAGCCCCCAAATATCTGTGTTTAAATTGTTACTATGCCATGCATGCCAACCCTCCCGATTTGGGCGAGAGACTCCAGAGCTTTTCATCCAAAAATGTGCTATTTTTTTTACTTTCTCTCCTCTAAAATATTTCTAATCCCAATTGAATTCTAGATCATAATCTCACGAGAGCTCACCCGACCTCTCGCGAGAGGATGGGACGAAAAGGATTATGTGGGCGTGAGAAAGGCATTTGCGGTGCGTTCTAGTGAGGGACAGCCATATCGCTTTCACTAGCAGGTCAGGCCCCATCTCCTGCCAGCCTACCAATCTGATTATAACCCCTCTTAGCCGCTCACACAATAAGCCATGGACTAGAGAAGCAACGATGTGCAAGCAGTATTACTTTATTGGCAATAAATAAAGGCAGTGTCACACTAGAAAGTGTCTGTGTGATTAGTGGGAGGCCACAACATCAATCCAATGGGAATATTCAATTCTGCCTATTTCTGTTACAAAACTATTGTGGCGCTGGCCCTTTAAGGGTTGAGCACACGGCGGAGTGACATTGCACTCCGCTGCGTGCGTATAAATAAACTGGGAATTGCCAGTCGCAGTAGTGCGACCGGGAGCACGAACTGGACAGACGTGTCCGTTTGTGCGTCTGTAGCAGGAGGGGGCTCACGGATGATTGTGGGGCCTGGAGATTGCCCCACAACAGTGGTGACGAGATGGGAACCACACCCGGGCACGGTGGTGATTTAAAATATCTTTTTTTTTCCTGAACAAGGTGTATTTTGTCTCGTTCCATGCCGCGGAAAGGGAGTGGCCCACGTGGCTCGGCAGCCATTTTGTAGATGAGGTCTGGGATGGTCGCGGCCCTCTAGGAGGGTGCCTGTGCACCATCCAGACCACATTTTTGGAGATGCTGACAGCGGGCAGCTGTTTCTGCATGCACAGCACATCAGAAACCCGAAATATCGATGTTGAAGTGCATTTTCATCGAGCTGGGTCAGGTGCTGGGAGGGGTGGGGACTTGGCCTGCTGTTTCCTGGTTGGTCCCCTAGGCCTCCCAGGCTGAATTTTTGGACACATTGGAACATTCGATTTCCTTCTCCTGTAGATTCAACTGCCACATACTGGCTGTGTGCATCAAACTGTCTTGTGATGGGGATGTTGATCAAGGAAGCCTGCTACTGACTTTATTCCAGCTCAAAGCAGATTGTGTGGGGTGAGTTGCGGCTCCATCTTGTATTAAGGCGGGGTACCTTGTGCTTAACCCATGAATGACCAACCTGATCAAGCTGTGGCCTAACCTGTGATTCAACCTGTACCTCAGCCTGCACCTCCAGCTTTGGCCCAGATGAGATCACCAGGGGTGCTGCAGCCAATGCCTGAGTTTGACATCACTGGTCCCTCATCCAGCCTGGGGCCTCGGTGGAAAAGGAGGATTGACCGTCTGGACATGTATTTCCGGGCCACCATGGAAATGGATGGGGACAGCAAGCTGGCGACCCTCTTGTACTCTGCAGGGCCTGCAGTGCAAGACATTTTTGAGTCTCTTCAACCGTCAGACACATCCTATGACTCAGCAAAGGTGGCTCTTCACAACTACTTCCTGCCGTTAGCAAACATGGATTATGAGGGCTTTGTAATGACTTCCACCCCTCAGAAAGCCGATGAGACGCTTGACACTTTCTATGGCCATCTGTTGCAGCTGTCAGTGGCATTTGCCTGGGACAATGCAGATGTGATGGTCAGGAATCAGCCGATCCAGGGATGCTCATCGGGCAAGCTACGCAGACAGGTGCTGCAGGAGCCAGGTATCACCTTACCCCATATCCTTGAATTGGGCCGATGCCAAGAGGTGTCTGAAGTGAGATCGTCCAGGATGGAGGCGGGGGTGCGCCCAAGCAAGGCGGAAGAGGTGTGTGCTGTAGGGCATGGTGCAGGTGGCAGAGGAGGCCAGCAGTTAACTTCCGTTACAGGGACGGAAAGCCGGGGGAGGCGTACCTGAAGTGTGGGTATGACTTGCCCCATCATGCTGAATGCCCAGCCGCGGGGAAGGCATGTGGTCGGTGCCGTCTGGCTGACCATTACGCCCGCATGTGCAGAGCCTCTCTGCCCGTGGTGGTGCCGAGAGGTCTGGTCCGGTCTGGCTACTTTCGCCAGTCACGCCCGCCCAGTGTCACCCAGGTAGACCAGGGCGAAGAAGGCACCCGACCAGAGGAAGAGGAGGAAGAGGATGAAGAGGAGAACATCTTCTTTGTATCCAGCGTTGGAGCCCTACAATCAAAGAACAGAAGGCAACCGCAATGTATTGTCACAGTCAAATAGTAATCTGTCCCGGTGCTGGTGGACACTGGGGCCTCTGTCAACGTTATGCCAAGGGAACACCAGGAAGCCTCGGAATGCCCCCCGCAGCTGGCTGCTCCCAAGGCACGTATATTCACTTTTGGAGGGTCACAACTAATTCCCCTTGATGGTGCCTTTGTGGCTGATGTGGGACACAGAATTTTTCGAATAAGGGTTTGTTTCCATTTGACACCAGTGAGCAGCAACACTCTGGGCCTCATTACACGGAATGCGGTAAGGGTTTACCGGTACCGGTAAGGGCACCGGTACTGGTAAACCCTTACCGCCTTACTACGAGGTCCCTTTGCGGGACCCGACCTCAACGGCTGGTTTTACCAGCTGTTAAGGAACGGGCCCGCAAAGTGACCTTGGTGCAAATTACGGTACCGCAATTTGCGGTACCGTAATTAGCTCCTCCCCCATTCCCATTGAGCCCTATGGGGGCAAAAATGGGAATGGGGAAGTGCCTTGGTGAATGGGGAATTACCACCCCCGCTCACCTTGGAGTAGGGCGGTAATTCCGCCATCCACCAAGGCGGACACGGTAAAATACCGGCGGCAACCATGGCGCTAATAGCGCCATGGTTACCGCATACCGTGTAATGAGGCCCTCTGTTAAGCTGCGCGGCGGGTGAAGCCCTAGGACTTGTGAAGTTTGCATACTCTGTCTATGTTGAGGACATTCAAATGCTACTCGACAAGTATGACAGTCCCTGGGACTCAGCTGCTGAGACTTGAGGCCTCTCCTCTGGTTCTCCTGTCCACTCCTTAGTCTTCGTTCACTTTCCACCTGTTGGTCATCAATGACAGCCGGCTCCTTCTCACCGACCTCAGGAATCAGCACTCTCGGGCATCATCTGAACAGCGCCTCCGGCGCGCCACCTTCGTTAATGTATGCGGGGTGGTCTGGTATCCCTGCAGGAACTGGTATAGCGCCCTCCGTAGGGACAAGCCTTGCCCCTGCGCAATGCGGAACACCTTATTGAGAGTCCTCATCATTCTCTCCATCTCCCCATTTGCCCTTGGCCACAGAGAGGTAACCTTCCTGTGATGGATTCCATAGGTCTCCATCAGCTTGGTGAAGCGCTCACCCTGAAACGGCACACCATTGTCTGAACACAACACTTGGGGGAGTCCAGGAGCTGCAAAGATTTTCTCCATCACCACCACCACATTCTCAAAGGCGACTGACTCCACGAACTCGACTTCAGGGTACCTGGAGCACTCGTCCACCACCACCAGGAAGTGTGTCCCCCGGGTCGTGGACACAAAGTCCAACAACGTTATGCCAAGGGAACCCTACGAAGCCATGGAGTGCCCCCCGCAACTGGCTGCTCTCAAGGCACGTATATTCACTTTTGGAGAGTCCCAACCAATTCCCCTCAACGGTGCCTTTGTGGCTGATGTTGGACACTGAATTTCTCAAATAAGGGCTCGCTTCCATGTGACACCAGTGAGCAGCAACACTCTGTTAAGCTGCACGGCAGCCGAAGCCCTAGGACTTGTGAAGTTCGCATACTCTGGCCCTCATTACGATACTGGCGCTAAAGCATCGCGCTATTAGCACCATGGTTGGTGCCGGCATTGTTACAAGTCCGCCAATGTTCAATGGGGAAGTACCACCGCATTCCAAGGTTGGCAGGGCGGTAATTCCCCATTGAACATTGGCCCTTCCCCATTCCCATTTTTGCCCCATAGGGCCCAATGGGACTGGGGAAGGCAGTAAGTACGGTACCGCAAATTGCGGTACCGTACTTACCTCGAGAGTCCCTTTGCGGGTCCCTACTTTAACGGCTGGTCTAGACCAGCCGTTCAGGTCTGGTCCCGCAAAGGGATCTCGTAGTAAGGCGCTAAGTGTTTAACGGCGCCGCAGCCTTTTACGGTGCCGTTAAACACTTAGCTCCAGGGTCCTAATGAGGGCCTCTGTCTATGTTGAGGACATTCAAATGCTACTCAACAAGTACGACAGACTGTTTGAAGGCATCGGACAGATGGCAGGTGACCCGGGAGTCCATGAGCTGCAAAGATTTTCTCCATCGCCATCACCACGTTCTCAAAGCACCGCCTTCCAGGATCCTTGATGAATCACTGAGTTCAGGATGAGAAAACACTCATCCTGGGCAGCCGCCTTCTCGAGATCCTCCAGCGGCACAGAGTTGGGAGTCGCTGCTTCCACCACCAACCAAATGTACTCATCCGCCTCTTCAGCACAGTCATCTGCCTGGCCTTCTGGACTACCTCTGGGGTGGAGAGATAGTCAGCCGCGTTGTTACTCCAATGGTCGGTGCACCAGCGAAACCCCATATTCAAGCAGTGCCAGCATCCACCGTTCAATCCTCACAGGTGGTTTGGAGGATGAGCCTCCTAGGATGCGCACCAGGGGTTTGTGCAGGGGTTTTTAGTCTGTCACCACCGTCACTGGACGCCCTAGGACATACAGTCTGAAGTGGGAGTACCTTTGTTCCGTCTCAGTGAGAGCCTTGCTGGTGTATGCCACTGGTCAAACATTTGAGGTGGCGTCCACCTGTGTCAGAACCGCCCCCAGGCCAAACGGACTGGCGTCCACCACTATCTCGGACTGCAGGGCCTGGTCGAAGAACGCCATAGTGTCTTCTGCTGTGACGGTGCCCTTTATGTCGTTCAACGCCGCCTGTTCCAGCGGCCCCCACTGCCACGTGACGTCCTTCTTGGTCAGTGCTCGCAGAGGTTCGGATCGGGAGGCCAAGTTCTTGATGAAGCGACCACAGTATGTCACCATGCCCAGAAAACTCTGAACCTCTGACACATTCTCTGGTGATCATGCCTCCACAATGTCTTTGAACTTGCAGGGGTCAGGTGACACTCCCCCCTGTTTGCACACAAAGCCGAAGAATTCAATTGTTGACTTCAAAAACTCACACTTGTCACGTTGCAGCGTAAGGCACAGGGAGCAGAGCCGTTGAAATGTCTTGGCCAATCTGTTTAAATGTTCTGTTTCTGACTCGGCAAAAACCAGGATATCATCACTGATGTTGACGATTCCATCCAGGTCGCCATTGCCCCTCGTATAATGTTTTGAAAAACCTCTGCTGCAGACGACACTCCAAAGCTTAGTCTTTTGTAACAGTACAGTCCCCTGTGGGTGGTGAATGTCGTGATAGACCGTGACTCCTGGTGCAGCACTACCTGGTGGTATCCCGCTCTCAGGTCTAATTTGGAAAAGAACCTGGCTCCCTTTAACTCAGTGATGATGTTTTCAATTGTCGGTGTCAATTGCCTCTCTCTCTTGATGGCCTTGTTGGGAGACGCATGTCGACACAGATCCTCACCGAGTCCAACTGCTTTGGCTTTCTTGCAACTACGATGGGGGACATCCAGGAGGTTGGGCCTTCAACCTTCTCGGTGATGTCAAGGGAGACCAGATTGTCCAGTTCCCGATACACCAGCTCCCACAGATGGAAAGGCACCCGTCGATGTTTGAGAGCGATGGGCTGTACTGAGTCGTCAATGTGCAGCCTCACGCGGAATTTGGGTCCACGACCTGGGGGACACACTTCCTGGTGGTGGTGGACGAGTGGTCCAGGTACCCTGAAGTCGAGTTTGTGGAGTCAGTCGCCTTTGAGAACGTGGTGATGGCGATGGAGAAAATCTTTGCAGCTCATGGACTCCCGGGTCACCTGCCATCTGTCCGATGCCTTCAAACAGTCTGTCGTACTTGTCGAGTAGCATTTGAATGTCCTCAACATAGACAGAGGCCCTCATTAGGACCCTGGAGCTAAGTGTTTAACGGCACCATAAAAGGCTGCGGCGCCGTTAAACACTTAGCGCCTTACTACGGGGTCCCTTTGTGGGACCCGACCTGAACGGCTGGTCTAGACCAGCCGTTAAAGTAGGGACTCGCAAAGGGACTCTCGAGGTAAGTACGGTACCGCAATTTGCGGTACCGTACTTTCTGCCTTCCCCAGTCCCATTGGGCCCTATGGGGAAAAATGGGAATGGGGAAGGGCCAATGTTCAATGGGGAATTACCACCCTGCCAACCTTGGAATGGGGTGGTACTTCCCCATTGAACATTGGCGGACTTGTAACAATGCCGGCACCAACCATGGTGCTAATAGCGCGATGCTTTAGCGCCAGTATCGTAATGAGGGCCAGAGTATGCGAACTTCACAAGTCCTAGGGCTTCGGCTGCCGCGCAGCTTAACAGAGTGTTGCTGCTCACTGGTGTCACATGGAAGCGAGCCCTTATTCAAGAAATTCCGTGTCCCACATCAGCCACAAAGGCACCGTCGAGGGGAATTGGTTGGGACTCTCCAAAAGTGAATATACGTGCCTTGGGAGCAGCCAGTTGCGGGGGGCACTCCATGGCTTCGTAGGGTTCCCTTGGCATAACGTTGTTGGACTTTGTGTCACGACCCGGGGGACACACTTCCTGGTGGTGGTGGACGAGTGGTCGAGGTACCCTGAAGTCCAGTTCGTGGAGTCAGTCGCCTTTGAGAACGTGGTGGTGGCGATGGAGAAACTCTTTGCAGCTCATGGACTCCCCAAAGTGTTGTTTTCGGACAATGGTGTGCCGTTTCAGGGTGAGAGCTTCACCGCGCTGATGGAGAGCTATGGAATCCATCACAGGAAGGTTACCCCTCTGTGGCCAAGGGAAAATGGGGAGGCGGAGAGAATGATGAGGACTCTCAGTAATGTGTTCCGCATTGCGCAGGGGCAAGGCGTGTGCCTACAGAGGGCGCTATACCAGTTCCTGCGTGGATACCGGACCACCCCGCATACATTAACGAAGTTGGCGCCGCCAGAGGCGCTGTTCAGACGATGCTCGAGAGGGCTGATTCCTGAGGTTGGTGAGAAGGAGCCGGCTGTCATTGATGACCAACAGGTGGAACGTGAACGAAGACTAAGGAGTGGACAGGAGAACCAGAGGAGAGGCCTCAAGTCTCAGCAGCTGAGTCCCAGGGATGAGGTGCTCATCAAGAACAGGCACCCCCACGGGAAAATGTCATTGACTTATGACCCTGAGCCATTGGATGTGGTGGCTGTCAAGGGGTTCATGGTCACGGCCTCGGACGGCAAGGTGTCTGTAACCAGGAATGTGAGTTTCTTTAAACTACTGGGAGAACCTCGGGCAGAGGTATCCCCGGACATGGACATGATGGAAGTTCCAGATGAGGGCGTTGGTGTGGCCCCTTCGCCCTGCTCCCCAGCGAGAGAGATGGTCGACGATGGATCCCCCATCCGGGAGGCGGGCAGGAGGTACCCCCTGAGGACAGGGCGAGGGAAACCTGTCCGCCTCAGTGACTATGTGCTGGAGTCGTGAATCCTGACTACACGGCCGGGAGGCGGACTTGTAATGAGGGGATCCGGGTGGCTGTGATTAAAGGGGTTTTGGTTACTGTGAAGTGTGTGGGTTATTATAGATGTTGTTAAGATATTTTGTTGTTGTCCTCATGAAAAAGGAGGAGTGTGGTGCTGGCCCTTTAAGAGTTGAGCACTCCGCCGCATGCGTATAAATAAACGGGGCGTTCCCGGCCGCGGTAGTGCGACCGGGGAGCCCAAACTGGACAGACGTGTCCGTTTGTGCATCTGTAACGGTAGGGGGCTCACGGATGATCGCGGGTCCTGGAGATTGACCCACAACAACTGGGATGATGCATATATTCCCCACACAGCTTAATATAGTTATGAACAGAGCAGATTGGCACTTTCTTTGGCTTGTAAATTGTAACCTGTCCCCACCAGCCACACTATGGGGCTTCCAGACCAGTGGGCAGTTAAAGCAAAAGTGCACGGCAACTCCCAGGATGCAACAGAATGGCCGGAAGCTGGGACTGAGCACGATAGTCAACAAAAGCACTACTGGGGCGTCATAGAATGATTTTAATTATGTTGAAAAAGGTCATTGCTGGATTAGAAATTATTTTCCATTTTAATGGTTTACATTTGCGACCGTACGTTTACCACAGTGCGACCACGTTGAATTGCTCTGCGTTTAGCAGATGAAAGGACGGATGCAGGAATCAATAAGCAAGGTTACCAACGTAAGCTAGCAGACTTCGTTTAACAGCAGAGATACGTTAAACAGTAATTATGGGCAGATGGTTGGTATGGCGACCATGCTATTCCCTTTTATGTTTCTCATATTTATTTTTAGAATCCTGTAATACATCTGTCATTGACCGGGAGCCCTTACCTTGACTAGAGGCTGCCTCTAATTCCAGGACACTGGTTGCTGGCCTGGTCACTAAGCCCAGCTACTACGCTCGAGTGGCGCGGCAGTCCCCTTTTTTCCACAAATGTTTGCAAAACAGTGAAATGTCCCACTTTTAAGGAAAGGCTGACAAAGCTTCATCTTTATCTGAGCCCTTTTCAGAAATAGGTGTATGCGGCCACGTTACAGTTGCAGGGAAGACTGATCACACACGAGGGAGAGGCGGAATAAACAAACATAGGCACCTATTTTATATTGCTGACACCAAGTCAGAGAGCTCAAAGAAAGAATGACTGTATATTGAAAACATGACAGGCATGGCGGCGGTTTGATAAAATGGAGTAGAAGAGAAGGAAACTGAGGTGAATGAAGTGGCTTGAGTGCATTCTGATGCGTTATAGAGCCCCACTAAATAAAGGAATGAACATGGCAGAGAGGAGAAGGAATAGATAATGCTAAGATCAAGGAAAACAATGCTCAGAGGCAGTGTTTCTTTATAATGTTTCACCATAAGTACCAGTGTATCTAGAAAAATACATTGGGCCTCATTACGAGTTCGGCGGTAACCGAGGCAGTAAAACCGCCTGGTTACCGCCGAACTCGTATTACCATTCCGCCTCCGAGATTCCCGGAATTACCGGGGCATTACAACCCTGGTGACCTGGAATTCCGAAGGTGGAATGGTGTAAATCCCCAATCCCATTGAGTCCGAGTCCGATAGGACTCAATGGGAATGGAGATCATGGAAACACCGGCACCATCTCTTGATGGTGCCGGTGTTTCCTCGTCCGCCTGCAGGCGGGCGGTGTTAAACCAGCCAGGTCAGACCTGGCGGGATTGACGCCTCCACCTGCAGGAGTCGTGATAACCCGGTATGGAAACAACGGTGGCGGCGGGTTTACCACCACCGTTGTTTCCATACCGGGTGAGTTGTAATGAGGCCCATTGTTCCGAAGAAGGTTTACACCTTTTAAAAGGCTCCAGAACTAGTGAATAAACCATAAAACGACTTGGAAAGAGTCTAAAGATACCCCAAAACCAGCCTGAAAAATCTTTGAGATACGTATAAATCTGTGTGCCAAGTCATTTGATCTGCCAGATTTATTTTAAGGTTTAATCTTGCATGTTCTTTTTCAGAGACTATTTTGATAATTTTACAAAATGGTCTCGTTTTTGGTTAGGAAAACCTGTTAGGGGATCTTTGGAAGCTGGCTTCCCCATCATGTTGCTAGGTCTCTGTTTGCAGTCCCTAACACTACTATTTCCCTGGTTGTCGAGGCTTGAAACCCGTGCTGCCGGCTGAGCCACCACCCGTGTTGTGGAGCAGACTACTGCTCTCTCTGCGGTCACATATGCCCTTCACCATGGTTCTCTCTGTCGCTGCTCGGTACGGGAGGCTCTGCTAGTTTGTGATGGTGGTGGGTAGCGGTAGCTTCTTGGATGTTGACACTTCTTTCAGTCTGCTGCAGTGTTTCTGAAAAGAGTAAGCCAACTTTGGTGAGAATTTTTCAAGTGAGGTAATCGGTGAGACAAGCTTGTACAGACAAATACTGAAATGCCACCGTCCACCTGAAGGGAAAGACTGGCTCTGGGTTTCTCCATGATAAGCCTCCAACCCCTGGCTCAGATGGGTTTTGTCACATGGATTATATGAAACATGAGTATGAGAAAAGAGTAGCCTAAGGGTAATTCTTGGATTCCCTCCCCCAACAAGGCTGCTCAATTGTCCCATAGTGAACGTATGACTTCCCTTACTGATGGCCTAAGATGCCTGGTCCCAGTCTCAGTCATTTTTGCTTTTAGGGTTATTATTGGAGTATGAGGTGGATGATGAGGTGAGGTCCTCTTAGTGAACTTTCTCATCAACCCCTCTCTTACTCTCAGCTTCTTACTCATCTACAGACCTCCTGGCTACAACAGAAACTTCGCCAATACTCTTGTAGAGGAGCAGATGCGTATGGCGCTGATAGATTCCATCCCTTCACCTCCGTCATACTGGGTGAATAAAAGGAAGACACTGTTCATGACACCAGGTATCATCCCAATACCGCATCGAGTGTATGAGAGACGTTATGTACTCAGACAACTGTATCGTATCTACTCTCTTAGTGAGGTGGTGGTAGGAGATTTGCAGGTACCACTGAATATCGAGGAGTTGTAAAGAAGATCTGACAGACGCAAAGTAATCTCATAAGGAGAAGATACAATGACGCACTAAAACAATATAAGGATAGTTAAGAATGAAGATCTAACTGAAGAAACAAGAGTAAACATGCATACAAGTAAGGAGAAACCATATATACAAAGAAGATAAGTAATCAGATCAGTAGTGAATGTATATACGCAAAAATGCAAGGTAGATGAGTCATATAGAAGCTTTGATCAGTAATACTGCACGTAGCTCTATTTACTCATGGGGTAGCCCCACAACCAATCGGTAACCACCTTCCTCCCAACCAATCAGACGCACACTTACTCATTACTTAAGCTACTTTTCTCAGGAGAATAGCTCAGCGGCAATGTGCTCGCCTTGGAAGCAAGACGACATAGAGCAACACAGGTTCAATCCCCGGGTCCGCCCTTAGAAACCTCTGGGTATTAAGCATGTTATAAATAACCTATCATATCATATACTAAGATGGAGGCCAGCATCAAAAGATTGCTGTGGCCGCTTATCTGTATGCAGAGGCACCCTTGCCCACAGCTAAGAACCACCATGTTACCCTCACTGCTCCCATCATTTTTGGCAAATGTTTTCCTAGCAATTTGCTTTGATCCATGGCACTTCTGTTATTCTAATGCATTTTTCTACCGAGGCGACCGCAATACTATATGCCGGCCCTGGCACGCATGCTATGCTACTGTAAGGGTAGCCCAATTTACAGGGGTATCCCTAATTATAAGGGTATCCCTAATAATGCTCACACCAGAGTAAATGCACCCCTCTAGGCAAGTAAGGCCAAGAGTCTATCTTGCAAGGGTAACACATTTATTCTTTACAGAAATGAGGATGGGTCTAAGAACTCTGCTCCCTGAACGGTCTCTTCTGTCCCTCACTGTTCCTTTCTCCTGCCAAAATGATGCCAGGCAGGAGCTTTTATACTCATGGCTTGCTGCAGTTCTGTCACTGGATAAAGGCATGGCTCCATCCCAAACTGTCCTGCTTCCATACAAGGGTGTCTACAAAGTCTTCCTTTCTTCATTGTCAGCAATTTCTGTCAGGCCATGCTACTTTACATATTGCTACCTTACATAGACACACACTGCAGCCCTGAAGACTTTTACAAACCTCGAGGCCTAGCCCCAGGAAAAACTAAACATTTCTATGACTAATTTTCATTCATACTCCACTCATTGTACTCATATTTTTATCTGGTCTCATAATCTCCTTAAAGCCTCATTTTCCATAATTCTGCATTGTGTGCATTGAGCATGTTAAAATCCCATTTTAGCATGCATGGACTTTTGACAGACAGCAGACAGCTGGTCAGTGAAGTCATGCTACCAATGCTGGCACGAATACCGCAAAGCCTGTAGTCCAATTTTAGCACATGCTGCATTCTTTCCAGCAGAGAGCCTGCTTGCATCTACCGTGCTTTAAGATTCTAGAACTACATAGTATTTAACATTTACAAATGTATTCACCATAAGTTATTTGCACCTTACATTTAAATAATAACTGCCTTCTTTTAGTGCCTGCCCATGTCTGTGTGTGTGATTATATTTGCATGAAACAGCTTTCCCGGTGCCCCCTCCCCCCTGGTTCCTTGTAGTGCCCAGAAGCAGTCAAAAGTAGTCTTGCCTAATTCTAAAGTGCTTTGGGGTGCAGGAAGGCACTAGCTCCTTCCCATCATTCCCCCCTTTTATTATATCTACAGTAATGAACTCATCCTCACCCAACATATCTACAACTTCAGAAATGTTAGTTTGAGTTTTGCTGTTTATTGTATGGCAATGGCCCTCATTATGACTCTGGCGTTAACCAATGGCGCTAATAGCGCCTTGGTTCACGCCGGTAACTTACCGATTCTGCCAATGGTAAATGGGGAATTACCACCCCATTCCAAGGTTGGCGGGGCGGTAATTTCCCCATTTACCTTTGGCCCTTCCCCATTCCCATTTTTGGCCCATAGGGCTCAATGGGACTGGGGAAGGCGGTAATTACGGTATCGCAAATTGCGGTACCGTAATTACCTCAAAAGTCACTTTGCGGGTCCCTACTTTAACGGCTGGTTCAGACCAGCCATTAAGGTCGGGAGCCGCAAAGGTACCTCGTAATCAGGCGTTAAGGGTTTAACGGCGGCAACACGTTTTATGGCGCCGTTAACCCCTTAATACCAGGGTCGTAATGAGGGCCAATGTGTTTTAGATTCCCCAATTGATACCATCATCTTTGCACTGTTAGGGACTATATTGACACAACATCAGAGAACCAATTGGCAAATGCAGAAGAGGACCAAGAAGAATACAATAACAGGAACCAGTATTTTTACTGCTGCCCCCAGCCATGGCGGGACCCAGTCAAAGGCACCTAATACCCAATCCTTGTTCTGAACTACACCTTCTTTTTTCATTTGAACACCTAGATTGTTCACCACCTTGATGACGTGGGATAGTGACCCAATCTCAGCATACTCCGGGGGTACATAAGTGCCGCAACTGCTTGTACCCCGTGAGCCAAAAAAGATGAAAAGAAAGTCTCTGCTGAGCTAAAAAGTCGATACTCATCAGGTATTCCTCTGAGCAGTGTGGAAGAGTCTTTTGATATGTAGTTTGACCTCTTCTTTCTTCCCCACTGTTGAAATTGTCCTTTTTCTGGTACCGTACCAAATTCTTGTGTGATCTGCAAATTTCTTTCTGCTTCTTTAGGTGCTGAAGTGGCTGTTGGCACCTTGACAGGCATTTCTTCTCCCTTTAGGTGTTCTTCTGGGATTACTAGTAGCACTTAGTGCAGGGTGGCCAGTGAACAGTTACCCCTCCAGGAGGGTAGGAGGTGCAAGTAGGCTTGTTGGCTACCAACCCAGTAGTAATCCATCACCGCTGCTGTACCTATCGTCATATCAGGGATCACAAGAGTGTGGTTGCACTGTGTGTCTGCGCCAACAGGAACTGTTCCTTCATTGCTAAAACAAAGTTCATTGTCTATGGCTCTATATATTCGCACTGGCTTCTCCATTGTTACAATCCATGTCAGCTGTGTAATGTATTTGGACCATATTTGCGCACAGATAGGGGGTCATTACAAGGTTGGAGGTAGCCGTGCTGCTATTTGCGGCATGGCTACCCCCATACCGCATACCGGGTCTGGGTTCCCTGAATGGGGAAATACCGGGCCATTCCAACCTTGGAGGACCCGGTATTTCCCCATTCAGGGAACACATCCCCATTCTCATTCGAGCCCCCATAGGGCTCAATGGGAATGGCAACCATGCTAACAATGAGCCTGTTAATAACAGTCCCATTGTTAGCATGCTGGTCCTTTAGCGGGTCCCGCTAAGGGCGCCTGGTAAAACCAGGCGCCCTTAGCGGGACCCGCTAAAGGACCTTGTAATGCAGCGGTAAGGGGTTGATGGCTCCGGCACCTTTACCGGCGCTGTTAACCCCTTACCGCCAACCTTGTAATGACCCCCATGTTCAAAGCTTTCTGTTATGTAGGGATAATGCCAGGCTCGTGCATTTTTCCGGCACCTGGCTCCACGGAAACAACAGGGGATTATGACCCCGGTGTTCCTGGAAGTCAGGCGCCGAAAAAATGTAAATACCCATTCCCATTTGAGTCTCATAGGTCTCAATGGGAATGGGGATGAGGGAAGCACCGGCACCGTTAATAACGGTGCCGGTGCTTCCCTGAAAGTCTGGGGCAGGTGCTGTCCCGCCCGCCAGGTCAGGCCTGGCGGGCGGGACAGCAGCCGCCCGCAGACTCGGAGTGTGCCGGTCCGTTAACAACGGGGCCAGTAGGCTTACCGGCACCATTGTTACGGGACCGGCACACTCGTAATGAGGCCCCATGTCGGTCAGGCATCCTTGCTTACTCCTGGAGAGGAGAAAAAAGTTATCAAGAAAGAGAGAAAGAAAGAGAGGGGGAGAAGGCGAGGGGGAGGCAGAAAGAGGGAGAGGGAGAAAGAGGGAGAGACCCTTTTCCCACCAGGGCCGACCCGGTTCTGGACCTTCAAACATTGAAAACATTTAAAAATTGAAAAAAGATAAAAAATAAATGAACAATAAAAAATGAAAAAAGAAATAATGGGGCGTGTGTCACTGCACACCACCCTGGTATGGATCCTTTATTTACTTCTTACTCTGTTGATTGAGATTCGCCTTGTCTCAGGTGCTCTTCGGACATCCAAGAGATGCACCCAATATTTTAACTCCTTCACACGGATGGCGAGAGGAGTACTGAACACCACCTCATAAGGACCCTGAAACCTGGGGCTGATCAGCTCCCCAGGTAATAATGGTCCAGTTGCAATATGGGCAATGCTGTGTATGGAACTGTGGTCTCACTTTCTACAGGGGTTGTTAGGGAGAATTCTCAGAAATGTGATAATTCCCTTCTACCTTAGAGACTCCCAGATCTTTTTGCTGAACTTTAGGACTTTTGGTTTTTATCCTGGAGAGAGTGAGACCTTTTTCCCACTCTCTCATGTATTTGTCTGTAATTTGAACACTGTGTTTCTTTTGGTTTTGGAGTCTGACAAACTCCATAGGCATCATCTTTTTACATACATTGTGACACACAGCACCTTCAGTGCAGTGGCACAGGGAAGTCTGTCAGATTTCCCAAAGGTTTAAATACCTTCTCTTCATTAAACTACTGTTTCCAAGAGCAGTGATGTGAAATTGACTTTACTTACATTTGTAACTTTCTAGACCCAGCACACACTATCTTACAATAGGGTGCTGGAGGGGTTACTTAGTATCCCCTTTGTGTAGTTTCTCATGTAACATTTTTATGTTACCCTTTCTACAATTAATGGCTTGTGGCAGTGGTTTACTTTTTCCTACCATTGTGTGTTTCTACCACGGCTGCAATTGCAGTTTAGCTGCGGTAAAGGACCCATGGGTGCCCATTTTGTGAAAATGGCTCCGGTCTTCTTTTTCAAACATTTCTTGTTGGAAAACAGATTTACTCTGCACACCAAACCAGGTTTGCTCCCTTTGTTTGTTTTGTCTTTGGCGTGGTTCACTGCTGAAGCCCGCCTCTGGCTCCAGCGTGTCTGGCAGGGCAGGAAGCGAGGGAGGTGCCCGAATCTCCCCCGCTTAGTCTCCTTGCTTACAGGAATGCACCCAAAGGTGATTGACCGGCTGGCTGTCCTTGGAGGACAGCCACCATGCTGTGTGAGTGACAGCTAGGCTACGAATGAATGGGAGAAACCTGCATAAAAGGCACAGTTTTTTAGACAGAAGGCAGAGTCGACCGCTGGACGAAGGAATCCGAAGAAGAACTTGGAAGAGACGCTTGCTGCAACTTCCGGACCGTTGGTTTGCCCGGTGAATCGCTGCTGGAGTGCTGAAGCTCAGAATGTGCCTCGACTAGAGAAGCTCTGCAAAGGGCAACTTCTCCCCTTGGGTTGGTGGGACCAATCGACCCCAAGACAAACTCATCTGGAAATCCTCTCTGAGCTGGCTGTACTTCTATTTCTGCTGCAGGAACAGATTGCCAGGTAGAGGAACACCAGAATCGAGTGTATAATTTTTTTTTTTTGTAAATTTGATTTTATTAAATTTTACAAGTGTGAGTCATGGTACATCAATAAGCAAAGCAGTACATATCTTATAACAATAGAACTAAGCCATAAAATTCCATGTATTCCGTGTTTGTCCGGCAGACACGATCTTCATACATAATGTTCGGTTGTAAACATGACTTCCCCCCACCCCTGTTGCCCACCCCCCTCCCTCCCGTGGTCAAGCAGCGTCTGGTACAGTTCTTGCAGCGTTCATCTTATGATAATCAGAGTTAGTATGTGTTGTCGGGAACTTCCTCAATCCTGAGAGGACGTTTTAATGGTGGCGGACTCAATATTATTTAAGCCTCGTTTCTCTCTTCTGTCCTTGGGGTGGTCAGTCTATGGCTGAGGCATCCGTTGGGTAGGTGTATGTTCTTGTATTCCATCCAGAGGGATTCAATCTGCGACGATCTTCCGTGTAGTGACGCTGTGATATGTTCCATTATGCAAATATTGTTGGCAACGTTGGTCCATTCGCTTTTCGTAGGGGTTGTGGGGGCTTTCCATTTCATTACCAGCGTTGCTCTTGCCGCTAGTAGCAGTTGTGGGGCTATATCCTTTATTTTGATCCAGTCATCCCCATCCTTCTCGAGGCCGAAGAGCATGAGGTAGGGATTAGCTGTTCTGATAATGCTGTCGACTTCTTTAATCCATCCTAACACTTCAGACCAGAAGACTTTTATTCGGGGGCACCCCCACCACATGTGCCAATAGTCTGCATTTTCCCCACATCCTCTCCAGCATTCTGGCTTGGTTGTCTGGAACATCTTGGATAACCTGACTGGATCGTATTGCCATCTATGGAGCAACTTGATTGCGTGTAGCTTGTATTGGTTTGAGATGGATATTTGTGTGGCGCTTGGCATATGGTGTTCCATAGGTCCGGTGTAATCTCTTCAGCAAAGTCTCTTTCCCATCTGCCTTTTAGTGCGTCCGTGTTCACTCCCTCCCCTTCTATCAGTGCTGTGTACATGTCGGATATTAGACCCTTCATTTCAGTTCTTGAGTCGAGTATCTTTTCAAAGGGAGTGAGGTCTCTCATGAATTTAGGCTTCCACAGAGGTCTCGTCAAGACGCCTTTGATTTGTATATATTGGAAAGTGGATAGTGGGCCTATTCCGAGGGCTTCGGTTAATTCTGGGAGAGGGATAAATGAGTCTTTTCTTTGTAGTTGCCCAACTCTTTCCAATCCTGCCTCATACCATGCTTGATATCGTCCTACGTTTGGAATGTGGTCGTTGATTCCAGGGGACCATAAGTGGCTTAAAGGGGCTGGCCAGGTGGTAATGTTCTGCATATTCTTTCCCTGTGTCCAGATATCCCAAATGGTGCTCAGTATGGGGTGACCTTTGAGTTTTCTTCGGATTCTTTCCTTCGGGGCCCAGAGCCATTCCGAGACCGTGGCTGGTGAGAAATAATGTTTGTCCATGTTGACCCACTGAATGACTGTTCGATTACGCAGATGTGGGATTAGTACTCTTAGTTGAGATGCTTCATAGTATTTGTGTAGGTCAGGGAGTCCGACCCCTCCCTTGTCTTTGGGGAGTGTTAAGATCTTGTACGGGATCCTCGCTTTCTTCCCTTGCCATAAGAATCGGAGCATGGCCCTCTTGGCTTCAGTAAAGAAACCAATCGGGATCTTGATGGGTAACATTTGGAAGGGGTATAGGAATCGAGGGAGGGATACCATCTTTATTGCATTAAGTCTACCCAGCCAAGATATTGTGAGCTTATCCCATCTTGCCAGGTCAGACCGGAACTGGTTTAGTAAGGTGGGGAAGTTGGTCTCATATAGGCCACTCAGCTTTTTCGTAATTTGTATCCCCAGGTACTGTAGTTTTGTGTGTTCAATTTTAAGGCCCAGGGGAGAGAATTTGGTGTTATTTTCATCTTCTGAGCCTTGAAGGGGAAAGAGTGTTGACTTGGATTTATTTACTTTGAACCCGGATAGTCTACCGTATTCTTCCAGCAGGCAGACGGCTCGAGGGATGGAAGAAAGGGGGTTAGTAATGTGGAGAAGGATGTCATCTGCATAGAGGGCAATTTTATATTCCATCGACCCCATACGAATACCCTCTAGGACGGGGTCGGCCCTCATCGTTATTGCCAGGGGCTCTAGTGAGAGTGCAAAGAGAATAGCCGAGAGGGGACATCCCTGTCTAGTTCCACGCTGCAAGTTAAACCATCTGGAATATTCACCATTCACGAATATTGAGGCTTTAGGATCTGAGAATACTGCCTGTATTGCTGTCATAAACCTCGTGCCCATTCCCACTTTACCTAATACCGCTTTTAGGAATCCCCATTCTACCCTGTCGAAGGCCTTTTCTGCGTCGATAGAGAGTAGGACCGGGTCATTATCTAGGGTCTGGGAAGTATGAATGAGATGGAGGGTTTTGCGCATCGTGTCAGCCCTCTGTCTCCCGAGCATAAATCCAACCTGGTCTGGGTGTATGAGTTGTGGGATTAGTGTTTCCAGCCTTGCAGCCAAGATTCTAGTGTAAATTTTCGCATCCAGATTAAGTAGGGAGATGGGGCGGTACGAGGCACATTTCGTAGGATCCCTCCCTGTCTTGGGGATCACTGTGATCAGTGCCCTGGTAAAGGAGTCCGGGGGTTTCCCCGTGTCCATTATCTCATTGAAAAGGGTCGTGAGGAAGGGAGATAGTGTTGCAATGAAGGTTTTATAGAATCCGGCGGTGTAACCATCTTCACCCGGGGATTTACCTAGGGTTAGCCTCTTTATGGCAGCTTGGACTTCCGATTCTATGATAGGGGATTCTAACAATTCGGCTTCTTGTTGTGGTATACGGGGGACAATTATCGAGGACAGGTACGTTTCTGTATCTATTTGTTCAGGGTTCGCTTCCGATGAATAGAGTGCCTCGTAAAAGTTGGCAAAGGATTCGGGGATAGTGGTGTGAGCGTATGACGTTGGGGAGTTATCCTCAGAGATTTCCAGTACTCTTCGTTCCGCTCTCTGCTCTCGAAGCCTGGCAGCGAGAAGCGCATCTGACTTGTCCCCCTTTTCATAAAATATTTGTTTCAGAAACCTCAGTTTGCGCACCACTTGTTCGTGTTCTAATAGTTTCAGTTCGTTTCTTTTCTCTCTGGCTCTACTCATTTTTATGGGGTCTATTTCTGCGTCTGGGTCAGGTTTGCTCTCCAGTTGGTGGATTTCTGTTCGTAGCCTCTGTTCGATAAGGTTACGTTCCCTCTTTTTTGAGGAGCCCTCTCGTATCAGAATCCCCCTCCAGGTAGCCTTCTCTGCCTCCCAGACGGTCTGCTTGGACGTCTCCCCATTGTCATTTGTTTCGAAGAATTGGGAGATTTCCATCTCCATTTCAGCTCTGAAGACAGCGTCTTTCCAGAGGCTCTCATTGCATCGCCATTTGCCACTCCTGGTCGGCAGATTCGCCCACTGGATGACTGTGAGGACCATGTCATGGTCTGACCATGTAATCGGGGTAATGCCTGCTTTAGCTGTAGCCTCAGCGAGGTCTCTGGATAAGTATATGTAGTCGATTCGGGTGTACGTATTGTGCGGAGCGGAATAGAAGGTGTAGCCGTGTTCTTCGGGATGATGTGCCCTCCACGCGTCTATCATATTATACATTTCCATCATTTGCGCAAGCTCAGTTGGCTCAAGTCTGTTCTGCTGACTCGTGTTGGGGTTCCCAGGTTTACGGTCTTTGACCGGGTCCGCCCATTGGTTAAAGTCTCTGCCCAAGATAATGTGCCCGGTGGCTTCTAGTATTATCTTGGGAATCGTTCTGGAGAGGAATCTCAATTGACCCGTGTTCGGGGAGTACAGGGTCGCAATTGTTACGTTCACCTTACCTATTTGCCCGTTCACGAGCAGAGCTCGTCCTTCCACGTCAGACCATGTCCTGGTAGGAGTGAATGCTATGCTTTTTCTGATGAGGATTCCCACCCCTCCTTTTCTAAGCGGGCCAGAGCCCCAGTATTCATTCCCAACTCGTTTCCCAAGGATCGGTCTTTCTTCTCCTTTTATATATTTCGTTTCCTGCAGGAAGAGAATGTCTATTTCAGCCCTACGGAATTCTCTGGCAACGAGGGACCGTTTCGTCGGTGAATTGAGTCCTTTTACATTGAGTGTCCTGACTCTCAAGGAGACATTTTTCCTTGTATTAGTGTCTGTTGTCATTGCTCTTTCGCATGGGAAACAGTCTCTTCATGTGTGATTGGTAATGCTTTGTACTCGTGGATTGCTTGCTGCTGTGCTTGTTTTGGTTTAGTATGTGCGCTGCTTTGACCCACCTCGGCCCTGTGGCCTGTCCCACACCTTCCCTCCATCCCTTCCCCAGTCCTAATTGAAGGCGTCCGATCGAACCCGGCCTGTTGCTCCAGGTCGGCATCGGACCACTTTGGGGGGCCGTTACTTCACGCCCCTTAACCGAATATGTTATCTTTGTCCGGAGTGAGCCCCTCCTTGGTTCCCCCCTAATTTTGGTCATTAGAGTTAGGGAAACGTGTGCGTGTTCGTATCTCCGTATTACATCATTTGCTTATTTAATTAGAACTGTCTTACCAGTGTCACTTGGATTCAATTTTCTGCTTCTGGGGAGATGTTGCCTCTCCGGAATTTTCGTGACCCCTTTGCTTTCTTTCTCCTGGGGCCTTGGATTCGCCACTCTCGTCCTTCTTCATGTGTCTCTCCTGGGCCGGCCTCCTCTCCCTGCGTGCCAAGGAGGTTAGATATGCACGTTTGTATTTCTTTCTCGGATCTCAGCCTGACCCTGGTTCCATCATATTCGAATGAAAGTGAGAAGGGGTAGCCCCACCTGTATCGAACATTCTTTTCTTTGAGCATCTTTGTGAGCGGACCGCATGTTTTCCTTAGAGCCAGGGTCAGGGAGGAAAGGTCTTGGTAAATTGAGATCCGTGTTCCTCCTAGCGTGATCTCGTCGCTCCTTCTGGCTTTTTCGAGAATTCTGGCTTTGTCTCTGAAGCGATGGAATCGGGCAAGAACCGATCGTGGACCACCCGTGGGGCCACCTGCTCTGTGTATTCGTTCCGTTATCGGTTCATCCACTTCATCATCTGCTGTGAGGAGTTTAATAATATTGTGAAGTGTTTCCTTGAGATCTGCCTCCGTTTCCCCCTCTTTCTCAGGAAATCCAAAGATGCATATATTGTTCCTTCTTTCTTTATTTTCCAAATCATCCAATTTGAGTCTGAACTCATCTTCCTTGCGTTCCAGGTCCTTTATTCTCTGTTCGAGTTGTATCTCTAACGTATCGATTGAGGTCTGGTTATTTTCCACCCCTTCAAGCCTGTCTTCCATGCTGTCGAGTCTTTGGGTAATCCTGTCTATTTTGCCTCCTATGCTAGTGCCCAAGTTCTTTATCTCGCCCAGAAGGGCAGCAATGTCTCCCTTCGTTGCCGCCGCTAGTTCATTTTCCGCAGTGATGTTGTTTGCCATTGCTGGTTCAGTCGGAGCGGGAAGGATGGGAACGTAGGCGAAGTGCAGGAGCTTGTGCTTGAAGTTCATGCGGGGTTCTCTACAAAGCGACAGGCAGAGGAGGCACAAGCCCCTGTTTTGGGTGCCTTACCCTCTGTACCGATCCGCTAGAAGGCACATGGGGTAGTTCCTTCTTGGCAGTGGCGGGTTGGTTGCAGCTTTAGGTTTGGGTATTCGAAATACACTGCTGTGATGCTGGCGGGGAGTGTGTACTCGGTTCCTTTGGATAGAGGAGGCACACGCCCTGTGTCCAGGGGCCTTTCCCTCCGTTTGGTATGGTTTCGCCAGCAAGGTGTACACCGGAGGGGCCTCAGGTCTGAAGATGCGTCGCATGTGTTTTCAGTCAGAGCACTGTTTGGTTCACGTGCCGTGATTTGGGGTCTCACCTCTGGTTTTCCTCTGATGTCGCTCTCCCCGTTTGACACTACGGCGTTCTGTGCCGGGGTTCGTAGTTCACCCCGTCTGCTGGTGGGTCCTCGGCAGACTATACTTCCGGTGGGTTTCTCGTCTCGGTTTCAGGGGTGCTTGTGATCGACCGGTGGGGCCCCTCTACAATGTGCAGGGAGGCCGGTCCGTGGGTGCACCACGCTTCCGAGGTGGAGCCGGGCGCGTCGTGTAATCTCTCCTCGACTTAGTTCCCGGGTGATCCGTTAGGTAGCTTATTGGTCGCTTGGGGGGGAGCAAATGCGGTCCGGGGGCCGTGGGGTGCAGATGTCGGGCAGCCCTGAACTCCGTGTTCGGCCACACGAAGGGGGGCGGGTAGTTAACAGGCCTCGCCTCGTGTTGTGGGGCCTTCGTGGATGCCCGGCAGAGGAGGTATCTCGAACAAGGGTTCGGGTGGGTTTAGGGTTAGGGCACCCACCTGATTATGTCAGGTATTTGCTCAGGGCCGTGATCCTCCGCAATCGCGTAGGCTCCGCTCGCGAGTTCCTGTCGTGGGCTATTCCCGAGAATGCCTTGCAGCGCACGTGTGCCAGGTTGGTTTTGCTTTCTCTCCGGTTCGGACGGCCGCCGCTTGGAAGTCGGATTTCGTCGGGATCCCAGGTCCGTTTTGGGTCTGGATTTTTCCCAGTGTTGGGGGAGATGTTCACACAGCAGCTTCACGCTTTATCTCCGGGGGGGTCCAAAAAATGGGGGCTCAGTCCATATTTTGGGGCGGCTGCAGCGGAGCTCACGCAGAGTCCATGGACGTCTCTGCGCCCCCTGGTGGCCAGGGGGTGTATAATTTTTAAGTCAGACCCGAGCTCCAGGAAGATCCTCCAGACTCCCTCGAAGCAGGACTAACCAATCCTGAGCCACCTCAACAGAGTGCTGGACCACAGAAGTAAGGAAAGCCCATAGGGTATCCGAAAACCGCAGTGGTGCTATTCGTGAGAAGCTGAAACCACAAAGTGCTGCTGATCTGAAGTTTGCCCATTGCTGCCGCCGACCTTCGAAATCGTAGTGCAGGAGTCCCCAAACGTCCTCCCTCTTGTCCCCACGACTGAGGCCCAGGAATAACAGGATCTGCCATACTACAACAGGAACAGAAGCCAGCTGGAACCAATTTCTTCAGTCCTAAGGTACTGTAAACTAAGGGGTACTTTCCTCTTGTTGTGTAGCATTGCTAGCTCTCAGTTGAGGCTTGTCTTTGTTACCTTTTGCAGGGTTGCTTGCAGCTTTGCCCATCACAAGGTTCCCAGTTTGCTGCCCAACAGTGATTTCTTTTTCACCAAAAACTCTCTATAACATAATGCAAGACTTTTCACTTTCCTTCAAGAATAACTCCAGCTCCCCTAGACTTTGCTCAATTGATATTGGCTGTCCTGGCTCCCTGAAAACTCTTCTAACTTCTGACTTTGTGTTTTGATCTGTCCCTCCAAAAAGTCACACATTCAATAACTTGTGTAGCTAGGAAAGGATTAATCTACATTGCATTGGGGGGTTTAAACGTGCTTACCTGTTTGAGAAACTTGCTAACGGCGTTTTTTCCCTTAGCCTTTTCCTTTTGACGCCAAACTCAGTATTGCTCTGAATGCAGCAGTGATATATCAATGTCCACAGTTTCCTAGTTATTTAAATCACCCAATGGTGTAAGAAGTGGCTGTGTGCCATCCCAAATGGGTATCTACTGATGTATTGAAACTGACAGTGGGCCTCATTCCGACTTTGGAGGTAACCACGCCGCTATTTACGACACAGTTGCCTCCAAAATCGTTCCGACTCCGGCCTGGTGAATTGAGTAATTACTGGTCCATTCCGAGGTTGACAGGACCTGTAATTCCCCATTCACCAGGGCCATTCCCCGTTCCCATTTGAGCCCCCATAGGGCTCAATGGGAAGGGGGAAGGCGGCAATAACGGTACCGTAAATTACGGTACCGTTATTGACCCCGGTGTCCCTTTGCGGGTCCCGTCCTTAACGCCTGCTAAAAGCAGGCATTAAGGAAGGACCCGCAAAGGGAACTCGTAGTAGGGCGCAAAGGGATTACTGGCACCGGTGTCATTACCGGTGCCCAGTATTCCTTTGCGCCCTACTTGTAATGAGGCCCAGTGTGTATTTTTGAAGTATATTTAAGTGTTGCATATTTGCTCCCTTCTAAAGAAGGCTTATTCAAACTGACTGTTAAATTAATAAATAATTGTTTAATCAAGAAACCTTGAGTGTAAGAGCTATTTGGATACTTGTCACTGTGAAACTGTATGTTACAACCCTATATCTCACATTGACCCCTCTTCAGAAAGGCCTGGCTGCTCAGTCCATCTACCAACTTGTGTAGTACATGCTTATACCAAAGGTTGGGTTAACTATTGCCAAGAGGACAAGGCTAGAGCAGTCTCCCACAGGGTACTGCATACAATCTTGCCCAACAGGGGTGGTCACTATTGTCTATTCATTTTGTCAGTCCATTGCAATTTACTTTTGAGTCCCCTGTCCTTCCCTGAGACTTTGTAACAGCGGCCTTGTGTAGACTGCGTAGTCTAGGATCCATGCCATACAATAATTTCATAATCCCAGAAATTGCTGCATTTCCATGACAGTACTGGGCCTAGGGGTGGTGTGTACTGCTGCCACCTTATCTGGCAGTGTTTCTTTCCTGCTTGCAGAAATAAGTTGCCCCAAGTATAGTAGCTTCTTTTCATCTGCATTCTACCCTTTGTGAGCCAGCACTTGCAATAATGTAACAGAATACCTCCTGTACTAATGTTCATTTTCACTACATACTGCCGATCATCCACATACTAGATGAGTGTGCTAAGCACCTGACTTCAATGTAATCTGTACTGGTGTCACATCTCTCAGTAACCCAACATCATGTGGATTAACAGTCCATAATTGTGCTGGCACATATTGCATGTCCTCCTCAAAAAATAAAGACGGGGTCACCACTGCCATCAGGGGGCACTGTACCTTTATACTGCACCATGATATCACAGGAAATGCAGATTTCCAAAATGATTTCCCCGTTTTGCTCACTGTCCTCAAATAACTCATCAGTCATTGCCTTCAATTGTGCTGTCGGGTTTACACATAGTACTATGTGCCACTTGCACCCATCCGTGTCAGTTCCAATCAGGACTACTCTTTTGTCTGACACTACTTGTCCTTGCAAATCTAATGACAATATTGTCCGTGATACCATCTCGGGTGGCACCATGGGTCGGAAAGTAAAATCTGTGGGCATTCGCCAACATTTTGTCGCAATTTGATGCACTGCTTGCTAATACCTTGATACAATAGACAAATATGTCCGGGACCACAGGAACCCCACGGACTACGGACTCCCTTGACATTGCATTGATTGTTACCATTGCTCGAGCTACACATATCCCTGGAGTGGAACGCTCCACCCCTTGATCTATGAATGATATAGTTACATTTAGTTTACTGAGCAGATCCCTACCCAAAAAGTTAACAGGGGAACTCTCTGACTATAACAAGGGGGCTCGTATTACCTTCCCTCCCACTTTTATATCCTGGTCCTCAGTGTATGGAACCATAGAAATAGCCTCAGAGAATACCTGTGTGTCAAGAGTTTTACCTGATAATGGAAAGTTCTCCTCCATAATGCATTATTTAGTTGCACGTGAATCTACCATAAATATGAATTGCTTGTTTCCTATTTCCGCCTCGTCAGGGTGTGCGGTTGTCAATATGATTGGCAATATGATTGGACACACGTGTGCTCTCTGTGTGCTATCCTAATCAGAATATGCATTTGTCCTGGGGAATGAAAAAGGGCCACCCTCCATCATTGTAACTCCTTGGAATGGGCCGCCTGGTCCCCTATCACTCTTTCGAACTGTGTTCCCTCACCCTGCTGTGGTTGTTGCCCATGTTGCCCCTGCCTGCCAGCCCCATAAGAGAACTGATTTTGCCCCCTCATACAAATTGCTCCGCCCACCCTTTGGCTTCAACTCCCAAAATTATATATAGTGCATTCCAGACCTCTTTTGGTAATCCCCTCTTTACGATAAAATAGAAAAATGGTACTGAGTGGTCCAATTGCCCTCCTGTCTCAACTCTCCACATTTCGTTTAGTTTAAGAATACATCTAACTGGATCCTCATCATAACCCACTGTACACTGCTTTAAAGAATGTAAGTGAGGGGTATCTGGGTACATCCTTCGTAGGGCATCCGATACCCTTGCCCTTACTTCATTAAAGTCTGCTCCATCATGTTCCTTATCTGCAAGACTTCTGCCAGGGTACTTAGTCCTTGCCCATATGTCCCTGGTTCCCAACTATGGCAACCAGTAAACTCTTAAGGTCTCCTAGTGCTAAAGGTACCCCTGCTGTTTGTTTGTCAAATTCATAGATCGATTTACTGGTGCCAGCAGTAAGCTGGGGGAGAGCTTTAATCAAATTATATTTGTCCATTTGAGGCCATGGCACATACTGTGTTATCCATACTCCTTTATATATAAACTGCATCTGCATGTCTATTTTGTTTTCTACCCCTTTTTTAGTATTGTTCTGATCTTGTACTACCATCATTAAATCTGGTCTATTTGTTTATCTATCCCTCCTCACTGCCTTCTGTGGCGGGCATGGGCTTCTCTCCGCCTCCTCTCCTTGATCTCTTTCTTGCCCTGCCTCTTCATTATTTCTACCAACTTGATCTTCCCATTCATTTTCCTTTGCTTGTTCTACTTCTTGTCCCAGGGCCGTCCTACCCTCTCCCCATCATCTTTTTAAACACAAACATTTCTTATTTCCCTAGTGTTTAATCTAACCAAAAAATCTCCTGACTTCCAATCCCCTATTTTCTGCACTGGTACCCTTATTTCTGGTGATACTTCTTCAGGTTCTTCTAACCTGACTAACCTTTCGTGCAACGCTCTTAACTCGTTGTGTAAATCTGCTTACGAACCCCCTGGGTACACTGATGCTACAGGCATATCAGCACTTGTGGATGGTTTATACGGAGGTGGGGGTGCAAAAGCTCTTGAGTTGCCCCCTAGTTGCTAATCCTGATAATCCTGTTGGTGACACTCTCTCTACCACTGGAGGCTTATAGACTGGGTTTGTATACCCTACTGCAGGTTTAGGTTTTACAGGGTATATCCCTTTACATTGGATCTCTTTTTCAACTTCCTGATCTTCCATATCCTTGCATAATTGCCAGAGATCTAGAATCTCTCTTCTTTTTTGGAATTTGTTCCCCTTATATTTTGCTGCTAAAAAGATGGAATTTTTTTCTAGCATGTTTCTGTTATGGGAGCCCTGCTCTGGCCAGCAGCAGGACATCCCCCTTTCCTTTGTTTCCACTACCCATTGTTTGTGATAGTTATCTATCTTGTCACAAAAAAGTGTCAGGATCATATGCATGTGTTTTATTGGAGTTCCCCCATAATGTTCTGCGCGTCTCTAATGTTTCACTTAGACCTTACTGCTATACTGCTCAAGCTGCTGCTTGTTACAAAAATACAGATCAATCCACTTTTTCCCCGCCCCCTTTTAGTTTTTTCCACTTTGATTTCACCCACACCTGCCTTCCTTTTTTACCACAAAACACAGCAAGAGAAAATATACAAAAATAATTGACTAAAATCCAGGCCCATTCCTTATTCCGAGCCACTACTTATTTTCCTTATATCCTAGTAATACCACCTTCGCAGCTTTTTTTTCATATGCTGAGGATCCCATTCCTTTTATTGTTATAAAAGAATAACGCGTGGTGCTACCTTGTCAACCTATTATGGCTGAGGAACACTTACCTCTCAGTCTTTATACGCTGAGGCTCCCTTTCCTGTCAGTCTTTATGCGCTGATGCTCCCTTTTTCCAAAATAAAAAGTAGAAAAACAGAAATACGAGACAATTTCAATACATAACCCACCTCCTATCCAATCTACTCCTTCACACATGAGCTGAAATCCTATCCAATCTATACTATAAAACATCACCAAAAGTCCTATTCAATCTATTCCATACCACATCCCCAAAAGTCCTATTCAATCTATTGGCCTCGTACTTTATCCATTGATATCAACATACTGTCATACATTCATATATACATGTCCCCTTGTTGTTATCACTTGCAAGAGTATAAGTTTCCTCCGTTTCTGTCTTTTTCTCTGGAGCCACATGCTGCTTCAGTGAGCGGAGAGGATTTTTAAAAAAATGGCTACTACTAAACTACTAAAACCATTCAGGATACACATGTTTTTTGATTTAGGGGACCGGTCATTATAGATGGGCGCGACTTCTTCCTGGTGACTAGCCTGGGCTTCGCAAAGTACAGGGCAAAAAACTGAGATCACGTTGGGCCGTCACCACTGTAAGGGAAGCCCAATTTACGTGGGTATCCCTAATTATGAGGGTACCCCTAATCACGCTCACACCAGAGTAAATGCACCCCTCTAGGGAAGTAAGGTCATGTCACTTCACCTGTCAATCCTGTTTCACTCACACCAAAGACTATCCGCTTTCAAGGTACTAATTAAGGTACTACTGTAAACTTATCCTTGGTTGGGTGTCATTCTTTCTAGTAAACTACTGCTTCCTGGGAGTTGGATGCCTTCCTGAGAACTGTTCATTTTCCTGTTACAAGGGCATTGAAAGTTATTACTGTCAAGACTTTTTACACCATCATTCCTCTCCTATTTTGGCTTTGTTACTTGTGCACAAGACTTCATGGACCCTACCCAGTTGTGCACCAACTCGGTACTAGCGTGACCCTCGTGCCGCTCGGGATTAGTTCCTGCTAACCTCCCTTTCCCTGCCGTTGTTTTCCCCTGGGATGTATTATGGTGTTTCTGTGACAGACTTGTAGTGAGGATTCATACACCAACAGGTTAGTGCATACCTTGAGCCTACACAATAGTAGAAGACACAGGGCCTCATCACGACTTTGGCAGTAACCCTTAAATCTGGCGCTAGCGCTATTACCGCTGGATTTAAGGGTCCACCAAATCAGGACTTCGGCAGATTTCACCCCAGCTCTGAGCTGGGAGGAAATCGGCCGAAAATTCGTGCTATTACCGCCGGCGGGAAATCCGCGGGTGGTAAGAGCGCAAATTTTCCCCATTGAGCCCAATGGGGAATGGGGCATTCCCGAATGGGCTCAACGGGGAATGGGATTTACTTTACCGCCGAACTCGTGATCCGGCGCTATTAGCGCCAGGGAGTTCAGTGGTAGGGCTAATACCGCCGGCGGTAATACCATCGGCATTACCGCCCAAGTCGTGATGAGGCCCACAGTCTGGTATTATACTGATGAAAGCCTGGCGATTATTTTGTGTTTCCGGCCCTTTCCATTGATTCCTCCCTCTGACTGCGATAGCAATACAGTCATAGTGTCATCAAATGGAAGGTCTCTTGTTGATTTTCATTAAGCTGTATTTGTGTATTCTCAAGACCAGGAGACTGCCCTCATCAGTGTATCCTTTATAGTGGTCATTGACCTGTATACTTTCACTATTGTGTACAAGTGTTAAGTTCATGACAGAATCAGAAGCCATGTAGGGTACTGATCCTTTGGTCGTCCTAACTCAGCTGATTGCTGACTTTAGGAATGAGATGATAACGGCTCAAGATACTTTATGTAACCGCATGGATGTTTTACAGGACGTCATGCGTTCATCTCCACAGGGGATGGAAATTCCAGCTGCCTCTGCATCTGGTTCAGGGCTCACAATGCCACAACGAGAGTCTGTTCAGGTGGTAATGCCACCACAATTTCCCCTGGCTCCACCAGAGAGTTCACGGGAGATCCCAAAGCATATCACACCTTTGTCAATCAATGTCGACTTCATTTTCTTTGTCGGCCTAATTCGTTTCCTGATTTGACCACCAAAGCCGCTTTCGTGTTCTCGCATTTAGTGGGTACTGCTGCGGCTTGGGCTAATCCATTATTAGAAACAAACAACCCTTTGCTTTATGATTGCAATGCCCTACTAGCATCAATGAGCAAGGTCTTTGATATGCGGTATGCAACACAAGCTACTGATTTGGAATTATTGAACCTACAACAGGGCTCTCAGTCATTATTGGCTTACATTTTCAAATTTAATCAGTTAACCGCTGAGACACAATGGTCAGAGGATAAGAAAGCAGCTTTTTTCTATAAAGGTTTGTCTGAAGAACTGAAAGACGCATTGTCTACCGTTCCGGTGGTTCCAGCTGGGTTCACTGAGCTTTTAGATCTCGTCCTCCAGCTAGATGCACGAAAAGCCGCCAGAAAGGGCGAGAGAAGACCCAATTTACAAGTTCCCATGCAGAATGATTCTCCTGTTACTTCTTCCAACGATCCTGAACCTATGCAGATTGGGGCTGTTCGAAAGTCGTATGTCCACTGCAGAAAGGGAGAATCGAAGAAAGAATAACTTATGCATGTATTGTGGCTCGTCTGATCATTTATTGGTTTTGTGTCCCAAAAAACCTGTTAAACGTCAGGGAAACACCAAAGCTCGACAGTAGCAGGAGTCCCTGTGTCGAGTTCTCAACCAGACTCCAGTAAGAGACCGTCATTGACACCTATAGCAGTCTCAGAAACTCTTTGTTTTGGCAATAATACAGTGTATTCCACGGCTATTGTGTATTCCGGTGCCAGCAACAATTACATTGATGTCACTTTTGCTAAAACGTCTTCCACACCAACTGTAGCAAAGGCTAAACCGGAAAGAGTTAATACCGTTGACGATTCTGTGTTGATTCTGGGTATGGTGACTGAAGAGACCGTTCCCATATGATTGGTGTTGTCAAATGGCCATATGGAAGAGGTGGTTTTTGATGTTATAGCAGCACCTCAATACAGGTTATTATTGGGACTCACATGGCTTGCATTGCACAATCCTAACATCGACTGGGTTACAGGACAGATTCAATACCAATCTACTTATTGTAATGAACATTGCTTTCCAAATCAGGAAGTGACCTCAGCCACGTACATCCTGGCTTTTTTGGAGGGTTCTTCAACCTTTAGTGCTGTTCTTCCTAATACGGCAAGTGTTCCTTGCGAATACTCAGAATTTGCAGACGTCTTAGACAAAGGCAAGGCGAAGCAACTGCCGCCTCATAGGCAATACGAATGCCTCATTTAGTTGCTACCCTGGGCCAAGGTACCAACGGGTCGTGTTTACTCTTTGACACAACAAGAGGACGTCGTATTGAAGGAGTATATCGACAAAGCACTGGAGATGGGTTTCATACGTCCTTCACAGTCTCCTGCTGTGTCACCATTTTTTTTTGTCCTGAAGAAAGAAGGAGATCTTAGACCTTGTATAGACTATAGGGCACTCAACGAGATTACCATAAAGAATCAGTACCCCTTGCCGTTTATCAATGTATTACTCGATCGACTAGGTAAGTCAGTGTACTTTACTAAACTGGAGTTGCGTGGGGCGTATAATCTTGTTCGCATTCGCAAAGGTGACGAGTGGAAGACCACTTTCAAGATGCGGTAGGGCCTTTACGAATACCTCATGATGCCTTTTGGCCTTTGTAATGCCCCCGCCACTTTCCAGTTGTTTATGAATGTCATGTTCAGTGATATACTAGATCAGTTTGTCGTTTTTTATTTGGACGACATTTTGATATATTCATCCACCTACCAAGAACATGTGTAACACTCACCTGATATCCACGGGGACACCACTCAGCCTGATTGGACCACTTGCGATCTCGAACCCCTCCCTTGGAATCTGTTCGGCCGAGGATTGGGCCTGAAATACAGGAATATCGGATTTAATCTTACTGTTTCTTGTTGCTTTGTTCCCACCTACCTTGAGAACCAAGCTTTCCCCTTAAGTCCTCTCCTCACCTGGTTTCTTGAATGATGTGCTCTCCGTCCTGCTTTTTGGTGCAGGGGTGCGTCATTGATGTGGGCGCGTCACAACCTAGTTGCTTCACTGGTGCGGGCCCTAAGAGTCCAGACCTGCTCTAACTCCAGTCCGTCAAGGTAGGTTTGTGTTTTTGTAGTTTGATGCCTTGTCCTTTCTTTTTCTATTGCCCCTGTTAATGTCTCTTCTTCTTCCTCTAGGTGCAGGAAGAGTTTGTCAGTGATGTCGTGCTGCTTGGGGCTGAGCACGAGACGGTGAGTGAAAGCACAAAGCGCGGCGTTATTTGCCTTTTCTTGTGCTGATCTGTCACTCTCCTTTTTCTTGCAGGCCGCTTCAATGTCCCAGGATGGATGCTGGCTGAGAGAGAACTAAGCAGTGAGTATTGCGCAGTATGCAGCGTCTTCTTGGCTTTTCGTGTGCTAACCTGTGTTTCCTCTCATTTGTAGGTCGTTGTTATTCCCGGGACGGATGTTGACCAAGAGCGGCTCAAACCCAGGTAAACGTGTGATTGTTCTTGCTATTTTCGGAATAGGAATATGAACGCTTACTAATGCTGTTTTCGTTCTCTTCTTCCCACGTTGCGGCGTTTCTGAAGATGGAGGAGGAGTGGCCAAGATGCTGTGTTCTCTGGACCACAGGAGCGATGGATGGCGATCAGGATCCCACTCCCAGGTAAGTGTTGTGCTGATGATGTTCTTGTTCTTTCAGGTACGCGGCTCCGGGTAGGCAGACAAAGATCCGAGCAGAACGTGGTGAGCGCCACGCTGCAGAGCGCAGAGTAACGCGAAGCGTGTTTCTCTGCCTGGGCGTGGTTTATATAGCCCCAAGGTATCCCTAGGCCTGACCGCACCCAAAACACTAGACCGCATAGCACGGTTCATAGAACTGAGCTATGCGGGGGCATCCATATTGCACAAAAGTCATTATCAAATCCAGTTCTCAAGTCTTTCTCACATTATGTATGAGCCTGGCACCAAAGGCGCCAGGACTGACTCCAGGAGAGTCTCAGATGAGATGGGAAGGCCTTTAAGGCCATTATGGCGGATCGTGGCCTGGCTCCAGTGCCTTGCCTGTGAGGGTTAGGGGCAGGGGTCATGACACATGTCGAGCATGTGTCCAGGGTCCTACAAAGATTACGGGAAAACCAGCTCTTTGTTAAAGCTGAAAAGTGTGCGTTTCATACACAAGAAGTGGAGTTTTTGGGCTACGACATAACCAGTCAGGGTGTTCAGACGAGTCATTCTAAGGTTAAAGCCGTATTGAAATGGCCTACCCCTCATAGTGTCAAGACATTGCAGTCATTCCTAGGCTTTGCAAATTTTTACCGTCGATTTATCCGATCATTCTCTAAGACGGTACCCCTCACACGCCCTTAACCAGTTTTAAAGTGTTGTTTCATTGGAATCATGTTGCGCAGAGTTCATTTGATGCTTTAAAAGAAGCATTTACCACGGCGCCCGTTTTGCAACATCCCACTACCGATTCTCCATTCATGGTGGAAGCCAATGCCTCTGGGGTTGCAAATGGAGCAATACTCTCACAGGAATGCATGGATGCCAAAGAAGAACATCCTATTGCTTTTTTCTCTTGCAAGCTGACCCAGTACGAACAGAATTATACCGTTACTGAAAGGGAATTGCTTGCAGTCAAAGATGTGTTCCTGGAATGCAGGCATCATCTTCTGGGAGCCAAATATCAAGTAGTTGTTTTTTCGAATCCCCGCAATTTACAAGCCTTCAAAACCATGAAGTGCCTCACTGCACGTCAGGCCCGGTGGCATGTTTTTTTTGCACAATTTGACTTCCATATCACCTACCGTCCTTCAAAACAACATGCTAAAGCTGACGCTTTATCCCGCATCAATGGCGACATCAGCGATTCCCGTCAGGATCACTGTCCAGTCCTGGCTGATCATGTAATCTGTAGCTGTTCAGTACAACCATCACTTAAACAAGAAATCCAAAGTTGGGTTTTACAGAATCCACGTGACCTACAAGATTTAAATCTGGATGTACAAAACAGGCTTCCTTTTATACGGGGTGTTCTATACTTACCCACAGAACAGACCCGGAAGCGAGCTCTACAGTGGGGGCACGATTCCATGATGGCAGCGCATCCAGGACAAAGAAAGACACTTGAATTAATGGAACAATGCTGTTTGTGGCCTTCTATGATACATGATGTGATTGATTACATGTGTACTTGTTCTGTGTGTATACAGTGCAAAAACAGTCCAGGCAAACGCATGGGTTTGTTACGCCCTCTTCCAGTACCACATAAAGCATGGTATATGATATCGATGGATTTTGTGGTAGAATTACCACGGATCCATGATTATGACACCATATGTGTCGTGGTGGACTATTTCACTAAGTTTGCCCTTTTTGTTCCTTGTCTGGGGGTACCCACTGCACCTGTATTGGCAGAATTGTTCATGCGGAATGTATTCTGGTTTTTTGGGCTACCTTCCATTGTAATAACAGACAGGGGTTCACAGTTTGCCTCTTGTTTTTAGAAGGAGTTGAGCAATGCTTTAATTATGGATAACAGAATGTCCAGTTCATATTACCCACAGACAGATGGGCAGACTGAAAGGGTTAACAGTACCATGGAACAATACTTAAGGTGTTTGTTTCTTCAATTTCAATCCACTTGGTTATCAATGCTACCATATGCTGAATTTGCTTACAACAATTATCTGCACTCATTGACTGTTACTACACCCTTTTATGCACTATGTGGGCAGCATCCCCGATCAATTCCTTTGGATCCTGAGCTGTCTCTGGACAATCCAGCTGCAGCTAGTAACGTTAGGGACCTAACTGTTCTGCATGCCAAGGTCAAACAGCAACTTACAAGAGCACAGCAGCGCTCAAAGACCTATGCGGACGGGCATAGAGCACCAGCCCCTACCTTTCATACAGCTATGAAAGTCTGGTTGTACACCAAACATCTAAAGATACCTGGGAAGAAAAAGTTATTACCCAGATATGTTGGGCCATACCTGGTGACCCATGTGACCCTGGTGACCCATGTAATTAATCCTGCAGCTTTCAAGGTAGTCATTTCGCTTATAGAACGGCTAGACTGTTTTACACAAGGTGGAAGTTGTCTAATACCTTACCTGGAAAGTGACGGTTTCTATCATTTCGCCATTAGCATCACGTGATCTGGACCTAATCACGTGATCCGTTATGACTGTTTAAGCAGCAGCAAGCATTACGCTTGCTGCTTCTGATTGAGTCGCTACGGCATTTCGGCTTCCTGAAGCTTCGCTCCTTACCTGAATCCTGCGGACCGTTTCCTTAATTCTGCCTCCCCAGATTCCATTGGGATATCTCCGCTAAATTCCCAGCGGTTCTTCTCAAGGCTGAAAGTCAACTTTCACAGTTGCGCTGATACGCGGCTAATACTTCGGCATTCCAGCCGTGCTGACACAGCGGCTTCTACTTTCCACGTTTCCAGCCATACTGACACATCGGCTGCTACTTTCCACATTTCCAGCCGTACGGACACAGCGGCTGCTACTTTTCACATCCCCAGTCACGCTGACACGGCAGCTGCTATATTCTGCATTCCTAGGCCTGCTGACATGGCTGCTGTTCTATTTCAGCATAATCAGCCGCGTTGACACATCGGCTGTCTTTTGACAACAATTACTTCCACACTGACACAGAGACTACACAGACTAATTAAGGTACTCCTATAAACTTATCCTTGGTTGGGTGTCATTCTCTCTACTAAACTACTGCTTCCTGAGAACTATTCATTTTCCTGTTACAAGGGCATTGAAAGTTATTACTGTCAAGACTTTTTACACCATCATTCCTCTCCTATTTTGGCTTTGTTACTTGTGCACAAGACTTCATGTGTGCTGCCCAATTGTGCACCAACTCGGTACTAGCGTGACCCTCGTGTCGCTCAGGATTATTTCCTATACTAACCTCCCTTTCCCTGCCGTTGTTTTCCCCTGGGATGTATTATGGTGTTTCTGTGACAGACTTGTAGTGAAGATTCATACGCCAATAGTGTCAATAGGTAGTGCATACCTTGAGCCTACACAATAGTAGAAGGCACAGTCTGGTATTATACTGATGAATTCTTTCTTGCCCTCACATCCTGGCGATTATTTTGTGTTTCCGGCCCTTTCCATTGATTCCTCCCTCTGACTGTGATATCAATACAGTCATAATGTGTCATCAATTGGAAGGTCTCTTGTTGATCTTCATTGAGCTGTATTTGTGTATTCTGAAGACCAGGAGACTGCCCTCATCAGTGTATCCTTAACAGTGGTCATTGACCTGTATCCTTTCACTATTGTGTATAAATGTTAAGTTCATGACAGGCCAAGAGTCTATCTTGCAAGGAAGTTTATTTTTTACAGAAATGAGGATGGGGCAAAGAACTCTGCTCCTTCAACGGTCTCTTCTGTCCCTCACTGTTCCTTTCTCCGCCAAAATGATGCCAGACAGTAGCTTTTAAACTCATGGCTTGCTGCAGTTCTGTCACTGGATAAGGGCATGGCTCCATCCCAAACTGTCCTGCTTCCATACAAGGGATGCTACAAAGTCCTCCTTTCTTCATTGTCAGCAGTTTCTGTCAGGACATGATACTTTACATATTGCTACCTTACATAGACACACACTGCAGCCCTGCAGACTTATACAAACCTTATGCCTAGCCCAGGAAAAATGAAAATTTCTTTGACTCATTTTCATTCATACTCCACTCATTCTACTCATATTTTTATCTGGTCTTAAAACTCCTTAAAACCTTGTTTTCCATAATTCTGCATTGTGTACATTGAGCATGTTAAACTCCCATTTAGCATGCATGGGCTTTTGACAGACAGCTGGTCAGTGAAGTCGTGCTACTAGTGCTGGCATGAACACCGCGAAGCCTGTAGTCCAATTTTAGCACATGCTGCATTATTTTCCGGCACAGAGCCTGCTTGCATCTACCGTGCTTTAAGATTCTAGAACTACATAGGATTTAACATTTACAAATGTATTCAGCTAATAGTTATTTGTACCTTATATTTAAATAATAACTGCCTTCTTTTAGTGCCTGCCCATGTCTGTGTGTGTGATTATATTTGCATGAAAAAGTTTTCCCGGTGCCCCACCTCCCCCCTAGATCCTTGTAGTGCCTAGAAGCAGTCAAAAGAAGTCTAAAGTGCTTGGGGTGCAGGAAGGCACTATCTCCTTCCCAACACTACCCACCCTCTCATAGTAACGACCTTCATGTTTTTTCATCCGCACTTACACACTAACATGCCACGTAATTGTTTGTTCCTCACTCGGGAGTTCGGACCCATTTTTATCAATCACTGCCTACTCTTCCAGGCATCTATCCCAACATCCCCTTAGCCTTGTTCTCTATTTTGACTGGCCAACAGCTCTCCAGTCTAATGGCCTGCCACACCAACTTAACAATTACATGCCCCCGACACAGTATGCATTTCCCAGCTCTTGAGCAGTTTCCAACCTCTTATCTTCTGATTAGTCCACCTTCATACTGGGCGCCTTTTCTCTCTCGCATTAAGCCCGCCACATACTTCTTTGTAACCAATGCAGATACATCCCAATATAGATTGTGCCCCGGACTGATCCAGGCCCACTCAATGTGACCAGTTTTAATTTTCCCTTTACACTTTGCTCTTTATTTGTGACACTAAGACACCCTCATTGAACCATGCCCTTTGTTTAAATCCCCATAGATGGTTATTCAACAAGAGCCAAGCGCTGAGCTCACCATCCACACAAACTCTTCCGCACACTATACACTGTAAGAACCAAGTATTAAACCTCAACATAGAATTAATACGCATTTTCTCTTTCTTTTCTCCTCCTTCAGTCGCCCTTGGTGCTACTCCTACAGGAAGTTTTTCACTGTACTCGCATATGTATTCAAACATGTGTATGACCACCCCTCTGTAACCTTCTTTTCACTTACCTGTATACATGTACATAGTACAGTCACATATTAAAGTCAAACAATTACTCATACCCTAATAGCATCACTGTACTCAACCTTGCAGCTTAACTGTTCTCCCAACAAAATTGAGTGTGCCCAAATAGCGTCACTGTGTTAAAGTTGAACTTAGAAGGTATTCCCAACTTTATTGAGTGTGCCCAATAACGTCACTGTGTTCAAGTTGAACCTAGAAGGTATTCCCAACATCATTGAGTGTGCTCAATAGCGTCACTGTGTTTAAGTTGAACTTAGAAGGTATTCCCAACATCATTGAGCGTGCCCAATAGTGTCACTGTGTTAAAGTTGAATCTAGAAAGTATGCCTAATAGTGTCACTGTGTTAAAGTGGAACTTAGAAGGTATTCCCAACACCATTGAGTGTGCCCAATAGCCTCACTGTGTTAAAGTTGAACTTAGAATGTATTCCCAACATCATTGAGTGTGCCCAATAGCATCACTGCGTTAAAGTTGAACTTAGAAGGTATTCCCAACATCATTGAGTGTGCCCTAATAGCGTCACTGTGTTAAAGTTGAATTCAGGAAGTGTGCCTAATAGCGTCAGTGTGTTAAAGCTGAATTTAGAAAGTATGCCTAATAGCGTCACTGTGTTAAAGTTGAACTTATAAGGTATTCCCAACATCATTGAGTGTGCCTAATAGCATCACTGTGTTAAAGTTGAATTTAGAAAGTATGCCTAATAGCGTCACTGTGTTAAAGTTGAATCTAGAAAGTATGCCTAATAGCGTCACTGTGTTAAAGTTGAATCTAGAAAGTGTGCCTAATAGCATCACTGTGTTAAAGTTGAACTTCGAAGGTATTCCAAACATCATTGAGTGTGCCCAATAGCGTCACTGAGTTAAAACTGAATTTACAAGGTATTCCCAACATCATTGAGTGTGCCTAATAGCGTCACTGTGTTAAAGATGAACCTAGAAGATATTCCCAAAATCACTGAGTGTGCCCAATAGCGTCCATGTGTTAAAGTTGAACTTAGAAGGTATTCCCAACATCATTGAGTGTGCCCAATAGCGTCACTGTGTTAAAGTTGATCCTAGACAGTATGCCTAATAGCGTCACTGTGTTAAAGTTGAATTTAGAAAGTATGCCTAATAGCGTCATTGTTTTAAAGCTGAATTTAGAAAGTATGCCTAATAGCGTCACTGTGTTAAATTTGTTAAATTTGAACTTAGAAGGTATTCCGAACATCATTGAGTGTGCCCAATAGCGTCACTGTGTTAAAGTTGAAATTAGAAAGTGTGCCTAATAGCGTCACTGTGTTAAATTTGAATTTAGAAAATATGCCTAATAGCGTCACTGTGTTAGAGTTGAATTTAGAAAGTGTGCCTAGTAGCATCACTGTGTTAAAGTTTTATTTAGAAAGTATGCCTAATATCGTCACTATGTTAAAATTTGAACTTAGAATGCATTCCCAACATCACTCAGTATGCCCTAATAGTGTCACTGTGTTAAAGTTGAATCTAGAAAGTATGATTAATAGCGTCACTGTGTTAAACTTGAATCTATAAAGTGTCACTAATACCGTCATCTATGGTGCGGATAGAGACAACACCTGTTATCCATGTGGATGGAAAGGATGGAGTGGATGGAGCGGATGGAATGGATGGAGCAGACGGAGTGGATGGAACGGATGGAACGGATGGAAAGGCTAGAGTGGACGGAAGAGATAGATCTAATGGAACAGATGGAAAATGTGGATGGAGTGGACGGAAAGGACAACGTGGATGGAGTGGATATATCTGTTTATCTCTCTGTATCTCCTACATATGCTATTTACATGCTATGTACCTGTATCCCCATACTACATGTTTACCCCTATCCATCCTGTCGCGCTATGTACGCCCCCAGTCCTGCTCTCGTGCCTGGTCGCAGACACTTTACTGATAACCACCATATCATACTACTACGCTTACTCTCTCCTATACACCATCATTCAACTGGAACACAGCTGTACTATGACACATTCGGTCTAGCTGTTCTCATACTAACATGACCCCACAAACACCTCATCATCCTAATAAAACACAGCTAGCTGAGCACAAACCGGCTATCTTAGGTGTTTCCTCAGGCCTAACGCAGCCATAACTCAGTCTGGGTGTCCACCCTCCAGACTGAACACATCCAACTGATTTTCTCAGCACCACACCTATCGCTAAGAAGCAGCCATCATGCAACAACCACACCAGCTGCACACATATCCGGTGGCCCATGCACCATACGACACTCTCTCTCTCTACTGACTTGAACTACGGTTCCCGAAGGCGTTCAACATACTAGCGTTTTGAGGTCATACCAATGATACATAAGGCTCTATATAAATGCCAAGTAACATAACATAACAACATGGGACCAACCAATACCACTTTACAATTGGTCACACACCACTGTCACTTTAAACAACGTTGCATTTATAAAATGACATGCACATCATGCCTGCAGCAAAAAAATATTTTTAAACAATTTTTTAAATAACTTTTATTTTAAAAAGTTCTCCTATTTTTATAAATCTGATGAATGTTATAACAAAATCAGGGCTCTTCACTGTCAAATGTCACCAAATGACCATTTCTCACACTTTTATATTGTATGTTTTAATATAACTCACTCTATGTCACATCACATTAGTCTTTGCTTTTTAACATTCAAGGTAAACCAGAACCAGCTCTATCACCAGAACCTTGAAAAAGACCACTGTCAGGTCTAAACACGTGTCGGCTTAGGTGTACCAATAAAGCACACAATGCAAAAAGTGTAAGATTTCTCATTGCATTAATTGTAATGTATATATAACTACACAGAGTAAAATTCCACCTCAGACCTAGCGCCTGTGTGATACTGGTTCTTACCTCCTACTTTGTTAAGAATGAAGATGTAACTGTAAACATACGTACAAGTAAGAGGAAACGATATATATAAAGAAGATCAGTAACCAGATGCATAGTGAATGTATATACGCAGAAAAGCAAGGCAGATGAGCCACATAGAAGCTTGCTGCAGTAGAAAACATAACATAAGTGAAGCAGCCATGTTGAAAAGATGGACGCAGGCTCTCAATGACAGTAAGCGAAGAATTCAAAGGAGAGAGACCAGAGCTGCAGAGCTGACGGAGGCTGGAAATACAAATCCATGCATGAACAAATAATAGCTGCTGGCAAGAGATCAAGGATGCCACATCAAGGAATAATTGCAAGCCACAAAGTGAGTCAAGAGAATAAGCTATGCATGTAAGACATATTTCTCTTAGATTAAGCGAAGAAGAAAACATCTGCAAATGCCAATTATTGGACAATTAGTAAGTGGAATGATCATAGTACAAAACGATTGGATGGGAGGACAGACACTGCTTAAATTAGACAGAAAAGGCATTGGCGATGTTAATGAAAGGGAAGATAGAGAAAAGAATGAAAAGGAACAAGAAAGGGCATTCAGGGAAGAGAAAGAAAAGGAAAGGATGAAACAAAGAAGGTATGAAGAACAGACAAAAGACAAAGAGAGTATAGAAGAGAAAAAACTTGAAGAAATAGATGCCCAAATATTGAAAGAATGTAGGTTGCAAAGAAGGTGAGAGGAAGAAGAGAACAGGGAGATGAGAAGGGAAGAGGAAATGAGAAGGAGTAGGGGACAAAGAGATGATGAAATAGATCTTATTATCAACAAAAACATGATACCCATTGAAGCACGAGAGCGATGGGAGGAAGACAGGGGATCACAACAGTGTCATCAATTGGAAGGTCTCTTGTTGATCTTCATTGAGCTGTATTTGTGTATTCTCAAGACCAGGAGACTGCCCTCATCAGTGTATCCTTTATAGTGGTCATTGACCTGTATCCTTTCACTATTGTGTACAAGTGTTAAGTTCATGACAGAATCAGAAGCCATGGAGGGTACTGATCCTTTGGTCTTCCTAACTCAGCTGATTGCTGACTTGAGGAATGAGATGATAACGACTCAAGATACCTTATGTAACCGCATGGATGTTTTACAGGATGTCATGCGTTCATCTCCACAGGGGATGGAAATTCCAGCTGCCTCTGCATCTGGTTCAGGGCTCACAATGCCACAAGGAGAGTCTGTTCAGGTGGTAATGCCACCCCAATTTCCCCTGGCTCCACCAGAGAGTTCACGGGAGATCCCAAAGCATATCACACCTTTGTCAATCAATGTCAACTTCATTTTCTTTGTCGGCCTAATTCGTTTCCTGATTTGACCACCAAAGCCGCTTTCGTGTTCTCGCTTTTAGGGGGTACTGCTGCTGCTTGGGCAAATCCATTATTAGAAACAAACAACCCTTTGTTTTATGATTGCGATACCCTACTAGCATCAATGAGCAAGGTCTTTGATATGCGGTATGCAACACAAGCTACTGATTTGGAATTATTGAACCTACAACAGGGCTCTCAGTCATTATTGGCTTATATTTTCAAATTTAATCAGTTAACCGCTGAGACTCAATGGTCAGAGGATAAGAAAGCAGCTGTTTTCTATAAAGGTTTGTCTGAAGAACTGAAAGACGCATTGTCTACCGTTCCGGTGGTTCCAGCTGGGTTCACTGAGCTTTTAGATCTCGTCCTCCAGCTAGATGCGCGAAAAGCCACCAACAAGGGTGAGAGAAGACCCAATTTACAAGTTCCCATGCAGAATGATTCTCCTGTTACTTCTTCCAACAATCCCGAACCTATGCAGATTGGGGCTGTTCGAAGTCATATGTCCACTGCAGAAAGGGAGAATCGAAGAAAGAATAACTTCTGCATGTATTATGGCTCGTCTGATCATTTATTGGTTTTGTGTCCCAAAAAACCTGTTAAACGTCCGGGAAACGCCAAAGCTCGACAGTAGCAGGAGTCCCTGTGTCGAGTTCTCAACCAGACTCCAGTAAGAGACCGTCATTGACACCTATAGCAGTCTCAGCAACTCTTTGTTTTGGCAATAATACAGTGTATTCCACGGCTATTGTGTATTCCGGTGCCACCAACAATTACATTGATGTCACTTTTGCTAAAACGTCTTCCACACCAACTGTAGCAAAGGCTAAACCGGAAACAGTTAATACCGTTGACGATTCTGTGTTGATTCTGGGTATGGTGACTGAAGAGTCCTTTCCCATCTGATTGGTGTTGTCATATGGCCATATGGAAGAGGTGGTTTTTGATGTTATAGCAGCACCTCAATACAGGTTATTATTGGGACTTACATGGCTTGAATTGCACAATCCTAACATCGATTGGGTTACAGGACAGATTCAATACCAATCTACTTATTGTAATGAACATTGCTTTCCAAATCAGGAAGTGACCTCAGCCACGTACATCCTGGCTTTTTTGGAGGGTTCTTCAACCTTTAGTGCTGTTCTTCCTAATACGGCAAGTGTTCCTTGCGAATACTCAGAATTTGCAGACGTCTTCGACAAAGGCAAGGCAAAGCAACTGCTGCCTCATAGGCAATACGAATGCCTCATTTAGTTGCTACCCTGGGCCAAGGTACCAACGGGTCGTGTTTACTCTTTGACACAACAAGAGGACGTCGTATTGAAGGAGTATATTGACAAGGCACTGGAGATGGGTTTCATACGTCCTTCACAGTCTCCTGCTGTGTCACCATTTCTTTTTGTCCTGAAGAAAGAAGATCTTAGACCTTGTATAGACTATAGGGCACTCAACGAGATTACCATAAAGAATCAGTACCCCTTGCCGTTTATCAATGTATTACTCGATCGACTAGGTAAGTCAGTGTACTTTACTAAACTGGACTTGCGTAGGGCGTATAATCTTATTCGCATTCGCAAAGGCGACGAGTGGAAGACCACTTTCAAGATGCGGTAGGGCCTTTACGAATACCTCATGATGTCTTTTGGCCTTTGTAATGCCCCCGCCACTTTCCAGTTGTTTATGAATGTCATGTTCGGTGATATACTAGATCAGTTTGTCGTTTTTTATTTTGACGACATTTTGATATATTCATCCACCTACCAAGAACATGTGTAACACTCACCTGATATCCACGGGGACGCCACTCAGCCTGATTGGACCACTTGCGATCTCGAACCCCTCCATTGGAATCTGTTCGGCCGAAGATTGGGCCTGAAATACAGGAATATCGGATTTAATCTTACTGTTTCTTGTTGCTTTGTTCCCACCTCCCTTGAGAACCAAGCTTACTCTTAAGTCCTCTCCTCACCTGGTTTCTTGAATGATGTGCTCTCAGTCCTGCTTTTTGGTGCAGGGGTGTGTCATTGATGTGGGCGCGTCACGACCTAGTTGCTTCACTGGTGCGGGCCCTAAGAGTCCACACCTGCTCTAACTCCAGTCCGTCAAGGTAGGTTTGTGTTTTTGTAGTTTGATGCCTTGTCCTTTCTTTTTCTATTGCCCCTGTTAATGGCTCTTCTTCTTCCTCTAGGTGCAGGAAGAGTTTGTCAGTGATATCGTGTTGCTTGGGGCTGAGCACGAGATAGTGAGTGAAAGCACGAAGCGCGGCGCTATTTGCCTTTTCTTGTGCTGATCTGTCACTCTCCTTTTTCTTGCAGGCCGCTTCAATGTCCCAGGATGGATGCTGGCTGAGAGAGAACTAAGCAGTGAGTATTGCGCAGTACGCAGCGTCTTCTTGGCTTTTCGTGTGCTAACCTGTGTTTCCTCTCGTTTGTAGGTCATTGTTATGTCCCGGGACGGATGTTGACCAAGAGCGGCTCAAACCCAGGTAAGCGTGTGATTGTTCTTGCTATTTTCGGAACAGGAATATGAACGCTTACTAATGCTGTTTTCATTCTCTTCTTCCCAGGTTGCGGCGTTTCTGAAGATGGAGGAGGAGTGGCCGAGATGCTGTGTTCTCTGGACCAAAGGAGCGATGGATGGCGAACAGGATCCCACTCCCAGGTAAGTGTTGTGCTGATGATGTTCTTCTTGTTCTTTCAGGTACGCGGCTCCGGGTAGGTAGACAAAGATCCGAGCAGAACGTGGTGAGCGTCACGCTGCAGAGCGCAGAGTAACGCAAAGCGTGTTTCTCTGCCTGGGCGTGGTTTATCTAGCCCCAAGGTATCCCTAGGCCTGACCGCACCCAAAACACTAGACCGCATAGCACGGTTCATAGAACTGAGCTATGCGGGGCATCCATATTGCACAAAAGTCATTACCAAATCCAGTTCTCAAGTCTTTCTCACATTATGTATGAGCCTGGCACCAAAGGCGCCAGGACTGACTCCAGGAGAGTCTCAGATGAGATGGGAAGGCCTTTAAGGCCATTATGGAGGATCGTGGCCTGGCTCCAGTGCCTTGCCTATGAGGGTTATGGGCAGGGGTCATGACACATGTCGAGCATGTGTCCAGGGTCCTACAAAGATTACGGTTAAACCAGCTCTTTGTTAAAGCTGAAAAGTGTGCGTTTCATACACAAGAAGTGGAGTTTTTGGGCTACGACATAACCAGTCAAGGTGTTCAGACGAGTCATTCTAAGGTTAAAGCCGTATTGAAATGGCCTACCCCTCATAGGGCCTCATTACGACCCTGGCGGTAAGGGGTTAGCGCCAGCGTTAGCTGCGCCGACCCCTTACCGCCAATTACGAGTTCCCTTTCCGCCATGGCGGTTTTTACACCTGCTTTTAGCGGGTGTAAAAAACCATGGCGGTAAGGGAACTTGGTGTTAATTACGCCACCGTAATTTACGGTGGCGTAATTAACGCCTTCCCCACTCCCATTATGCCCTATGGGGCAAAAATGGGAATGGGGAAGGGTAAATGGGGATTGGGGATTTACCGCCCCGCCAAGGTCGGAATGGGGCGGTAAATCCCCTTACCGCCATGGCGTTAACGTAGTTAGCACCATGGCGGTAAAGTCACGGCCCTGGCGGTAACTTACCGCCAGGGTCGTAATGAGGCCCATAGTGTCAAGACATTGCAGTCATTCCTAGGCTTTGCAAAATTTTACCGTCGATTTATACGATCATTCTCTAAGACGGTACCCCTCACACGCCCTTAACCAGTTTTAAAGTGTTGTTTCATTGGAATCATGTTGCGCAGAGTTCATTTGATGCTTTAAAAGAAGCATTTACCACGGCGCCCGTTTTGCAACATCCCACTACCGATTCTCCATTCATGGTGGAAGCCGATGCCTCTGGGGTTGCAATTGGAGCAATACTCTCACAGGAATGCATGGATACCAAAGAAGAACATCCTGTTGCTTTTTTCTCTCGCAAGCTGACCCAGTACGAACGGAATTATACCGTTGCTGAAAGAGAATTGCTTGCAGTCAAAGATGCGTTCCTGGAATGGAGGCATCATCTTCTGGGAGCCAAATATCAAGTAGTTGTTTTTTCGAATCCCCGCAATTTAGAAGCCTTCAAAACCATGAAGTGCCTCACTGCACGTCAGGCCCGGTGGCATGTTTTTTTTGCACAATTTGACTTCCGTATCACCTACCGTCCTTCAGAACAACATGCTAAAGCTGACGCTTTATCCCGCATCAATGGCGACGTTAGCGATTCCCGTCAGGATCACTGTCCAGTCCTGGCTGATCATGTAATCTGTAGCTGTTCAGTACAACCATCACTTAAACAAGAAATCCAAAGTTGGGTTTTACAGAATCCACGTGACCTACAAGATTTAAATCTGGATGTACAAAACGGGCTTCCTTTTATACGGGGTGTTCTATACTTACCCACCGAACAGGCCCGGAAGCGAGCTCTACAGTGGGGCACGATTCCATGATGGCAGCGCATCCAGGACAAAGAAAGACACTTGAATTAATGGAACAATGGTGTTCGTGGCCTTCTATGATACGTGATGTGATTGATTACATGTGTACTTGTTCTGTGTGTATACAGTGCAAAAACAGTCCAGGCAAACCCATGGGTTTGTTACGCCCTCTTCCAGTACCACATAAAGCATGGTATATGATATCGATGGATTTTGTGGTAGAATTACCACAGATCCATGATTATGACACCATATGGGTCGTGGTGGACTATTTCACTAAGTTTGCCCTTTTTGTTCCTTGTCTGGGGGTACCCACTGCACGTGTATTGGCAGAATTGTTCATGCGGAATGTATTCTGGTTTTTTGGGCTACCTTCCATTGTAATAACAGACAGGTGTTCACAGTTTGCCTCTTGTTTTTAGAAGGAGTTGAGCAATGCTTTACTTATGGATAACAGAACGTCCAGTTCATATTACCCACAGACAGATGGGCAGACTGAAAGGGTTAACAGTACCATGGAACAATACTTAAGGTGTTTGTTTCTTCAATTTCAATCCACTTGGTTATCAATGCTACCATATGCTGAATTTGCTTACAACAATTATCTGCACTCATTGACTATTACTACACCCTTTTATGCACTATATGGGCAGCATCCCCGATCAATTCCTTTGGATCCTGAGCTGTCTCTGGACAATCCAGCTGCAGCTAGAAACGTTAGGGACCTAACTGTTCTGCATGCCAAGGTCTAACAGCAACTTACAAGAGCACAGCAGCGCTCAAAGACCTAGGCGGACGGGCATTGTAACGCTCACCTGATTCCCGTAGAGGCGCCGGTCTTGACTGGGCGTATACCGTATCTTCAAAGGTGATGTGTAACACACGGCTGGCTCTTTGGGCTGGACCTCTGTGCACTGTATGTCTGACTCGAAGGGTAAGATGTCTGCAGATAGAAAATATGGGATTAAGGAACTGGGTTATTGAATGTCTCTCTCTTCTTCCCTTTCTCTTCTCCTGTAGAACCTCAAAGGTTAACGCTCTCACCTTAGGTAAGTGAACGCCGTGCTCTCCATCTGCCTCGGGGCAGGGTGCTGTAACCAGTTTCTTCACTGGATAAGGGGAGCAGGCCTCTTGACTTCAGAGGACTGCTGTCTGTCGTTTACTGCACGAACGGTAAGTTTCGAGTAATTCTAATGTCTTTAAAGTCTTTAGTAATGATGTTTCTTTTTTTGCAGGGTTCCGGCGATGGCGGATGATGGGCTGAAGTGAGTTGAACATGGAGCCCGTGTGATGAATAGAAGCGCCTGGAAGCACGTAAGTAAGCGCTTGTTGCCTGCTTCACGATGCGCTCTAACTGTCTTTTTATTTTGCAGGTACATGTTCGGAGCGGCTGCAGGGTGCCGGAATACCCACTGGGTTAGATGTGGAAAGGAGTAATGGCACATGAGTATTAAAGTTCCCCAATGTCTTTAAACGCACCTTGTTTTGTCTTTCAGATGCGGGATGCAGCGCCGAAGGCCTCCGGAGCGTGCGAAGAGTATGTAAGCTTTTGTCTTTCAGATGCCGGAATGCAGTGTGAAGACCTCCGGAGCGCACGAAGAGTAGGTAAGCCTTTGTCTTTCAGATGCCGGAATGCAGCGCGAGGCGTTGGTGACAGCCGATGGACCAGGTAAGAGATGCGCTGCCACTGAAGACCGTAATGCTAACCTGTTCTTTCTTGTCTTTATAGGTGTTGCTGAAGACTGGATTCAGGATGGTAAGCCTTTTTCCTTAGGCCCAGGATCAGATGCAGAAGACACGATGAGCGTTCTGCTGCAGAGGATGCAGAATAACGCAAAGCAAGATTCATCCATCGGGTGTGGTTTAAATAGCCTCCTGTAGTGCTTAGGTGTCTCCTTCCACAGCCACGCCTAGGTAAGAAAAGAGTTCCTGCTTTCCAGAAGAGTTCCAGTGTTCTGAATCTAGGGAGTGGCTCCTGCCCCACCCAACAGGAAAAGTAGTTCCAAACAGAAGAGGATCAGAGGCTCAACTGGCAGGCACGTAAGCAGCATGGTCTGCTGCAGGTAAGTCCACCCAAGCATTATGAGCCCGGCGCTTCCAGCGCTGGGACTGGGCATATTTATGAGCCTGGTGCCACTGGCGCCAGGACTGGGTCCAAAAGGTCCCAATTGGGACTGGTTGGCACTCGGAACCTGGGTTATGGATCTGCTTCCAAGGGAGTTGGGAAAACCCTGACCTTTTGGAAGCAGAGATCATGACAGTACCCCCCCTCAAGGCCCCTCCCAAACCGGGCTTCTCCGGGGGTTTTGGCTTGTCAGGAAATGTTCGGTGAAATCTTTTAATTAGGCGAGCAGCGTGGACATATTCAGCAGGTTCCCAGGATCTCTCTTGGGGGCCGTAGCCTTTCCAGTCAATTAGGTAAAATAGTTTAGATTTGGAGATCTTGGAGTCCAGAATGCTTTTGACTTCAAACTCGAGTTCTCCATCAACTAGGATAGGTTTTGGAGATTTAGTTAGTCGGGTTTGAGGTTGCACGGGTTTTAATAGAGAGACGTGGAAGACCGGATGTATCTTCATGTGCGGGGGCAAGTACAACTTGACCGCTACTGGGTTTACTATGGTAGTGATGGAATAGGGACCAAGGTATCTTGGGTTGAATGTGCGTGGCCCTTTTAGAGGTAGATATTTGGTGGATAACCAGACTTGATCCCCTACTTGATATTGAGGGGCTTCCTTCCGATGTTGATCTGCTCCTTTCTTGTATTGTTCTTTAGCCCTTTGAAGGTGAGAAACAGCTTCCTTAAAGGCTTGGGTGATTGTAGAATGCAGGTAGTCTACTGCTGGTGTTTCAAGATCTTGGAGGGGATCCAACTCCGAGGTTCGAGGGTGACTGCCGTACAAAAGAAAAAACGGGGTTTTCCCAGTTCCCGAATGGACAGAGTTATTGTAGGCATATTCGGCTATCCAAAGGATGTCTTTCCAAGTTTTTTCAGTTTGTTGCAGCATGCAGCGTAAATACTGTTCCAGAGTTTGATTGGTCCTCTCGGTTTGTCCGTCGGTCTGAGGGTGGTGACTGGTCGATAGTCTTACATCAATTTGAGCCGACCGACAGCAACTTCGCCAAAAATGAGAAATAAATTGACTACCTCGATCCGAAATTAGAACCGAAGGAAAACCGTGCAGTCGGACGATGTTTTCGAGAAATTCTCGGGCCAGAGTTGCTGCTGTTGGCAAGCCTTTGAGCGGAATGAAATGCTCCATCTTGGAGAATAAGTCCACGATTACTAGAATCGTATTGTATCCGGAGCATGGAGGTAGATCGGTGATGAAGTCCATAGAAAGCGTATGCCAAGGGCGAGGTGGGATGTCAATAGGGCGTAAGAGGCCTGCTGGTCTTTCCTTTTGACTCTTGTTTTGGGCGCATACTCCACAGGACATTATAAAGTCTCTGATATCTTTTTTCCAAGACGGCCACCAGAAGTAGCGCTTGATCTTTTCTGAGGTCTTGGCCATACCGGGATGTCCTTCCATTAAAGAATCGTGATAACAAGAGATTACCTTTTTCTGTAAATTTGTGCTGGGTAGGTATAATCGTTCTTGGAAATACAATAAGTTGTCCTTTACTGCAAAGTCCTTTCCCTGCAGATGCCAATTCTGTATGTCTGCTGGAGTTACAAGTTGCCTGGCTTTATCCTTAACTTCCTCTATGGATTCTGTGGCGATTACACCCAGAATTCTTTGTTCGGGAATGATTGGTACAGGTTTAGGGTTGATCAAGTGTTCTTCCACTCCCATCCGAGAAAGGGCATCAGCTTTACCGTTCTTTGTACCAGGTCGATAGGTAATTATGAAGTCAAACTCGGCAAAGAATAATGCCCAACGGAGTTGTCTAGAGGATTGGGCTTTTGCGGTTTTCAAATATTGCAGGTTTCGGTGATCCGTAATCACAGTAACGGTGTGTCGGGCCCCCAGCAGATAATGCCGCCAAGCCTTAAAGGCAGACTTGATAGCCAGAAGTTCCTTGTCAGTAATCGTGTAATTGATTTCAGGAGGCGAGAATTTGCGGGACCAAAATGCCACGAGATGCAATTGATTGGTTACCGGGTCCTTTTGTGATAGAACTGCCCCCATGGCAAGGCTTGAAGCATCAGTTTCCATGATGTAGGGGAGTTCGGGGCGAGGGTGTTTTAAGATTGGTGCAGAGATAAATTTAGTCTTCAAATCCTGGAAAGCTTGTTCCGCCTCGGTAGACCATTCAAAACGTTTGTTTTTCTTTAACAAGGCAGTGATGGGCTGGACTATTCGAGAGAATTCGGGGATAAACCTGCGGTAAAAGTTAGCAAAGCCTAACATGCTTTGCACACCTTTTACGGAGGATGGTGATGGCCATTTGAGAACTGCATCGACCTTCTTTGAATCCATACGCACTCCGCCAGGTGATAATATGAATCCCAAGAATTCAACTTCAGTCACGTTGAAAACACATTTTTCCAACTTAGCGAAAAGTTTGTGTTGACGCAATCTTTCGAGGACCATTTTCACGTGTTTCCGATGTTCAGATTCCGATGAAGAATAAACGAGGATGTCGTCAATGTAAACAACAACACACACATCTATGATCTCTCTGAGGACATCGTTCATAAAATATTGAAAGACGGCCGGGGCATTGCAAAGTCCGAAGGGCATGACCTGATATTCAAATAGCCCATACTTGGTGCGGAAGGCCGTCTTCCATTCATCGCCCTCTTTTACTCGTACCAAGTGGTAAGCTCCTCTAAGATCCAGCTTTGTATATATGCATGCTTTTCTGACTTGGTCCAGGAGTTCAGGGATCAAAGGTAACGGATATCTATTCTTAACGGTGATCTGGTTCAGGGAGCGATAATCTATACAAGTTCTAAGGTCTCCTTCCTTTTTTGGAACGAAGAACAAAGCTGAAGAAGCAGGGGACTTGGAAGGATGAATAAACCCATTTGCCAGGTATTGATCCAGGTATTGTCGAAGGTGAAGGCTCTCAGGCTCGGTGAGGGCATAAATTCTACTACAAGGAGGAGTAGATCCAGGTATCAGGTCTATCTGGCAGTCATAAGACCTATGAGGAGGTAGAGAGTTAGCCTGATCCTTCCGGAAAACATCTTGGTATTCTAGGTATTCGGGAGGTAACTGGGGAGTCTCTGAAGAAATTGCTGCCAGTGCAACACCAGGTGGAGGGTGACAAGTAGAGACACATTCTGGAAACTGGACCGTTCTTGCGCGCCAATCGATCAGAGGATTGTGTTTCTCTAACCAAGGTATTCCTAGAATAATCTGAAACTGAGGGGCCTTGATCACATCGAACACAATCTTCTCATGGTGTCCATCTTGACTTACTAACGTCACCTCTTGAGTGGTATGCGTTACTGGCCCGGAGGCTATCTCCGTACCATCCACCGTAGTAATGACGTCCTTTACAGCCTCAAAACCATTTCATGATAGATTCATCCTCAAAACCATTTCATGATCCACATAATTGCCAATGGCACCGCTGTCGACGTAAGCTTCAATTGCATGTAATCGATCCGGATTATCAGGGCTAATGAGGACCATAGGTATCACGAAATGCGAGGTCACAGAACTGGTTTTCACGCTCGGCAAGAGGACCTCTATTCTTGTCGGGCGAGGTCGTTTCCCTGCTCAGAGTTTGTAACTTTGGTAACTGCAGCTCCTACTGCCTTCTTGGCAGGTTTCACCGGACAGTCTCGAAGAAAGTGCCCTGAGTTTCCGCAATAGAAGCATAATTGCAACTGTTTTCTCCTTTCCCGCTCCTTTTGTGTTAGAGGACCTTTCAGACCCCCTATTTGCATGGATTCCCCGGAGGCTACTCCTTTGGAAGGAGTTGGCGGTTTGGAAAATACTCGAGCATCAAACTTGGAACGATCGGCCTTCCTGTTCTGCAGTCTGTGATCTATTTGAACGACTAAGTCTATATAGTCCGAACAATCTTGTGGGGGATTCACTAATTGGGCTAACACATCTTTGAGCTCTCCACGTAGACCTCTATAAAACAGCGTAATCCTTTTGTCCTCAGGCCATTGAGTTTCCACTATCAGTCTGTTGAAAGACGCAATATAAGCCAAAAGGTCTTGATTACCTTGTCGCAACGAAAGAAGCTCATTGTCCAAGGCCTGCCCCTGTGAATGTCTTGCGAACAGTTTTTCCATACTGAGCTGAAAAGCTTGAAAATCATGGAGGACCGGATCATCTTGATTTACTAGAGGGATCGACCAGTCTGCCGCATTGCCACTAAGGTACGAAAGCATGAAAGCTACTTTAGCTTGATCAGTTGGAAAGGCTGCTGGCCGGCATAAGAAATGCAACCGGCACTGATTGATAAATACTGCAAACCTCTTTGGGTCACCAGAAAATCGTTCGGGCGGAGCCAGAGGTACATTCCCAGGTAGATTGATCTGCACTGGATTCATAGAGGATGTAGAAGGAAGATTTCCCCCAGATGCGGGTAACGGGGTCTGTCCGGCTTGTGACTGTAGCAATTGTCTAGCGAGATCATCTGTTCGCTCCTTGGAAATAATCAGTTCCCTTCTTAGAGCGTTCGTTTCCTGACGGGCTGCATGCACTTCTGCCCTTAGTTCCCCAAGTAACTGGGCTAGCTGGTCGGTATCCGAGGTTTCCATAGTGCCTGGACGGGAGTTTTGTGGTAGGCTTTGCGTTCTGTAACGCTCACCTGATTCCCGTAGAGGCGCCGGTCTTGACTGGGCGTATACCGTATCTTCAAAGGTGATGTGTAACACACGGCTGGCTCTTTGGGCTGGACCTCTGTGCACTGTATGTCTGACTCGAAGGGTAAGATGTCTGCAGAAAATATGGGATTAACGAACTGGGTTATTGAATGTCTCTCTCTTCTTCCCTTTCTCTTCTCCTGTAGAACCCCAAAGGTTAACGCTCTCACCTTAGGTAAGTGAACGCCGTGCTCTCCATCTGCCTCGGGGCAGGGTGCTGTAACCAGTTTCTTCACTGGATAAGGGGAGCAGGCCTCTTGACTTCAGAGGACTGCTGTCCGTCGTTTACTGCACGAACGGTAAGTTTCGAGTAATTCTAATGTCTTTAAAGTCTTTAGCAATGATGTTTCTTGTTTTGCAGGGTTCCGGCGATGGCGGATGACGGGCTGAAGTGAGTTGAAGATGGAGCCCGTGTGATGAATAGAAGCGCCTGGAAGCACGTAAGTAAGCGCTTGTTGCCTGCTTCACGATGCGCTCTAACTGTCTTTTTATTTTGCAGGTACAAGTTCGGAGCGGCTGCAGGGTGCCGGAATACCCACTGAGTTAGATGTGGAAAGGAGTAATGGCGCGTAAGTATTAAAGTTCCCCAATGTCTTTAAACGCACCTTGTTTTGTTTTTCAGATGCGGGATGCAGCGCCGACGGCCTCCGGAGCGTGCAAAGAGTTGGTAAGCTTTTGTCTTTCAGATGCCGGAATGCAGTGTGAAGACCTCCGGAGCGCACGAAGAGTAGGTAAGCCTTTGTCTTTCAGATGCCGGAATGCAGCGCGAGGCGTTGGTGACAGCCGATGGACCAGGTAAGTGAAGAGCTGTCACTGAAGACCGTAATGCTAACCTGTTCTTTCTTGTCTTTATAGGTGTAGATGAAGACTGGATTCAGGATGGTAAGCCTTTTTCCTTAGGCCCAGGATCAGATGCAGAAGACACGATGAGCGTTCTGCTGCAGAGGATGCAGAATAACGCAAAGCAAGATTCATCCATCGGGTGTGGTTTAAATAGCCTCCTGTAGTGCTTAGGTGTCTCCTTCCACAGCCACGCCTAGGTAAGAAAAGAGTTCCTGCTTTCCAGAAGAGTTCCAGTGTTCTGAATCTAGGGAGTGGCTCCTGCCCCACCCAACAGGAAAAGTAGTTCCAAACAGAAGAGGATCAGAGGCTCAACTGGCAGGCAAGTAAGCAGCATGGTCTGCTGCAGGTAAGTCCACCCAAGCATTATGAGCCCGGCGCTTCCAGCGCTGGGACTGGGCATATTTATGAGCCTGGTGCCACTGGCGCCAGGACTGGGTCCAAAAGGTCCCAATTGGGACTGGTTGTCACTCGGAACCTGGGTTATGGATCTGCTTCCAAGGGAGTTGGGAAAACCCTGACCTTTTGGAAGCAGAGATCATGACAGGCATAGAGCACCAGCCCCTACCTTTCATACAGCTATGAAAATCTGGTTGTACACCAAACATCTAAAGATACCTGGGAAGAAAAAGTTATTACCCAGATATGTTGGGCCATACCTGGTGACCCATGTAATTAATCCTGCAGCTGTCCGCCTGGAACTACCACAACACTGACGTGTCCATTCGTTGTTTCACTTTCCACTCACTAAACCATGCACTTCCTCTACTCGCTTGCCCGTCCACCCTTTGGCAGTTTCGGTACATGGCTCCGATGAGTTTGAGGTAAGAGACATACTTGACATGAAGGTCTGTTTTGGTAAACCTTACTACCTTGTGGATTGCAAGGGTTATGGACCCGAGGACCGGTCTTGGGAGCCATTGTCCAACATTCATGCCCCTGCTTTGTTGCGTAGATTCCACGCTAAGAGGGGTGTGGCAGTCCCTTTGGGGGGTGGCACTGTCACGCCTGTCAAACCTGTGTCACTCACACCCAAATTGCCTGTCAGTCTTGTTTCACTCACACCAAAGACTACCCGCTTTCAAGGTAGTCATTTCGCTTATAGAACGGCTAGACTGTTTTACACGAGGTGGAAGTTGTCTAATACCTTACCTGGAAAATGACGGTTTCTATCATTTCGCCATTAGGATCACGTGATCTGGACCTAATCACGTGATCCGTTATGACTGTTTAAGCAGCAGCAAGCATTACGCTCGCTGCTTCTGATTGATTCGCTACGGCATTTCGGCTTCCTGAAGCTTCGTTCCTTACCTGAATCCTGCGGACCGTTTCCTTAAGTCTGCCTCCCCAGATTCCATTGGGACATCTCTGCTAAATTCCCAGCGGTTCTTCTCAAGGCTGAAAGTCAACTTTCACAGTCGCGCTGATACGCGGCTAATACTGCGGCATTCCAGCCGTGCTGACCCGGCAGCTTCTACTTTCCACGTTTCCAGCCATAGTGACACATCGGCTGCTACTTTCCACATTTCCAGCCGTACGGACACAGCGGCTGCTACTTTCCACATCCCCAGTCACACTGACACGGCGGCTGCTATATTTTGCATTCCTAGGCCTGCTGACAATGCTGCTGTTCTATTTCAGCATAATCAGCTTCGTTGAGACATCGGCTGTCTTTTGACAACAATTACTTCCAGACTGACACAGAGATTACACAGACTAATTAAGGTACCCCTATAAACTTATCCTTGGTTGGATGTCATTCTCTCTACTAAACTACTGCTTCCTGGGAGTTGGATTCCTTCCTGAGAACTAATCATTTTCCTGTTACAAGGGCATTGAAAGTTATTACTGTCAAGACTTTTTACAGCATCATTCCTCTCCTATTTTGGCTTTGTTACTTGTGCACAAGACTTCATGTGTGCTGCCCAGTTGTGCACCAACTCGGTACTAGCGTGACCCTCGTGTCGCTCAGGATTATTTCCTATACTAACCTCCCTTTCCCTGCCGTTGTTTTCCCCTGGGATGTATTATGGTGTTTCTGTGACAGACTTGTAGTGAAGATTCATACGCCAATAGGTTAGTGCATACCTTCAGCCTACACAATAGTAGAAGGCACAGTCTGGTATTATACTGATGAATTCTTTCTTGCCCTCACATCCTGGCGATTATTTTGTGTTTCCGGCCCTTTCCATTGATTCCTCCCTATGACTGTGATATCAATACAGTCATAGAGTGTAATCAATTGGAAGGTCTCTTGTTGATCTTCATTGAGCTGTATTTGTGTATTCTCAAGACCAGGAGACTGCCCTCATCAGTGTATCCTTTACAGTGGTCATTGACCTGTATCCTTTCACTATTGTGTACAAATGTTAAGTTCATGACAGGCCAAGAGTCTATCTTGCAAGGAAGTTTATTTTTTACAGAAATGAGGATGGGGCAAAGAACTCTGCTCCCTCAACGGTCTCTTCTGTCCCTCACTGTTCCTTTCTCCTGCCAAAATGATGCCAGACAGGAGCTTTTAAACTCATGGCTTGCTGCAGTTCCGTCAAAGGATAAGGGCATGGCTCCATCCCAAACTGTCCTGCTTCCATACAAGGGATGCTACAAAGTCCTCCTTTCTTCATTGTCAGCAGTTTCTGTCAGGACATGCTACTTTACATACTGCTACCTTACATAGACACACACTGCAGCCCTGCAGACTTATACAAACCTTATGCCTAGCCCAGGAAAAATGAAACATTTCTTTGACTCATTTTCATTCATACTCCACTCATTCTACTCATATTTTTATCTGGTCTTAAAACTCCTTAAAACCTTGTTTTCCATAATTCTGCATTGTGTACATTGAGCATGTTAAACTCCCATTTAGCATGCATGGGCTTTTGACAGACAGCTGATCAGTGAAGTCGTGCTACTAGTGCTGGCATGAACACCGCGAAGCCTGTAGTCCAATTCTAGCACATGCTGCATTATTTTCCGGCAGAGAGCCTGCTTGCATCTACCGTGCTTTAAGATTCTAGAACTACATAGGATTTAACATTTACAAATGTATTCAGCTAATAGTTATTTGTACCTTATATTTAAATAATAACTGCCTTCTTTTAGTGCCTGCCCATGTCTGTGTGTGTGATTATATTTGCATGAAAAAGTTTTCCCGGTGCCCCACCTCCCCCCTAGATCCTTGTAGTGCCTAGAAGCAGTCAAAAGAAGTCTAAAGTGCTTGGGGTGCAGGAAGGCACTATCTCCTTCCCAACACTACCCACCCTCTCATAGTAACGACCTTCATGTTTTTTCATCCGCACTTACACACTAACATGCCACGTAATTGTTTGTTCCTCACTCGGGAGTTCGGACCCATTTTTATCAATCACTGCCTACTCTTCCAGGCATCTATCCCAACATCCCCTTAGCCTTGTTCTCTATGTTGACTGGCCAACAGCTCTCCAGTCTAATGGCCTGCCACACCAACTTAACAATTACATGCCCCCGACACATTATGCATTTCCCAGCTCTTGAGCAGTTTCCAACCTCTTATCTTCTGATTAGTCCACCTTCATACTGGGCGCCTTTTCTCTCTCGCATTAAGCCCGCCACATACTTCTTTGTAACCAATGCAGATACATCCCAATATAGACTGTGCCCCGGACTGATCCAGGCCCACTCAATGTGACCAGTTTTAATTTTCCCTTCACACTTTGCTCTTTATTTGTGACACTAAGACACCCTCATTGAACCATGCCCTTTGTTTAAATCCCCATAGATGGTTATTCAACAAGAGCCAAGCGCTGAGCTCACCATCCACACAAACTCTTCCGCACACTATACACTGTAAGAACCAAGTATTAAACCTCAACATAGAATTAATAGACATTTTCTCTCTTTCTTTTCTCCTCCTTCAGCCGCCCTTGGTGCTACTCCGACAGGAAGTTTTTCACTGTACTCGCATATGTATTCAAACATGTGTATGACCACCCCTCTGCAACCTTGTTTTCACTTACCTGTATACATGTACATAGTACAGTCACATATTAAAGTCAAACAATTACTCATACCCTAATAGCATCACTGTGCTCAACCTTGCACCTTAACTGTTCTCCCAACACAATTGAGTGTGCCCAAATAGCGTCACTGTGTTCAAGTTGAACCTAGAAGGTATTCCCAACATCATTGAGTGTGCTCAATAGCGTCACTGTGTTAAAGTTGAACTTAGAAGGTATTCCCAACTTTATTGAGTGTGCCCAATAACGTCACTGTGTTCAAGTTGAACCTAGAAGGTATTCCCAACATCATTGAGTGTGCTCAATAGCGTCACTGTGTTAAAGTTGAACTTAGAAGGTATTCCCAACATCATTGAGCGTGCCCAATAGTGTCACTGTGTTAAAGTTGAATCTAGAAAGTATGCCTAATAGTGTCACTGTGTTAAAGTTGAATCTAGAAAGTGTGCCTAATAGCGTCACTGTGTTAAAGTTGAACTTAGAAGGTATTCCCAACATCATTGAGTGTGCCCTAATAGCGTCACTGTGTTAAAGTTGAACCTAGAAGGTATTCCCAACATCATTGAGTGTGTCCAATAGCGTCACTGTGTTAAAGTTGAATTTAGAAAGTATGCCTAATAGTGTCACTGTGTTAAAGTGGAACTTAGAAGGTATTCCCAACACCATTGAGTGTGCCCAATAGCGTCACTGTGTTAAAGTTGAACTTAGAATGTATTCCCAACATCATTGAGTGTGCCCAATAGCATCACTGCGTTAAAGTTGAACTTAGAAGGTATTACCAACATCATTGAGTATGCCCTAATAGCGTCACTGTGTTAAAGTTGAATTCAGGAAGTGTGCCTAATAGCGTCAGTGTGTTAAAGCTGAATTTAGAAAGTATGCCTAATAGCGTCACTGTGTTAAAGTTGAACTTAGAAGGTATCCCCAACATCATTGAGTGTGCCTAATAGCATCACTGTGTTAAAGTTGAATTTAGAAAGTATGCCTAATAGCGTCACTGTGTTAAAGTTGAATCTAGAAAGTATGCCTAATAGCGTCACCGTGTTAAAGTTGAATCTAGAAAGTATGCCTAATAGCGTCACCGTGTTAAAGTTGAATCTAGAAAGTGTGCCTAATAGCATCACTGTGTTAAAGTTGAACTTAGAAGGTATTCCAAACATCATTGAGTGTGCCCAATAGCGTCACTGTGTTAAAACTGAAATTACAAGGTATTCCCAACATCATTGAGTGTGCCTAATAGCGTCACTGTGTTAAAGATGAACCTAGAAGATATTCCCAAAATCACTGAGTGTGCCCAATAGCGTCCATGTGTTAAAGTTGAACTTAGAAGGTATTCCCAACATCATTGAGTGTGCCCAATAGCGTCACTGTGTTAAAGTTGATCCTAGACAGTATGCCTAATAGCGTCACTGTGTTAAAGTTGAATTTAGAAAGTATGCCTAATAGTGTCACTGTGTTAAAGTTGAACTTAGAAGGTATTCACGACATCATTGAGTGTGCCCTAATAGCGTCACTGTGTTAAAGTAGAATTTAGAAAGTCTGCCTAATAGCGTCATTGTTTTAAAGCTGAATTTAGAAAGTATGCCTAATAGCGTCACTGTGTTAAATTTGTTAAATTTGAACTTAGAAGGTATTCCCAACATCATTGAGTGTGCCCAATAGCGTCACTGTGTTAAAGTTGAATTTAGAAAGTGTGCCTAATAGCGTCACTGTGTTAAATTTGAATTTAGAAAATATGCCTAATAGCATCACTGTGTTAGAGTTGAATTTAGAAAGTGTGCCTAGTAGCATCACTGTGTTAAAGTTTTATTTAGAAAGTATGCCTAATATCGTCACTATGTTAAAATTTGAACTTAGAATGCATTCCCAACATCACTCAATATGCCCTAATAGTGGCACTGTGTTAAAGTTGAATCTAGAAAGTATGATTAATAGCGTCACTGTGTTAAACTTGAATCTATAAAGTGTCACTAATACCGTCATCTATGGTGCGGATAGAGACAACACCTGTTATCCATGTGGATGGAAAGGATGGAGCAGATGGAATGGATGGAGCAGACGGAGTGGATGGAACGGATGGAACGGATGGAAAGGCTAGAGTGGACGGAAGAGATAGATCTAATGGAACAGATGGAAAATGTGGATGGAGTGGACGGAAAGGACAACGTGGATGGAGTGGATATATCTGTTTATCTCTCTGTATCTCCTACAAATGCTATTTGCATGCTATGTACCTGTATCCCCATACTACATGTTTACCCCTATCCATCCTGTCGCGCTATGTACGCCCCCAGTCCTGCTCTCGTGCCTGGTCGCAGACACTTTACTGATAACCACCATATCATACTACTACGCTTACTCTCTCCTATACACCATCATTCAACTGGAACACAGCTGTACTATGACACATTCGGTCTAGCTGTTCTCATACTAACATGACCCCACAAACACCTCATCATCCTAATAAAACACAGCTAGCTGAGCACATACCGGCTATCTTAGGTGTTTCCTCAGGCCTAACGCAGCCATAACTCAGTCTGGGTGTCCACCCTCCAGACTGAACACATCCAACTGATTTTCCCAGCACCACACCTATCGCTAAGAAGCAGCCATCATGCAACAACCACACCAGCTGCACACATATCCGGTGGCCCATGCACCATACAACACTCTCTCTCTCTACTGACTTGAACTACGGTTCCCGAAGGCGTTCAACATACTAGCGTTTTGAGGTCATACCAATGATACATAAGGCGCTATATAAATGCCAAGTAACATAACATAACAACATGGGACCAACCAATACCACTTTACAATTGGTCACACACCACTGTCACTTTAAACAACGTTGCATTTATAAAATGACATGCACATCATGCCTGCAGCAAAAAAATATTTTTAAACAATTTTTTAAATAACTTTTATTTTAAAAAGTTCTCCTATTTTTATAAATCTGATGAATGTTATAACAAAATCAGGGCTCTTCACTGTCAAATGTCACCAAATGACCATTTCTCACACTTTTATATTGTATGTTTTAATATAACTCACTCTATGTCACATCACACTAGTCTTTGCTTTTTAACATTCAAGGTATACCAGAACCAGCTCTATCACCAGAACCTTGAAAAAGCCCCCTGTCAGGTCTAAACACGTGTCGGCTTAGGTGTACCAATAAAGCACACAATGCAAAAAGTGTAAGATTTCTCATTGCATTAATTGTAATGTATATATAACTACACAGAGTAAAATTCCACCTCAGACCTAGCGCCTGTGTGATACTGGTTCTTACCTCCTACTTTGTTAAGAATGAAGATGTAACTGAGGAAACCAGAGTAAACATACGTACAAGTAAGAGGAAACGATATATATAAAGAAGATCAGTAACCAGATGCATAGTGAATGTATATACGCAGAAAAGCAAGGCAGATGAGCCACATAGAAGCTTGCTGCAGTAGAAAACATAACACAAGTGAAGCAGCCATGTTGAAAAGATGGACGCAGGCTCTCAATGACAGTAAGCGAAGAATTCAAAGGAGAGAGACCAGAGCTGCAGAGCTGACGGAGGCTGGAAATACAAATCCATGCGTGAACAAATAATAGCTGCTGGCAAGAGATCAAGGATGCCACATCAAGGAATAATTGCAAGCCACAAAGTGAGTCAAGAGAATAAGCTATGCATGTAAGACATATTTCTCTTAGATTAAGCGAAGAAGAAAACATCTGCAAATGCCAATTATTGGACAATCAGTAAGTGGAATGATCATAGTACAAAACGATTGGATGGGAGGACAGACACTGCTTAAATTAGACAGAAAAGGCATTGGCGATGTTAATGAAAGGGAAGATAGAGAAAAGAAGGAAAAGGAACAAGAAAGGGCATTCAGGGAAGAGAAAGAAAAGGAAAGGATGAAACAAAGAAGGTATGAAGAACAGACAAAAGACAAAGAGAGTATAGAAGAGAAAAAACTTGAAGAAATAGATGCCCAAATATTGAAAGAATGTAGGTTGCAAAGAAGGCGAGAGGAAGAAGAGAACAGGGAGATGAGAAGGGAAGAGGAAATGAGAAGGAGTAGGGGACAAAGAGATGATGAAATAGATCTTATTATCAACAAAAACATGATACCCATTGAAGCACGAGAGCGATGGGAGGAAGACAGGGGATCACAACAGTGTCATCAATTGGAAGGTCTCTTGTTGATCTTCATTGAGCTGTATTTGTGTATTCTCAAGACCAGGAGACTGCCCTCATCAGTGTATCCTTTATAGTGGTCATTGACCTGTATCCTTTCACTATTGTGTACAAGTGTTAAGTTCATGACAGAATCAGAAGCCATGGAGGGTACTGATCCTTTGGTCGTCCTAACTCAGCTGATTGCTGACTTGAGGAATGAGATGATAACGGCTCAAGATACCTTATGTAACCGCATGGATGTTTTACAGGATGTCATGCGTTCATCTCCACAGGGGATGGAAATTCCAGCTGCCTCTGCATCTGGTTCAGGGCTCACAATGCCACAACGAGAGTCTGTTCAGGTGGTAATGCCACCCCAATTTCCCCTGGCTCCACCAGAGAGTTCACGGGAGATCCCAAAGCATATCACACCTTTGTCAATCAATGTCAACTTCATTTTCTTTGTCGGCCTAATTCGTTTCCTGATTTGACCACCAAAGCCGCTTTCGTGTTCTCGCTTTTAGGGGGTACTGCTGCTGCTTGGGCAAATCCATTATTAGAAACAAACAACCCTTTGTTTTATGATTGCGATACCCTACTAGCATCAATGAGCAAGGTCTTTGATATGCGGTATGCAACACAAGCTACTGATTTGGAATTATTGAACCTACAACAGGGCTCTCAGTCATAATTGGCTTATATTTTCAAATGTAATCAGCTAACCGCTGAGACTCAATGGTCAGAGGATAAGAAAGCAGCTGTTTTCTATAAAGGTTTGTCTGAAGAACTGAAAGACGCATTGTCTACCGTTCCGGTGGTTCCAGCTGGGTTCACTGAGCTTTTAGATCTCGTCCTCCAGCTAGATGCGCGAAAAGCCACCAACAAGGGTGAGAGAAGACCCAATTTACAAGTTCCCATGCAGAATGATTCTCCTGTTACTTCTTCCAACAATCCTTAACCTATGCAGATTGGGGCTGTTCGAAGTCGTATGTCCACTGCAGAAAGGGAGAATCGAAGAAAGAATAACTTATGCATGTATTGTGGCTCGTCTGATCATTTATTGTTTTTGTGTCCCAAAAAACCTGTTAAACGTCCGGGAAACGCCAAAGCTCGACAGTAGCAGGAGTCCCTGTGTCGAGTTCTCAACCAGACTCCAGTAAGAGACCGTCATTGACACCTATAGCAGTCTCAGCAACTCTTTGTTTTGGCAATAATACAGTGTATTCCACAGCTATTGTGTATTCCGGTGCCACCAACAATTACATTGATGTTACTTTTGCTAAAACGTCTTCCACACCAACTGTAGCAAAGGCTAAACCGGAAACAGTTAATACCGTTGACGATTCTGTGTTGATTCTGGGTATGGTGACTGAAGAGACCTTTCCCATCTGATTGGTGTTGTCATATGGCCATATGGAAGAGGTGGTTTTTGATGTTATAGCAGCACCTCAATACAGGTTATTATTGGGACTTACATGGCTTGAATTGCACAATCCTAACATCGATTGGGTTACAGGACAGATTCAATACCAATCTACTTATTGTAATGAACATTGCTTTCCAAATCAGGAAGTGACCTCAGCCACGTACATCCTGGCTTTTTTGGAGGGTTCTTCAACCTTTAGTGCTGTTCTTCCTAATACGGCAAGTGTTCCTTGCGAATACTCAGAATTTGCAGACGTCTTCGACAAAGGCAAGGCGAAGCAACTGCTGCCTCATAGGCAATACGAATGCCTCATTTAGTTGCTACCCTGGGCCAAGGTACCAACGGGTCGTGTTTACTCTTTGACACAACAAGAGGACGTCGTATTGAAGGAGTATATTGACAAGGCACTGGAGATGGGTTTCATACGTCCTTCACAGTCTCCTGCTGTGTCACCATTTCTTTTTGTCCTGAAGAAAGAAGATCTTAGACCTTGTATAGACTATAGGGCACTCAACGAGATTTCCATAAAGAATCAGTACCCCTTGCCGTTTATCAATGTATTACTCGATCGACTAGGTAAGTCAGTGTACTTTACTAAACTGGACTTGCGTAGGGCGTATAATCTTGTTCGCATTCGCAAAGGCGACGAGTGGAAGACCACTTTCAAGATGCGGTAGGGCCTTTACGAATACCTCATGATGTCTTTTGGCCTTTGTAATGCCCCCGCCACTTTCCAGTTGTTTATGAATTTCATATTCAGTGATATACTAGATCAGTTTGTCGTTTTTTATTTTGACGACATTTTGATATATTCATCCACCTACCAAGAACATGTGTAACACTCACCTGATATCCACGGGGACGCCACTCAGCCTGATTGGACCACTTGCGATCTCGAACCCCTCCATTGGAATCTGTTCGGCCGAAGATTGGGCCTGAAATACAGGAATATCGGATTTAATCTTACTGTTTCTTGTTGCTTTGTTCCCACCTCCCTTGAGAACCAAGCTTACTCTTAAGTCCTCTCCTCACCTGGTTTCTTGAATGATGTGCTCTCAGTCCTGCTTTTTGGTGCAGGGGTGCGTCATTGATGTGGGCGCGTCACGACCTAGTTGCTTCACTGGTGCGGGCCCTAAGAGTCCACACCTGCTCTAACTCCAGTCCGTCAAGGTAGGTTTGTGTTTTTGTAGTTTGATGCCTTGTCCTTTCTTTTTCTATTGCCCCTGTTAATGTCTCTTCTTCTTCCTCTAGGTGCAGGAAGAGTTTTTCAGTGATGTCGTGCTGCTTGGGGCTGAGCACGAGACGGTGAGTGAAAGCACGAAGCGCGGCGCTATTTGCCTTTTCTTGTGCTGATCTGTCACTCTCCTTTTTCTTGCAGGCCGCTTCAATGTCCCAGGATGGATGCTGGCTGAGAGAGAACTAAGCAGTGAGTATTGCGCATTACGCAGCGTCTTCTTGGCTTTTCGTGTGCTAACCTGTGTTTCCTCTCGTTTGTAGGTCATTGTTATGTCCCGGGACGGATGTTGACCAAGAGCGGCTCAAACCCAGGTAAGCGTGTGATTGTTCTTGCTATTTTCGGAACAGGAATATGAACGCTTACTAATGCTGTTTTCGTTCTCTTCTTCCCAGGTTGCGGCGTTTCTGAAGATGGAGGAGGAGTGGCCGAGATGCTGTGTTCTCTGGACCAAAGGAGCGATGGATGGCGAACAGGATCCCACTCCCAGGTAAGTGTTGTGCTGATGATGTTCTTCTTGTTCTTTCAGGTACGCGGCTCCGGGTAGGTAGACAAAGATCCGAGCAGAACGTGGTGAGCGTCACGCTGCAGAGCGCAGAGTAACGCAAAGCGTGTTTCTCTGCCTGGGCGTGGTTTATCTAGCCCCAAGGTATCCCTAGGCCTGACCGCACCCAAAACACTAGACCGCATGGCACGGTTCATAGAACTGAGCTATGCGGGGGCATCCATATTGCACAAAAGTCATTACCAAATCCAGTTCTCAAGTCTTTCTCACATTATGTATGAGCCTGGCACCAAAGGCGCCAGGACTGACTCCAGGAGAGTCTCAGATGAGATGGGAAGGCCTTTAAGGCCATTATGGCGGATCGTGGCCTGGCTCCAGTGCCTTGCCTATGAGGGTTATGGGCAGGGGTCATGACACATGTCGAGCATGTGTCCAGGGTCCTACAAAGATTACGGGAAAACCAGCTCTTTGTTAAAGCTGAAAAGTGTGCGTTTAATACACAAGAAGTGGAGTTTTTGGGCTACGACATAACCAGTCAAGGTGTTCAGACGAGTCATTCTAAGGTTAAAGCCATATTGAAATGGCCTACCCCTCATAGTGTCAAGACATTGCAGTCATTCCTAGGCTTTGCAAAATTTTACCGTCGATTTATACGATCATTCTCTAAGACGGTACCCCTCACACGCCCTTAACCAGTTTTAAAGTGTTGTTTCATTGGAATCATGTTGCGCAGAGTTCATTTGATGCTTTAAAAGAAGCATTTACCACGGCGCCCGTTTTGCAACATCCCACTACTGATTCTCCATTCATGGTGGAAGCCGATGCCTCTGGGGTTGCAATTGGAGCAATACTCTCACAGGAATGCATGGATACCAAAGAAGAACATCCTGTTGCTTTTTTCTCTCGCAAGCTGACCCAGTACGAACGGAATTATACCGTTACTGAAAGGGAATTGCTTGCAGTCAAAGATGCGTTCCTGGAATGGAGGCATCATCTTCTGGGAGCCAAATATCAAGTAGTTGTTTTTTCGAATCCCCGCAATTTAGAAGCCTTCAAAACCATGAAGTGCCTCACTGCACGTTAGGCCCGGTGGCATGTTTTTTTTGCACAATTTGACTTCCGTATCACCTACCGTCCTTCAGAACAGCATGCTAAAGCTGACGCTTTATCCCGCATCAATGGCGACGTTAGCGATTCCCGTCAGGATCACTGTCCAGTCCTGGCTGATCATGTAATCTGTAGCTGTTCAGTACAACCATCACTTAAACAAGAAATCCAAAGTTGGGTTTTACAGAATCCACGTGACCTACAAGATTTAAATCTGGATGTACAAAACGGGCTTCCTTTTATACGGGGGGTTCTATACTTACCCACCAAACAGGCCCGGAAGCGAGCTCTACAGTGGGGGCACGATTCCATGATGGCAGCGCATCCAGGACAAAGAAAGACACTTGAATTAATGGAACAATGGTGTTCGTGGCCTTCTATGATACGTGATGTGATTGATTACATGTGTACTTGTTCTGTGTGTATACAGTGCTAAAACAGTCCAGGCAAACCCATGGGTTTGTTACGCCCTCTTCCAGTACCACATAAAGCATGGTATATGATATCGATGGATTTTGTGGTAGAATTACCACAGATCCATGATTATGACACCATATGGGTCGTGGTGGACTATTTCACTAAGTTTGCCCTTTTTGTTCCTTGTCTGGGGGTACCCACTGCACGTGTATTGGCAGAATTGTTCATGCGGAATGTATTCTGGTTTTTTGGGCTACCTTCCATTGTAATAACAGACAGGTGTTCACAGTTTGCCTCTTGTTTTTAGAAGGAGTTGAGCAATGCTTTACTTATGGATAACAGAACGTCCAGTTCATATTACCCATAGACAGATGGGCAGACTGAAAGGGTTAACAGTACCATGGAACAATACTTAAGGTGTTTGTTTCTTCAATTTCAATCCACTTGGTTATCAATGCTACCATATGCTGAATTTGCTTACAACAATTATCTGCACTCATGGGCCTCATTACACGGAAGGCGGTAATCCAGGGTGCTATTAGCACCCTGGACCATGCCGGTAAATTACCGGCACCGCCTTGGCGGAAAGGGGATTTACCGCCCCATTCCAAGGTTGGAGGGCCGGTAAATCCCCCTTCCGCCATTGCCCTTCCCCATTCCCATTTCTGCCCCATAGGGCTCTATGGGAATGGGGAAGGCGCTAATTACGGCACCGCAATTTTGCGGTGCCGTAATTAGCTCCGATGTCCCTTAGGGGGTTGGTTTTTAATGCCTGCAAGAAGCAGGCGTTAATTCCTCCAACCCGCAAAGGGACCTCGTAGTACGGCGGTAAGGGTTAACGGTCACCGTTGCCATTAACGGTGACCGTTAACCCTTACCGCCGTCCGTGTAATGAGGCCCATTGACTATTACTGCACCCTTTTATGCACTATATGGGCAGCATCCCCGATCAATTCCTTTGGATCCTGAGCTGTCTCTGGACAATCCAGCTGCAGCTAGAAAAGTTAGGGACCTAACTGTTCTGCATGCCAAGGTCAAACAGCAACTTACAAGAGCACAGCAGCGCTCAAAGACCTATGCGGACGGGCATTGTAACGCTCACCTGATTCCCGTAGAGGCGCCGGTCTTGACTGGGCGTATATCGTATCTTCAAAGGTGATGTGTAACACACGGCTGGCTCTTTGGGCTGGACCTCTGTGCACTGTATGTCTGACTCGAAGGGTAAGATGTCTGCAGATAGAAAATATGGGATTAAGGAACTGGGTTATTGAATGTCTCTCTCTTCTTCCCTTTCTCTTCTCCTGTAGAACCCCAAAGGTTAACGCTCTCACCTTAGGTAAGTGAACGCCGTGCTCTCCATCTGCCTCGGGGCAGGGTGCTGTAACCAGTTTCTTCACTGGATAAGGGGAGCAGGCCTCTTGACTTCAGAGGACTGCTGTCCGTCGTTTACTGCACGAACGGTAAGTTTCGAGTAATTCTAATGTCTTTAAAGTCTTTAGTAATGATGTTTCTTGTTTTGCAGGGTTCCGGCGATGGCGGATGATGGGCTGAAGTGAGTTGAAGATGGAGCCTGTGTGATGAATAGAAGCGCCTGGAAGCACGTAAGTAAGCGCTTGTTGCCTGCTTCACGATGCGCTCTAACTGTCTTTTTATTTTGCAGGTACAAGTTCGGAGCGGCTGCAGGGTGCCGGAATACCCACTGGGTTAGATGTGGAAAGGAGTAATGGCACGTGAGTATTAAAGTTCCCCAATGTCTTTAAACGCACCTTGTTTTGTCTTTCAGATGCGGGTTGCAGCGCCGAAGGCCTCCGGAGCGTGCAAAGAGTTGGTAAGCTTTTGTCTTTCAGATGCCGGAATGCAGTGTGAAGACCTCCGGAGCGCACAAAGAGTAGGTAAGCCTTTGTCTTTCAGATGCCGGAATGCAGCGCGAGGCGTTGGTGACAGCCGATGGACCAGGTAAGTGAAGAGCTGTCACTGAAGACCGTAATGCTAATCTGTTCTTTCTTGTCTTTATAGGTGTTGCTGAAGACTGGATTCAGGATGGTAAGCCTTTTTCCTTAGGCCCAGGATCAGATGCAGAAGACACGATGAGCGTTCTGCTGCAGAGGATGCAGAATAACGCAAAGCAAGATTCATCCATCGGGTGTGGTTTAAATAGCCTCCTGTAGTGCTTAGGTGTCTCCTTCCACAGCCACGCCTAGGTAAGAAAAGAGTTCCTGCTTTCCAGAAGAGTTCCAGTGTTCTGAATCTAGGGAGTGGCTCCTGCCCCACCCAACAGGAAAAGTAGTTCCAAACAGAAGAGGATCAGAGGCTCAACTGGCAGGCAAGTAAGCAGCATGGTCTGCTGCAGGTAAGTCCACCCATGCATTATGAGCCCGGCGCTTCCAGCGCTGGGACTGGGCATATTTATGAGCCTGGTGCCACTGGCGCCAGGACTGGGTCCAAAAGGTCCCAATTGGGACTGGTTGGCACTCGGAACCTGGGTTATGGATCTGCTTCCAAGGGAGTTGGGAAAACCCTGACCTTTTGGAAGCAGAGATCATGACAGTACCCCCCCTCAAGGCCCCTCCCAAACCGGGCTTCTCCGGGGGTTTTGGCTTGTCAGGAAATGTTCGGTGAAATCTTTTGATTAGGCGAGGAGCGTGGACATATTCAGCAGGTTCCCAGGATCTCTCTTGGGGGCCGTAGCCTTTCCAGTCAATTAGGTAAAATAGTTTAGATTTGGAGATCTTGGAGTCCAGAATGCTTTTGACTTCAAACTCGAGTGCTCCATCTACTAGGATAGGTTTTGGAGATTTAGTTAGTCGGGTTTGAGGTTGCACAGGTTTTAATAGAGAGACGTGGAAGACCGGATGTATCTTCATGTGCGGGGGCAAGTCCAACTTGACCGCTACTGGGTTTACTATGATAGTGATGGAATAGGGACCAAGGTATCTTGGGTTGAATGTGTGTGGCCCTTTTAGAGGTAGATATTTGGTGGATAACCAGACTTGATCCCCTACTTGATATTGAGGGGCTTCCTTCCGATGTTGATCTGCTCCTTTCTTGTATTGTTCTTTAGCCCTTTGAAGGTGAGAAACAGCTTCCTTAAAGGCTTGGGTGATTGTAGAATGCAGGTAGTCTACTGCTGGTGTTTCAAGATCTTGGAGGGGATCCAACTCCGAGGTTCGAGGGTGACTGCCGTACAAAAGAAAAAACGGGGTTTTCCCAGTTCCCGAATGGACAGAGTTATTGTAGGCATATTCGGCTATCCAAAGGATGTCTTTCCAATTTTTTTCAGTTTGTTGCAGCATGCAGCGTAAATACTGTTCCAGAGTTTGATTGATCCTCTCGGTTTGTCCGTCGGTCTGAGGGTGGTGACTGGTCGATAGTCTCACATCAATTTGAGCCGACCGACAGCAACTTCTCCAAAAATGAGAAATAAATTGACTACCTCGATCCGAAATTAGAACCGAAGGAAAACCGTGCAGTCGGACGATGTTTTCGAGAAATTCTCAGGCCAGAGTTGCTATTGTTGGCAAGCCTTTGAGCGGAATGAAATGCGCCATCTTGGAGAATAAGTCCACGATTACTAGAATCGTATTGTATCCGGAGCATGGAGGTAGATCGGTGATGAAGTCCATAGAAAGCGTATGCCAAGGGCGAGGTGGGATGTCAATAGGGCGTAAGAGGCCTGCTGGTCTTTCCTTTTGACTCTTGTTTTGGGCGCATACTCCACAGGACATTATAAAGTCTCTGATATCTTTTTTCCAAGTCGGCCACCAGAAGTAGCGCTTGATCTTTTCTGAGGTCTTGGCCATACCGGGATGTCCTTCCATTAAAGAATCGTGATAACAAGAGATTACTTTTTTCTGTAAATCTGTGCTGGGTAGGTATAATCGTTCTTGGAAATACAATAAGTTGTCCTTTACTGCAAAGTCCTTTCCCTGCAGATGCCAATTCTATATGTCTGCTGGAGTTACAAGTTGCCTGGCTTTATCCTTAACTTCCTCTATGGATTCTGTGGCGATTACACCCAGAATTCTTTGTTTGGGAATGATTGGTACAGGTTTAGGGTTGATCAAGTGTTCTTCCACTCCCATCCGAGAAAGGGCATCAGCTTTACGGTTCTTTGTACCAGGTCGATAGGTAATTATGAAGTCAAACTCGGCAAAGAATAATGCCCAACGGAGTTGTCTAGAGGATTGGGCTTTTGCGGTTTTCAAATATTGCAGGTTTCGGTGATCCGTAATCACAGTAACGGTGTGTCGGGCCCCCAGCAGATAATGCCGCCAAGCCTTAAAGGCAGACTTGATAGCCAGAAGATCCTTGTCAGTAATCGTGTAATTGATTTCAGGAGGTGAGAATTTGCGGGACCAAAATGCCACGGGATGCAACTGATTGGTTACCGGGTCCTTTTGTGATAGAACTGCCCCCATTGCAAGGCTTGAAGCATCAGTTTCCATGATGTAGGGGAGTTTGAGGCGAGGGTGTTTTAAGATTGGTGCAGAGATAAATTTAGTCTTCAAATCCTGGAAAGCTTGTTCCGCCTCGGTAGACCATTCAAAACGTTTGTTTTTCTTTAACAAGGCAGTGATGGGCTGGACTATTCGAGAGAATTCGGGGATAAACCTGCGGTAAAAGTTAGCGAAGCCTAACATGCTTTGCACACCTTTTACGGAGGATGGTGATGGCCATTTGAGAACTGCATCGACCTTCTTTGAATCCATACGCACTCCGCCAGGTGATAATATGAATCCCAAGAATTCAACTTCAGTCACGTTGAAAACACATTTTTCCAACTTAGCGAAAAGTTTGTTTTGACGCAATCTTTCGAGTACCATTTTCACTTGTTTCCGATGTTCAGATTCCGATGAAGAATAAACAAGGATGTCGTCAATGTAAACAACAACACACACATCTATGATCTCTCTGAGGACATCGTTCATAAAATATTGAAAGGCGGCCGGGGCATTGCAAACTCCGAAGGGCATGACCTGATATTCAAATAGCCCATACTTGGTGCGGAAGGCCGTCTTCCATTCATCGCCCTCTTTTACTCGTACCAAGTGGTAAGCTCCTCTAAGATCCAGCTTTGTATATATGCATGCTTTTCTGACTTGGTCCAGGAGTTCAGGGATCAAAGGTAACGGATATCTATTCTTAACGGTGATGTGGTTCAGGGAGCGATAATCTATACAAGTTCTAAGGTCTCCTTCCTTTTTTGGAACGAAGAACAAAGCTGAAGAAGCAGGGGACTTGGAAGGATGAATAAACCCATTTGCCAGGTATTGATCCAGGTATTGTCGAAGGTGAAGGTTCTCAGGCTCGGTGAGGGTATAAATTCTACTACAAGGAGGAGTAGATCCAGGTATCAGGTCTATCTGGCAGTCATAAGACCTATGAGGAGGTAGAGAGTTAGCCTGATCCTTCCGGAAAACATCTTGGTATTCTAGGTATTCGGGAGGTAACTGGGGAGTCTCTGAAGAAATTGCTGCCAGTGCAACACCAGGTGGAGGGTGACAAGTAGAGACACATTCTGGAAACTGGACCGTTCTTGCTCGCCAATCGATCAGAGGATTGTGTTTCTCTAACCAAGGTATTCCTAGAATAATCTGAAACTGAGGGGCCTTGATCACATCGAACACGATCTTCTCATGGTGTCCATCTTGACTTACTAGCGTCACCTCTTGAGTGGTATGCGTTACTGGCCCGGAGGCTATCTCCGTACCATCCACCGTAGTAATGACGTCCTTTACAGCCTTGGGACAAAGAGTTAGATTCATCCTCAAAACCATTTCATGATCCACATAATTGCCAATGGCACCGCTGTCGACGTAAGCTTCAATTGCATGTAATCGATCCAGATTATCAGGGCTAATGAGGACCATAGGTATCACAAAATGCGAGGTCACGGAACTGGTTTTCACGCTCGGCAAGAGGACCTCTATTCTTGTCGGGCGAGGTCGTTTCCCTGCCCAGAGTTTGTAACTTTGGTAACTGCAGCTCCTACTGCCTTCTTGGCAGGTTTCACCGGACAGTCTCGAAGAAAGTGCCCTGAGTTTCCGCAATAGAGGCATAATTGCAACTGTTTTCTCCTTTCCCGCTCCTTATGTGTTAGAGGACCTTTCAGACCCCCTATTTGCATGGGTTCCCCGGAGTCTACTCCTTTGGAAGGAGTTGGCGGTTTGGAAAATACTCGAGCATCAAACTTGGAACGATCGGCCTTCCTGTTCTGCAGTCTGTGATCTATTTGAACGACTAAGTCTATATAGTCCGAACAATCTTGTGGGGGATTCACTACTTGGGCTAACACATCTTTGAGCTCTCCACGTAGACCTCTATAAAACAGCGTAATCCTTTTGTCCTCAGGCCATTGAGTTTCCACTATCAGTCTGTTGAAAGACGCAATATAAGCCAAAAGGTCTTGATTACCTTGTCGCAACGAAAGAAGCTCATTGTCCAAGGCCTGCCCCTGTGAATGTCTTGCGAACAGTTTTTCCATACTGAGCTGAAAAGCTTGAAAATCATGGAGGACCGGATCATCTTGATTTACTAGAGGGATCGACCAGTCTGCCGCATTGCCACTAAGGTACGAAAGCACGAAAGCTACTTTAGCTTGATCAGTTGGAAAGGCTGCTGGCCGGCATAAGAAATGCAACCGGCACTGATTGATAAATACTGCAAACCTCTTTGGGTCACCAGAAAATCGTTCGGGAGGAGCCAGAGGTACATTCCCAGGTAGGTTGATCTGCACTGGATTCATAGAGGATGTAGAAGGAAGATTTCCCCCAGATGCGGGTAACGGGGTCTGTCCGGCTTGTGACTGTAGCAATTGTCTAGCGAGATCATCTGTTCGCTCCTTGGAAATAATCAGTTCCCTTCTTAGAGCGTTTGTTTCCTGACGGGCTGCATGCACTTCTGCCCTTAGTTCCCCAAGTAACTGGGCTAGCTGGTCGGTATCCGAGGTTTCCATAGCGCCTGGACGGGAGTTTTGTGGTAGGCTTTGCGTTCTGTAACGCTCACCTGATTCCCGTAGAGGCGCCGGTCTTGACTGGGCGTATACCGTATCTTCAAAGGTGATGTGTAACACACGGCTGGCTCTTTGGGCTGGACCTCTGTGCACTGTATGTCTGACTCGAAGGGTAAGATGTCTGCAGATAGAACATATGGGATTAAGGAACTGGGTTATTGAATGTCTCTCTCTTCTTCCCTTTCTCTTCTCCTGTAGAACCCCAAAGGTTAACGCTCTCACCTTAGGTAAGTGAACGCCGTGCTCTCCATCTGCCTCGGGGCAGGGTGCTGTAACCAGTTTCTTCACTGGATAAGGGGAGCAGGCCTCTTGACTTCAGAGGACTGCTGTCTGTCGTTTACTGCACGAACGGTAAGTTTCAAGTAATTCTAATGTCTTTAAAGTCTTTAGCAATGATGTTTCTTGTTTTTCAGGGTTCCGGCGATGGCGGATGACGGGCTGAAGTGTGTTGAAGATGGAGCCCGTGTGATGAATAGAAGCGCCTGGAAGCACGTAATTAAGCGCTTGTCGCCTGCTTCACGATGCGCTCTAACTGTCTTTTTATTTTGCAGGTACAAGTTCGGAGCGGCTGCAGGGTGCCGGAATACCCACTGGGTTAGATGTGGAAAGGAGTAATGGCACGTAAGTATTAAAGTTCCCCAATGTCTTTAAACGCACCTTGTTTTGTCTTTCAGATGCGGGATGCAGCGCCGAAGGCCTCAGGAGCGTGCGAAGAGTTGGTAAGCTTTTGTCTTTCAGATGCCGGAATGCAGTGTGAAGACCTCCGGAGCGCACGAAGAGTAGGTAAGCCTTTGTCTTTCAGATGCCGGAAAGCAGCGCGAGGCGTTGGTGACAGCCTATGGACCAGGTAAGTGAAGAGCTGTCACTGAAGACCGTAATGCTAACCTGTTCTTTCTTGTCTTTATAGGTGTAGCTGAAGACTGGATTCAGGATGGTAAGCCTTTTTCCTTAGGCCCAGGATCAGATGCAGAAGACACGATGAGCGTTCTGCTGCAGAGGATGCAGAATAACGCAAAGCAAGATTCATCCATCGGGTGTGGTTTAAATAGCCTCCTGTAGTGCTTAGGTGTCTCCTTCCACAGCCACGCCTAGGTAAGAAAAGAGTTCCTGCTTTCCAGAAGAGTTCCAGTGTTCTGAATCTAGGGAGTGGCTCCTGCCCCACCCAACAGGAAAAGTAGTTCCAAACAGAAGAGGATCAGAGGCTCAACTGGCAGGCAAGTAAGTAGCATGGTCTGCTGCAGGTAAGTCCACCCAAGCATTATGAGCCCGGCGCTTCCAGCGCTGGGACTGGGCATATTTATGAGCCTGGTGCCACTGGCGCCAGGACTGGGTCCAAAAGGTCCCAATTGGGACTGGTTGGCACTCGGAACCTGGGTTATGGATCTGCTTCCAAGGGAGTTGGGAAAACCCTGACCTTTTGGAAGCAGAGATCATGACAGGCATAGAGCACCAGCCCCTACCTTTCATACAGCTATGAAAATCTGGTTGTACACCAAACATCTAAAGATACCTGGGAAGAAAAAGTTACTACCCAGATATGTTGGGCCATACCTGGTGACCCATGTAATTAATCCTGCAGCTGTCCGCCTGGAACTACCACAACACTGACGTGTCCATTCGTTGTTTCACGTTCCACTCATTAAACCATGCACTTCCTCTACTCGCTTGCCCGTCCACCCTTTGGCAGTTTCGGTACATGGCTCCGATGAGTTTGAGGTAAGAGACATACTTGACATGAAGGTCTGTTTTGGTAAACCTTACTACCTTGTGGATTGCAAGGGTTATGGACCCGAGGACCGGTCTTGGGAGCCATTGTCCAACATTCATGCCCCTGCTTTGTTGCGTAGATTCCACGCTAAGAGGGGTGTGGCAGTCCCTTTGGGGGGTGGCACTGTCACGCCTGTCAATCCTGTGTCACTCACACCCAAATTGCCTGTCAGTCTTGTTTCACTCACACCAAAGACTACCCGCTTTCAAGGTAGTCATTTCGCTTATAGAACGGCTAGACTGTTTTACACGAGGTGGAAGTTGTCTAATACCTTACCTGGAAAGTGACGGTTTCTATCATTTCGCCATTAGGATCACGTGATCTGGACCTAATCACGTGATCCGTTATGAATGTTTAAGCAGCAGCAAGCATTACGCTCGCTGCTTCTGATTGAGTCGCTACAGCATTTCGGCTTCCTGAAGCTTCGTTCCTTACCTGAATCCTGCGGACCGTTTCCTTAAGTCTGCCTCCCCAGATTCCATCGGGACATCTCTGCTAAATTCCCAGCGGGTCTTATCAAGGCTGAAAGTCAACTTTCACAGTCGCGCTGATACGCGGCTAATACTTCGGCATTCCAGCCGTGCTGACCCGGCCAGACTGACACAGAGATTACACAGACTAATTAAGGTACCCCTATAAACTTATCCTTGGTTGGATGTCATTCTCTCTACTAAACTACTGCTTCCTGGGAGTTGGATTCCTTCCTGAGAACTAATCATTTTCCTGTTACAAGGGCATTGAAAGTTATTACTGTCAAGACTTTTTACAGCATCATTCCTCTCCTATTTTGGCTTTGTTACTTGTGCACAAGACTTCATGTGTGCTGCCCAGTTGTGCACCAACTCGGTAATAGCGTGACCCTCGTGTCGCTCAGGATTATTTCCTATACTAACCTCCCTTTCCCTGCCGTTGTTTTCCCCTGGGATGTATTATGGTGTTTCTGTGACAGACTTGTAGTGAAGATTCATACGCCAATAGGTTAGTGCATACCTTGAGCCTACACAATAGTAGAAGGCACAGTCTGGTATTATACTGATGAATTCTTTCTTGCCCTCACATCCTGGCGATTATTTTATGTTTCCGGCCCTTTCCATTGTTTCCTCCCTATGACTGTGATATCAATACAGTCATAGAGTGTCATCAATTGGAAGGTCTCTTGTTGATCTTCATTGAGCTGTATTTGTGTATTCTCAAGACCAGGAGACTGCCCTCATCAATGTATCCTTTACAGTGGTCATTGACCTGTATCCTTTCACTATTGTGTACAAATGTTAAGTTCATGACAGGCCAAGAGTCTATCTTGCAAGGAAGTTTATTTTTTACAGAAATGAGGATGGGGCAAAGAACTCTGCTCCCTCAACGGTCTCTTCTGTCCCTCACTGTTCCTTTCTCCTGCCAAAATGATGCCAGACAGGAGCTTTTAAACTCATGGCTTGCTGCAGTTCTGTCACTGGATAAGGGCATGGCTCCATCCCAAACTGTCCTGCTTCCATACAAGGGATGCTACTAAGTCCTCCTTTCTTCATTGTCAGCAGTTTCTGTCAGGACATGCTACTTTACATATTGCTACCTTACATAGACACACACCGCAGCCCTGCAGACTTATACAAACCTTATGCCTAGCCCAGGAAAAATGAAACATTTCTTTGACTCATTTTCATTCATACTCCACTCATTCTACTCATATTTTTATCTGGTCTTAAAACTCCTTAAAACCTTGTTTTCCATAATTCTGCATTGTGTACATTGAGCATGTTAAACTCCCATTTAGCATGCATGGGCTTTTGACAGACAGCTGGCCAGTGAAGTCGTGCTACTAGTGCTGGCATGAACACCACGAAGCCTGTAGTCCAATTTTAGCACATGCTGCATTATTTTCCGGCACAGAGCCTGCTTGCATCTACCGTGCTTTAAGATTCTAGAACTACATAGGATTTAACATTTACAAATGTATTCAGCTAATAGTTATTTGTACCTTATATTTAAATAATAACTGCCTTCTTTTAGTGCCTGCCCATGTCTGTGTGTGTGATTATATTTGCATGAAAAAGTTTTCCCGGTGCCCCACCTCCTCCCTAGTTCCTTGTAGTGCCTAGAAGCAGTCAAAAGAAGTCTAAAGTGCTTGAGGTGCAGGAAGGCACTAGCTCCTTCCCAACACTACCCACCCTCTCATAGTAACGACCCTTCATGTTTTTTCATCCGCACTTACACACTAACATGCCATCTAATCGTTTGTTCCTCACTCTGGAGTTCGGACCCATTTTTATCAATCACTGCCTACTCTTCCAGGCATCTATCCCAACATCCTCTTAGCCTCGTTCTCTATTTTGACTGACCCACAGCTCTCCAGTCTAATGGCCTGCCACACCAACTTAACAATTACATGCCCCCGACACAGTATGCATTTCCCAGCTCTTGAGCAGTTTCCAACCTCTTATCTTCTGATTAGTCCACCTTCATACTGGGCGCCTTTTCTCTCTCGCATTAAGCCCGCCACATACTTCTTTGTAACCAATGCAGATACATCCCAATATAGACTGTGCCCCGGACTGATCCAGGCCCACTCAATGTGACCAGTTTTAATTTTCCCTTCACACTTTGCTCTTTATTTGTGACACTAAGACACACTCATTGAACCATGCCCTTTGTTTAAATCCCCTTAGATGGTTATTCAACAAGAGCCAAGCGCTGAGCTCACCATCCACACACACTCTTCCGCACACTATACACTGTAAGAACCAAGTATTAAACCTCAACATAGAATTAATACACATTTTCTCTCTTTCTTTTCTCCTCCTTCAGCTGCCCTTGGTGCTACTCCTACAGGATGTTTTTCACTGTACTCGCATATGTATTCAAACATGTGTATGACCGCTCCTCTGTAACCTTGTTTTCACTTAACTGTATACATGTACATAGTACAGTCACATATTAAAGTCAAACAATTACTCATCCCCTAATAGCATCACTGTACTCAACCTTGCAGCTTAACTGTTCTCCCAACAAAATTGAGTGTGCCCAAATAGCGTCACTGTGTTAAAGTTGAACTTAGAAGGTATTCCCAACTTTATTGAGTGTGCCCAATAGCGTCACTGTGTTCAAGTTGAACCTAGAAGGTATTCCCAACATCATTGAGTGTGCTCAATAGCGTCACTGTGTTAAAGTTGAACATAGAAGGTATTCCCAACATCATTGAGCGTGCCCAATAGTGTCATTGTGTTAAAGTTGAATCTAGAAAGTATGCCTAATAGTGTCACTGTGTTAAAGTTGAATCTAGAAAGTGTGCCTAATAGTGTCACTGTGTTAAAGTTGAACTCAGAAGGTATTCCCAACATCATTGAGTGTGCCCTAATAGCGTCACTGTGTTAAAGTCGAACCTCGAAGGTATTCCCAACATCATTGAGTGTGTCCAATAGCGTCACTGTGTTAAAGTTGAATTTAGAAAGTATGCCTAATAGTGTCACTGTGTTAAAGTGGAACTTAGAAGGTATTCCCAACACCATTGAGTGTGCCCAATAGCGTCACTGTGTTAAAGTTGAACTTAGAATGTATTCCCAACATCATTGAGTGTGCCCAATAGCATCACTGCGTTAAAGTTGAACTTAGAAGGTATTCCCAACATCATTGAGTGTGCCCTAAAAGCGTCACTGTGTTAAAGTTGAATTCAGGAAGTGTGCCTAATAGCGTCAGTGTGTTAAAGCTGAATTTAGAAAGTATGCCTAATAGCGTCACTGTGTTAAAGTTGAACTTAGAAGGTATTCCCAACATCATTGAGTGTGCCTAATAGCATCACTGTGTTAAAGTTGAATTTAGAAAGTATGCCTAATAGCGTCCATGTGTTAAAGTTGAACTTAGAAGGTATTCCCAATAGCGTCACTGTGTTAAAGTTGACCTTAGAAAGTATGCCTAATAGCGTCACTGTGTTAAAGTAGAATTTAGAAAGTATGTCTAATAGTGTCACTGTGTTAAAGTTGAACTTAGAAGGTATTCCCAACATCATTGAGTGTGCCCAATAGCGTCACTGTGTTAAAGTTGAATTTAGAAAGTGTGCCTAATAACGTCACTGTGTTAAATTTGAATTTAGAAAATATGCCTAATAGCGTCACTGTGTTAAAGTTGAATTTAGAAAGTGTGCCTAATAGCGTCACTGTGTTAAATTTCAATTTCGAAAGTGTGCCTAATAGCGTCACTGTGTTAAATTTGAATTTAGAAAATATGCCTAATAGCGTCACTGTGTTAAAGTTGAATTTAGAAAGTATGCCTAATAGCGTCACTGTGTTAAAATTTGAACTTAGAATGCATTCCCAACATCACTCAGTATGCCCTAATAGTGTCACTGTGTTAAAGTTGAATCTAGAAAGTATGATTAATAGCGTCACTGTGTTAAACTTGAATCTATAAAGTGTCACTAATACCGTCATCTATGGTGCGGATAGAGACAACACCTGTTATCCATGTGGATGGAAAGGATGGAGTGGATGGAGCGGATGGAATGGATGGAGCAGACGGAGTGGATGGAATGGATGGAAATGCTAGAGTGGATGGAAGAGATAGATCTAATGGAACAGATGGAAAATGTGGATGGAGTGGACGGAAAGGACAACGTGGATGGAGTGGATATATCTGTTTATCTCTCTGTATCTCCTACATATGCTATGTACATGCTATGTACCTGTATCCCCATACTACATGTTTACCCCTATCCATCCTGTCGCGCTATGTACACCCCCAGTCCTGCTCTCGTGCCTGGTCGCAGACACTTTACTGATAACCACCATATCACACTACTACGCTTACTGTCTCCTATACACCACCATTCAACTGGATCACAGCTGTACTATGACACATTCGGTCTAGCTGTTCTCATACTAACATGACCCCACAAACACCTCATCATCCTAATAAAACACAGCTAGCTGAGCACATACCGGCTATCTTAGGCGTCTCCTCAGGCCTAACGCAGCCATAACTCAGTCTGGGTGTCCACCCTCCAGACTGAACACATCCAACTGATTTTCTCAGCACCACACCTACCGCTAAGAAGCAGCCATCATGCAACAACCACACCAGCTGCACACATATCTGGTGCGCCCATGCACCATACGACACTCTCTCTCTCTACTGACTTGAACTACGGTTCCCGAAGGCGTTCAACATACTAGCGTTTTGAGGTCATACCAATGATACATAAGGCGCTATATAAATGCCAAGTAACACAACATAACAACATGGGACCAACCAATACCACTTTACAATTGGTCACACACCACTGTCACTTTAAACAACGTTGCATTTATAAAATGACATGCACATCATGCCTGCAGCAAAAAAATATTTTTAAACAATTTTTTAAATAACTTTTATTTTAAAAAGTTCTCCTATTTTTATAAATCTGATGAATGTTATAACAAAATCAGGGCTCTTCACTGTCAAATGTCACCAAATGACCATTTCTCACACTTTTATATTGTATGTTTTAATATAACTCACTCTATGTCACATCACACTAGTCTTTGCTTTTTAACATTCAATGTATACCAGAACCAGCTCTATCACCAGGACCTTGAAAAAGACCACTGTCAGGTCTAAACACGTGTCGGCTTAGGTGTACCAATAAAGCACACAATACAAAAAGTGTAAGATTTCTCATTGCATTAATTGTAATGTATATATAACTACACAGAGTAAAATTCCACCTCAGACCTAGCGCCTGTGTGATACTGGTTCTTACCTCCTACTTAGTTAAGAATAAAGATGTAACTGAGGAAACCAGAGTAAACATACGTACAAGTAAGAGGAAACCATATATACAAAGAAGATCAGTAACTAGATGCGTAGTGAATGTATATACGCAGAAAAGCAAGGCAGATGAGCCACATAGAAGCTTGCTGCAGTAGAAAACATAACACAGGTGAAGCGGCCATGTTGAAAAGATGGACGCAGGCTCTCAATGATAGTAAGCAAAGAGTTCAAAGGAGAGAGACCAGAGCTGCAGAGCTGACGGAGGCTGGAAATACAAATCCATGCATGAACAAATAATAGCTGCTGGCAAGAGATCAAGGATGCCACATCAAGGAATAATTGCAAGCCACAAAGTGAGTCAAGAGAATAAGCTATGCATGTAAGACATATTTCTCTTAGATTAAGCGAAGAAGAAAACATCTGCAAATGCCAATTATTGGACAATCAGTAAGTGGAATGATAATAGTACAAAACGATTGGATGGGAGGACAGACACTGCTTAAATTAGACAGAAAAGGCATTGGCGATGTCAATGAAAGGGAAGATAGAGAAAAGAAGGAAAAGGAACAAGAAAGGGCATTCAGGGAAGAGAAAGAAAAGGAAAGGATGAAACAAAGAAGGTATGAAGAACAGACAAAAGACAAAGAGAGTATAGAAGAGAAAAAACTTGAAGAAATAGATGCCCAAAGATTGAAAGAATGTAGGTTGCAAAGAAGGCGAGAGGAAGAATAGAGCAGGGAGATGAGAAGGGAAGAAGAAATGAAAAAGAGTAGGGGACAAAGAGATGATGAAATAGATCTTATTATCAACAAAAACATGATACCCATTGAAGCACGAGAGCGATGGGAGGAAGACAGGGGATCACAACAGCCCTGCAAGGAGCTGCAAGGAATACTGAGAATACAGACACAGGCTGACAAGAATGAGGCAGAAAGCATAGGGAAAAGGATTGGGGATCTATATAGACAGATGAGAGAGAAAGACGGCTACGAGGCTATGGGGAGTATCGCAGGATCTTGCCGAAGGAAACAGGAAATAAAGCAGATGATGCGTTTCTGGACTAGCATAGAACACTGTCCCTTAAGATGTGTAACCATCAACCTCCACATTACACTCCAATGTATCTATGTACTCACCTGCAAATGCTTCTCCAAACTGTACCTTGCCTGTAACTAAGTTCCATGTAAGTAACAGTGCCTCAATGCCCCTGGGCTGTCTATGCGCTCTATAAATGTAATAAATCAATAAATAAGAAGACTAGGGCCCTCATTACAAGTCAGGCGTTAAGGGTTTAACGGCGCCGTCGGCGCCGTTAACCCTTAACACCTAATTCACACTTTAACGCCTGCTTTTTGCAGGCGTTAAAGTCCAAGGCGCTAAGCGACCTTGGTGCTAATTACGGCACCGTAATTTACGGTGCCGTAATTAGCGCCTTCCCCATCCCCATTATGCCCTATGGGGCAAAAATGGGAATGGGGAAGGGCAAATGGTGAATGGGGAATTACCGCCCCACTCACCTTGGAATGGGGCGGTAATTCCGCCATCCACCATGGACCATGGTGCTAATAGCACCATGGTCTACCGCCTGACTTGTAATGAGGGCCTAGATCTTCATGAGGAAAGAGATTATAGTCATACCAATGGGGTATAATGATGTCAGACGAAAAAAAGGGAGAATGAGAAAACACGAAGAGAAGGCGTATGCAGCTTTTTAATAGACCTGAAGATAGAGAGAGGGGGTGAAATGGTCAGATTTAGAAGACCCTAAAGAGAAAATGCCAGAGCCAACACCATATTCTGAACGACGACCGGTACATTTGTGCCGTGCAGGGGATATGTCCCCGCCTTATTCAAGCAGGTTAAGGTTGCTGCCAGGAAGAAGACGAACGGGCAAAACGAGCCCCACCTGGAAGACGCGAAGTGTAGGGGGATATGTTATGTGGTCATTTATATAGTGCTCTATATATCATTGGTATGACCCCAAAGCGCTGGTAGGTTGTACACCCTCGGGGACCGTATTCCAGGTCAGTTGAGAGAGTAGGGTGTCGAAGGGTGCTTGGGTGCACCAATTAAAAGTTCAGCTGTTGTAATTGTCTGATGGTAGCTGCATCCTAGCATTAGGTGTGGTGGTATTGATATCAGTTCAATGTGTGCAGTCTGGCGGGTGGACACCAAGACTGGGTTCTGCGTAAGTCAGATGCCCAAATCTGTGCCGAACTGAGAAAGAGCTGTATCACTGCAGGCTGTTTCCACAGACTGCCCCCCCAGCTGCATTAATCAACAGCTGGGCAAACAAGACCACCGCCATGGCGTCAACTTACTTGCACATGGATGACGCTTATCTTACTTAACTAAGTCCGACCACGACTTGATGTCCTGAAGACAGTTCGGTACTACTTTGCAGTGCTGCTCCATTTCATCCAGCCACTGCCCTTTGTAACCTACCAAACCAGAAACACCAATTAATGTGTCGACAATGTTAATGTATTGTGAATGTAAACAATACATGGAATAGTTTGTCACTATTTATTGATTACTAACCCACCGATATGCAGACTATAAATGTACTTCAAGTATGCATATATTATGTGCCACGGCACATAAAGAATTCTGTAAATATGTCTTCTTGTCAAAATAAATCTTCCTGTTTTTTTAACTCTACGGTGATCTCTTTTTCAAGCTAGTATTCTCCTAGCTCTCCTGCAAGGAGTATTACGACCCCCTGTCACGCCTTAGGCCTGGGTACCCGCTGACTCTACTCCTCTATATCTCGGGTTGACATGTATGCCTGAGGGGCTGGGGCACACAGCTATATCACAGGGGATTCAGGGGCACGGAGCACACAGCAAGAGCACGGAGGACCGGTGGGGCTGCGGGTGCACACAGCAACATCACGGGGGCCCATGTGGGATGCGGGTACACAGCAACAACATGGAGGACCAGAGGTTATGGGGGCACAGAACAAGAACACAGGGGAACAGAGGGGTTGAAGGGCACACACATTGACATCACGGGGGACGAGAGGGGCTGGGGGCTACACAGCGACGTCATGGGGATCCAAGGGGGCCTGTGGGCATATAGTGACAACACGGGGGACCAGCAGGGCTTGGCACACAGTGGCATCACAGGGACCAGAGGGCTCGGAACACACATCAACAGCACGGAGGACCAGAGGGGCTGGGGGCCCACAGCAACAGCACGGAGGACCAGAGGGGCTGGGGGCACATAGTGACCTCATGGGGGACTAAGGGGGATGGGGCACACAGCAACACATGGAGGACCAGAGGGGCTGGGGCACACAGGGACCTCATTGGGGACTAAGGGGGCTGGGGCACACAGCAACAACACGGAGGATCAGAGGATCTGGGGGCACACAGTCACAACACGGGGGACCAGAGGGCTTGGAGCACACATCAACAGCACGGAGGACCAGAGGGTCTGGGGGCACACAGCAACAGCATGGAGGACCAGAGGGGCTGGGGGCACACAGTGACCTCATGGGGGACTAATGGGGCTGGGGCAAACAGCAACAACACCGAGGACCAGAGGGTCTGGGGGCACACAGTCACAACACGGGGACCAGAGGGGTTGGGTGCACAAGCGACATCACCGGAGGACCAGAGGGGCTGGGGCCACACAGAGACATCACGGAGGACCAGAGTGGCTGGGGGCACACAGAGACATCATAGGGGACCAAGAAGGCTGGGGCACACAGCAACAACACCGAGGACCAGAGGGTCTGGGGGCACACAGCAACAACATTGGGGACCAGAGAGGTTGGAAGGCACACGCAGTGACATCACTGGGGGTGGCCAATGGGCCTCGGAGGCACACAGTCACAACATGGGGGACCAAAGGGGTTGGGGGCACAAGCAACATCACTGGGGCCAGAGGGGCTGGGAGCACACAGTGACATCACCGGGGACCAGAGGGCTCGGAGCACACAGCAACAGCACAGAGGACCAGAGGGGCTCGGGGCACACTGTGACATTAGAGAGGCCAAGGGGGCTGGGGGCACACAGCGACTTCACAGGGGCCAAGGGGGGCTGGGGGCACATGGCAACAACACAGAGGACCAGAGGGTCTGGGGGCACACAACAACAACACAGGGACCAGAGGGGTTGGAGGGCACACACATTCAACATCAAAGGGGACGAGACGGGCTGGGGGGTACACAGCGACGTCATGCGGACCCAAGTGGCCTGAGGCATACATTGACATCATGGGGGGCCAGCGGGCTGGGCACACAGCAGCATCACGGGGACTAGAGAGGTTGGGGGCACAACAGCGATATCACAGAGGGCCAGGGGGCTCAGAGCACACAGCAACATCACGGAGGAGCAGGGGGCACACAGTAACATCATGGAGGACCAGACAGGCTGGGGGCACACAGCAACATCACGAGGGACCAGGCGCTGCTTGCTCTTTCCGCCACCTTTGCTACTAGTTATTGCTTCTATTATCCTTTCTTCTTTCCCTCCTTCTTGCCTCCCTGGCATTTTGTTTCTGTGGTCTTTTCTTCCTCCTCCTCCATCTGCATTTGTGCCCGTCTCTGCTGCCTACAATCCGGATTTTGGCTTTGCGGATTCTACTTACCTTGCTTGGATCAGTCCTCATCAGAGCTCCCCCTTCTTTTCTTCGCTACCATCAAGACTGAAAGTAAACAAAGACAAAGACATATTTGCAACAGGGTTTTGTCTGCTAATGGCTTTTTTCAGGAACTTTGGCCTGTCTCGGTGGAGAGGCCACAGGGCTACAGCTTATAGATGGCCACTGTGGCTTCCTATCGAGGCAGGTTTCAGACATCATCTCAGCACCCATACCGAGAGAGCCCAGTCCACTACCACTTGGACACCAGTACCACAGGTGAGGAGTGAGAGGAGGGCAGTGGGTCGGAAGAGACTGAAGTTAATCTTGATAGTGATGACAGATTGCAACAACATCAAGCCATGGCTACCTCAAAGCAAATCCAAGAGCTTCTGAGTGCAGTGCAGGCACTCTTTCAAGAGGTGCAGACTTTAAAGAACGAGAACATGGTACTACAACAGATTTAGCAGTAGGTGCAGACATTGAAGGCAGAAAACCTAGTTCTCAAACAAATGGTAACTAGTAGGGAACCCAGACCTGCTCCTGAGTTACCACCGATGCCGTTGTCGTCGGGTAAATTCGATGGGAATTCTAAAAAAGTAAGAGAGTTCCTGGACGCATGTAAAGTGCACTTTACGGTCAGACCAGTCATATGTGCAACCAACCAAGCTAAAGTGGGTTTTCTCATTTCCAATATGACGGGCAATGCCTTATCCTGGCCTACACCCCTGGTTACTGGGGAAAACCCCATTCTTCTGGATAATGATGGGTTTCGTGCACTCCTAAAACAAACCTTTGAAAGACCAGAGATCACGTTCTCCGCATGTGAAGACTTGTTAGATGCACATCAAGGGTCATTTGATGTGTTGTCATATGTTTCACTATTTAAAACCTTGGCATCTCAGGCGGGGTGGCCCGTTCAAGCTCAATATCCCATTTTCCGGCGCAAGCTTAAAGAGGAGATTAAGGATGAACTGGCAAGATCTCCTAGGCCTACCTCTTTACCCGAGTTGTCCTCTTCTGCCCTGCAGATTGAACACTGCATAGCAGAAAGAAGAAATGAACGGAGAAAACTCAGAAGCAGACCCTCGATGGGATGACCCATGCCCTCTTCCCCGACACCCTCCTTGCCGGTGCATCACGAAGAACCTATGCAGATAGGGATCACTCGAGGACCTCTCTCTGCCGAGGAAAGAAGACAGCACCGAGAAAATGGGTTATGTGCTTATTGTGCCTCGGTAACACATACTATCCAGGGCTGTGCTGCGTTGTCGTCGCGCAGGTCGGAAACAACCACCCTCAGAGCTAATAGGGACAAGCATCCGAGGGATCAAACCCACTTCTAGTCCCTATGTCTCTTTGTCGGTCTCATCCACCAAACAAGCAGAAGATTCCCGTCTGTTGGTGATCTTGGTACACGTCAAAGGCAAACTAGATTGTATAGAAGCACTAGCCCTACTGGACTGTGGGGCTGCAGGCAATTTTGTGGACACTCATTGGGCGGCCAAAATGGGAATATCCAGGATATAAAGAGCAGAAGATCAGAAGGTAGAAGGTGTGGATGGTTCTCCTTTGTCCTCGGGTCCTATCACTCATAGGACCGAAGACCTTCAGCTCAAGATTTTCCAACACACAGAATCCATTACATTTGATATTATCAGAGCAGTGCATTTCCCCATCATTCTTGGCATTTCTTGGCTCCGTAAACACAACCCTCACATCGACTGGACTCAGAATCAGCTGGCTTTCGTGTCCGAAGAACTGCAAGGGACACTGCCTTTCTCTACTATGTATCGCTAAGGTACAGGCCGAGATCACTGACCTAAGCGGAACGGTGGGGATACACTCCTTACCCTTGGAGTATGCGCATTTCGAACAGGTGTTTACAGACCAAGTACCACTGGAATTGCCTCCTCATAGGCCCAAAGACTGCGCCATTGATCTGATTCCTCACGCACTTGTTACCTTCGGCCGCATGTTCTCACTCTCTCAATTGGAAAAGAAAGCACTTAGGACCTATCTTGACAACAATCTACAAAATGGCCTTATCCAACCATGTAAATCTCCTGCTGGGGCCTCCCTGTTTTTTATTCCCAAAAGGGACTTAACAGAATTAAGACCATGCATAGATTTCCGTGGCTTAAATCGAGTCACGATTCAAGACCGGTTCTCTATGCCTCTCATCACCGACATCTTGGAGGCCGTGCAGGGGGCTAAGGTATTTACCAAACTGGATCTTATAAGTGCTTACCATCTGCTCTGCATTCGTAAAGGAAATGAATGGAAAACGGCATTTCGCACTCCATCCGGACTATATGAATACAGGGAAATACTCTTTGTTCTAGTCAACGCCCCGGCCATTTTGCAGAGGTTTATGGATAGGGTATTTTCCGATCTCATGTTTCTTTCTGTGATCATATACCTCGATGATCTCCTGATATTCTCAAAGGATCCCACTAAGCATAACCAACATGTCTTGGAAGTACTCCAACACCCCCATGAAAACCATGGTGTCCAGACATTTCGTTGAAAGACATTTCGTCGAAAGACATTTGGTGGACGGAATTTGGTCGAATTTTTTATTTTATTTATATATATATACATTTTTTAGGTTTTCGTTTAGGAAAAAAAAGGGTTTTTTAGAAAATAAGGGGGTTGGGGGGACCCCCCCCCCCAAAAAAAAAGTGAAAATAAAAAATAAACAATATTCGACCATTTGTCTTTCGACCAAATGGTTTCGACCAAATGTCTTGCCGACCATTTTTTTTCGACGAAATGTCTGGTAACCGAAAACCACCTCTTAGCCAAGCTGGAAAAATGCGTGTTTGGAGTCACATCAATACCGTACTTAGGATTTATCCTCTCCGAAAACGGTATTTCCATGGACAAGAAGAAGATCTCCGCCATTCTAGACTGGCAGTCTCCAAAGTCGGTTAAAGGAATCCAAAGGTTCTTAGGACTAGCACATTTTTATTGCAGATTCATTCCTAATTTCTCAAGAGAAGTGCTACCCATCACAAATCTCCTAAAGAAGAGAGCCAGTCCATTCCAATGGACGGAGACTGCTAAGAGAAGTTTCAGGCATCTCAAAGAACTGTTTTGTTCAGCTCCCATTCTCAAATAACCCGATCAGTCCAAATCCTTCATACTTGAAACCGACGCTTCTTCAGCAGCTATAGGGGCAGTACTACTCCAGGAGGAAGATGGGATTGAACATCTGATCGCATATCTCTCTAAAATTCTTACCCCAAGTCAAAGAAATTATTCCGTCTTGGAAAAGGAACTACTAGCCATGAAGCAAGCTGCAAAGAATGGAGGCATCTCCTTCAGGGCAGTGTCGAACCCTTCATAATACGCACTGACCATCGCAACCTGAAGGTCCTGGAAACGATCGAATGCGTAAACTCCCGTCAGGCCAGATGGGCTAATTTGTTTTCACAATATGATTTCCGCATTACTTACTTCCCAGGCAGTCTGAATATGTTGGCAGACGCGTTATCCAGGAAAATTTACATCGAAAGCTCGTCAACATCTCTTCTGGAACAAATGTTCCCCAACACTTGACTGGTCACTGTAGTGAACACCTTCCTACAACAAGTAAGGCATGCCCTCGCCCAAGAACCAGAAAATCATCCTTCCTTGCCAAATGGCATAACTGAAGAGGAAGGGCTCTGGTTTAAGGACAAACTATTGTATATCCCTACTGGTAATCTTCGAAGTAATATCCTATACTGGTGCCATGATCATCCTGCTTCTGGTCATTGAGCGTTGTCAGGGACACTAGATCTCCTCCAGCGCTCATATTACTGGCCCAATATCAAACAGGAAGTGACTACCTATGTCAAAGAATGCCCTGTCTGTGCCAAAGGCAAATATCTCACTGGTAAACCTATTGGACTTTTGGAACAAGCTCCCCTTCCTACTCGACCATGGGGTACCATTACAACCAATTTCATCGTAGAATTGCCAAAGGTGAATTCCTGCACTTTTTCCGTCTGCTGAAGAGATGGCCAGACGTATTCCGTCTCCACGGGCTACCCGATAATATAATATCGGATAGGGGAACACAATACACCTAATGATTCTGGAAGGCCGTATGTCAGCTCTTGGGAATCGAAAGAGCTCTCTCGTCTGGGTTTCATCCGCAGTCCAATGGGCAGACCGAGAGGGTGAATGCCACCCTGGAGCAGTATCTTTGCTGTTATTGCAACCAGCAACAAGATAACTGGATGCCATTACTTTTCAAGGTGGAATTTGCATACAATAATACTACACACACAGCCATTAAAATGTCCCCTTTCTACTGTACTTATGGATTCCATCCCAGAAGCATTAACCCTTTGACTAAGAAGCAAACTAACCTTCCAGCGATAGAAGAGATTCTCGACAGAATTAAGGAAGCGCATTCGACCGCCCATATTAGCCTTGAATCTACAGCTCAAACATACAAGCGGCAAGCTGATACTCATCGCCAGAAGGGTCCTGACTGGAGTATTGGCTCCAAAGTATGGCTCTCAACAAATTCCTACCTCAGTGGGCTCATCCATCTAAACTGTCTCCTCGATACCTGGGTCCTTTCCCTATCCTTTCAAAAATGAACCCTGTGGCTTATAAACTCAAGCTACCACCCAACGTTAGCCGAATTCATCCGGTCTTTCATTCTTCATTACTCAAACCTTGTAATTCACATTCATCTGGTCGCTCCAAGCCTAACTACAGACATTTACAGGCTGATTCAAATGAGGAATATGAGGTCTCCCATGTTTTTGACTCCAGATATCGCAAAGGTTGATTGGAATACCTTATTGGCTGGAAGGGATACCCATGATCGGAAGATTTGTGGGAACCCTCATCTCATATTCATGCTCCTACCTTACTACGCAAGTTTCATAAGATACACCCGGGCAAACCGGTGGGTACCAGCATAAAAAAGGGGCATACTGTCATGCTTCCGGGTTCTTGGAAGCAGTGGAACCGGTTTCACTGGGGCGGCCATTCAATGTCCCTTAACGTTACTCCTGCGGTGTGGTAACAGTCTAGTCTTTTTCTCGCTTGTTGTTGGCGTGTGGCTGGCAGGTACATTATTCCCTTCCTCGCAGCTGGACGCGCGTTGCATCATCAGAGACTCGCTTCTGCTCTCTCATTTGCTTGTGTTCCAGTGCTCTTTGTTCCTTCGCTTCGGCACGGGAAGCTTTTCTTTCCGTAAACCGCCTCTTGTTTACTTTCCCTGTCTCGCCTTTCTCTGCTATCTTTCTGGCAATCTCCTTGCCGCATTGCTCTTTCCCCCGCCTTTGCTACTAGTTATTGCTTCTATAAACCTTTCTTCTTTCCTGTTGACGAGGGGGCTGTATGGATGCGACAAGTTCATTGGTGTCTTGTTTGGGGTTGCCTGTGTTGCTCATGGATGAGGCTTGGGCGTCAACCCTCTCATGTATGCGAGCTTGCTCGCTGACTTCTGGGATGGTGAGGGGTTTTTTTTAGTAGCTGTTTCTTGAGTGCGGGCGACAGGCACCCTTCTATGACTCTCAGCCTTATCGCTTCTTCTAGGGAAAATGCGTCGAACTGGCAGTTTGCACCCTTCACTCTGAAGCGGGTTATGAATTCATCGACTGTCTCTTGTGGCAATTGAGTGCATTTGTTAAATAGATATCGCTCGTAGTTGCGGTTGACTTCGATGATGAGGAGTTTGTCTAGGGCCCCAATCAGGTTCGTGAATGTGGTTTGTTGCGCTGCGGGGATCGTTTTCACAACTGTCTTTATCTCTCCCCCACCAGATTGAGGAAGATGTCCCTGATATTGGGGGAGTCACCATCACCAGACCCCCGCACGTAGTGCTGAAAATCTTCCATCCAGTCAGTCCATCTCGGCCCCTTGGTGGCTTGGGGCGCTATGGTGAATGGCGGGGGCAACCGCAGCTGTCTTGGTTTCGTCTCGCGGGCCAGTTGGGGAGATCCAGGATTGGACACAAGGTTGCTCATGTCGCTGGGCGGTGGGAGCCCGCAGGCGTACAGTCACTCCAAGCGCTGCCTCAAATTCTCTGGGCAAGAGTGGCGACCGCGCCACAAACGATGGCGTACGCTGGTGTAGGCCGAACACGCAGGTGAGCTTGGACTTGCACTCACTTGAGAGTCCGGTGACAAGCATGGGCCCTTAGGCGAGAGGAGGTTGGAGGAGGGCGTGGGTGGGATCACCGGCACGCGTCGCTGGAGCGGACCTGGCGGACTGCCAGGACCCAGATGCGCACTTCCCAGTGCTCGCGCAGCTGTCTGGCACGCCGTCCCAGGCATGACGATGGAGGAGGAGAGGAGTTCGGCGTGTAAGCAAACACCCACGCACACGCAGCGGATTGCCGTTGCTCGTACTGGAGGAGGAGGAGTAGGAGGAGGAGACTCGGTGGACATCCGAGAGAGGATAAGGCGGATTGCCAAAGGAGGACTCTGTTGTGCGCACAGACAGCCTTCGTCGCCAGTGCCGCCTCTTACGAGGCCTGAAAGGAGGACACGCACACAGAGGGATAGCTCTACACGTCTTTATTTCACCTTCACAACTCGTAACTGGCGCTTCTCGCGCCTTACCCAGAACTCCCCTTGCTCCCCAACTCCCCGTTATAACTCCGCCTCTCCAACGGCGGGGGCTAAACAAGTTAACCCATTGGTGAACGGTAACATTTCTCTCCTTCTTTACTTCCCGGAACTTTGTTTCTGTGGCATTTTCTTCCTCATCCTCCTTCTGCATTTGTGCCCGTCTCTCTTGCCTACAATTTGGATTGCGGCTTTGCAGATACCTCGCTTGGATCAGTCCTCATCAGAGCTCCCCCTTCTTTTCTTCGCTACCATCAAGACTGAAAGTAAACAAAGACTTATTTGCAACAGGGTTTTTTCTGCCAAAGGCTTTTCCCCCAAACTTTGGCCTGTCTCGGTGGAGAGGCCACAGGCAGGGGAGTTGCTAGGTCTGGAAAAGACCCGGGGCTAAGCTGATGTTGGAACTGTTGGGACTGGGGGCTAGCTAGTCTTTTGGCTGTAGCTCCTGAGATTCTATCCGGGGCTACAACCAAAAGATCAGGGGCTACAGCCCCCTAAGCCCCCCCCTAGTAACGCCCCTGGCCACAGGGCTACAGCTTACAGGTGGCCATTGTGGCTTCCTATCGAGGCAGGTTTCAGACATCACCTCAGCGCCCATACCGAGAGAGCCCAGTCCACTACCACTCGGACACCAGTTCCACAGGTGAGGAGTCGGAGGAGGGCAGTGGGTCGGAAGAGACTGAAGTTAATCTTGATAGTGTTGACACAGAGTCGTTGCTACAAGAAACTGCCTCCGCCCCTACAGAACTGGAGAGGAGGTTGCAATAATTGGACATTAGAAATGCTATACTAGAAAACCATGCGGAGGACGCAGAGGGAAGCTTGCGCCGCAACAACATAAGATTGGTGGGCCGAGGGCGTTGACCCCACCACATCTTATGTTGAAAGCCTGATTTTGTAAGAGGTGGGCCCAGGAAAGCTATACCAAGGATTTACGATCGAAAGGGCACACTGATAACTACAGAGGAGGCCACCACCTGGATCTAACCCATGGCCTATCATAGCAATGGTCCTTAACTTTAGGGATCTGGAGGTAATCCTTCAGCATTCATGAGAGAATGGTGCTTTACAGAGGGGGAATGCAAAGATGGCTATCTACCTGCAGTACACGCCGTTGGTTCAGAAAAAACTCAACATGTTCATCCCCACAAAGGAACATCTTCGCCAACAAGAACTAAAGTACATGCTCATCTACCTGGCTAGATCAAAGGTCCTACATAAGGGGAAGACTCATATGTTTGAAACGCCAGAAGCAGTAAATATGTGGATGCACCATAACGGAATGCTAGAGAAAGATATGGAGACCCGACCAAATGGCTAGGGACAAGCTTGCTGCTTTGACTTGCCACTGAAAATATTGTTACAGTTAGTTTACTTGTGAAAAATAAATGGATGCCTGAGAAAATTGCTTTATGGTGGGAGCGGGACGCCGCTACCCAGGATGTGGACTTCTGACTCTCCCTAACTGGTACTGAAACCAGCACAGACCTCTTGGTGCAGTTGTCTGTACCCTGGTAGACTGATAGCGGCAGGGTATGGGCAAGCCTGATTGGCGGGACGTGTTGGGCACTATTATTTTTATAAATTATGGACAAGTTGTTGGTGTCCCGCGTTGTTCAATTTGTTTGGTTAGGTATGAGCTATGCAAATAGGTTTATTGATGGGTGTGGAGATCTTGGGGGTGGGAGGGTGGACCCTTGTTGGATTTTCTCGCTTGAAAGTGGGGCTGGACTTGTGCTATACCAATGACATTGATTAGGATTGTAACTTGGAATGTTATGGGGCTGGGAACATATTTGCGTAGAAACAGGGTGAGGTCCTTTCTGTGTAGAAAGAAGATCACAATTGCTTTGCTGCAGGAAACACACCTACTGCCAGCAGAACAGGACTTGGTCATAGCTAGGTGGGGAGGTGAGGGCTATGGATGCACTTACTCCAAATTTGCTAGAGGAGTCATGGTGTGGATGAACGCACAAAACAAATCCCCTTCAGACTCATAGCCGTCGAAAAGGACAATGAGGGCAGATATGTGATTGTCCACTGGCACATAAGCCAACAGGAGACATCTATAGTGAATTCATACTGTCCTAATCTCACTATCCGTCTTTTCTCAGACCCCTAAGCAATAAATGAACACAACTAAGGGGGCCTCTCTTCCTGTGGGGAGGGAACTTTAACTGCGTGAGGAACCCAACCCTTGATAGATCTGACTCGTCTCAATTTAGATCGTTGCTGGCGTCTGAGACATTTAATGGGGTGGTAGAAGATTTAGCACTGGGAGATATTTGGAGGGAACTGAACAGAGATGGGAGGGGGTATTCATTTTACTCAGCTCTGCACCGACTCTGAACACGCATCGACTTTTTATTGGTCGGTGTTGAACACCTGGCTGAATTCTCAGGCGCTGACTATCTGGGATACGCCATCTCTTTTCACTCTCCCTTGCTAGTCAACTGGGCACCACGCGACCCCCAGCCTCCAATACCTTTGTGGCACCTGTCGGCTGAGACGCTTTTGGATGAAGCCTTTAGGAACCGGTTGGGCATCTTTTTACTGTACTTTATGTAAACAAATTTTGGCAGTGTGGACAGTTGGAGTTCGGTGTGGGAGGCATTGAAGGTTGTAACGAGGGGGGAATCAATGGCAGGAGCGGGCAGGATTAGGAAAGCTCTAAGGGAGCAGCTGGGACAGCTTGAAAACAGAATTGGTACTGTGGAGGTGAATGGGATACTGACTATAGAGCTTGACTCGCTATGCAGGCAATGCAATGAAACATAGAAGAGGCTCTGTCAGTTCGACCATGCGACTCATACGGCGCATGCACATGCTAAAGGGGATAAGTCAGGGTGGCTGTTGTCATGGCTGTTCAAAGCGGAATGGCCTAGGAAACCAATAACACAGATACAAGATGAGTGTGAGGAGCTCTGGAGGTCACAGGCATAGATAAGCAGCACCTTCAGTATGTTCTACAAAGGCCTATATAGTCATGAGACGCTAGTGGATCCTGAGGAGATAAGCAAGGCCCTATCTCAGATTAGGCTCATCCGGCTGTCCTCTGAGCAGGCCGTTTCCCCTGAGCTGTCATTAACTGAAGAGGAACTCGGAGGAATGATTGGGTCCCTTGCTGCTGGGAAAACGCAGGGCTCGGATGGGCTCCCGGTGGAGTTCTACAAAACATTTACGTCCACCGTCAATCCTGTACTATTTAAAGTTTATGAGGAGGCTTAGGACAGAGATAGACTACCCACCAGCATGAGTGAGGTGATAAATTGTTCCCATACCTAAACCAGGGAAACCAGAGGAGTTGTGTGATTCTTACCGCCCTTTGGTCATGCTAAACTCGGACATCAAGATATTGACTGCACTGCTTGCTGGCAGGCTTAAGAAGGTAATCGCCTCCTAGATCCATCGGGACCAGACTGGGTTTGTCCCAGGACATAACACCTCCATGAATTTACGTCAACTCCAACATATAATCGACCAGACTAATATGAGTGAGGCCCCGCTGGTAGTGACATTGCTTGAAGCCACTGAGGCTTTTGACTGCGACTTCTGGGAGTGGATGGTAGCAGCGATGCACAGCTTTGGAATAGGAAAGGGTTCTATTAAATGGGTCCACTTGCTATACACACTCCCAACAACTAGAGTGAGGACTGGAAAATGGGTATCAAGGCTTGGGAGGTACAGCAGGGTACCCGACATGGTGTGCCCCCCTGTCACCCATGCTCTACATACTGGCCCTGGAACCCCTGGCCGTGTACCTAAAGCAAGAATATCAAGAAGCAGGAGTGGTTGTGGGAGGGTCCATTATATTCGGATGATGTCCTTTTGTTTGTGTGCGAAACGAAACATAACCTGCCTATTTTGCGAGAGGTGATGGATAACTTTGCTAAATTGTCGGGAATATCTTTTAATAGACATAAATCACGTTTATTCCCACTAGCTGTTTACAGCGATACAATCCTCAGGACCTGCCAGACCGGGGATTACAGTGGGAATTTAAATCTTTCTGATACCTGGGGATTAACATAGCGCACTCTCCTGACTATCCATTTGCTAATCAATAGGGAACAAAGAGGCGTTTTCCCGTTATGCATTAGTCCTGTATCACCTGCTTTTTCATCAAATTTGTACATACGTGTGGAACCTCTAGAAAAGGGTCAACCATGGAAAGACGCAATAGCCCTAATCGATTGAGGAGCAACAGGCAATTTTATAGATATTGCCTTTGCTCATGTCAACAAATTCTCCTTAGTCAACAAACAAGTCATCGATACCATTCTCTCAGTAGACAGTTCCCCCTTGATCTCTGGTCCCTTGACATTACAAACAAAGACCCTATCCATGTTATGTGCCAACGAAACACCAGGATACTATCACCTTTAATGCTATCGTAGCTTTGCATTTCCAGGTCATTTTAGGACTTCCATGGCTGCGTTACCACAACCTCCTCATCAAATGGAAAGAAAATAAACAAACTTTTCAAGATCGATAGTGTCCCCCCTCTTGTGCTCAAGGTCGTTTTGATACCCCACCAGAACCAGGTCCACCTCTTTCGTACAAAGGATTTCAGTGCTATAAGAATCACTCCCTAAAGAGTATCAAGATTATGTTGATGTCTTCAATCCAAAAGAATCAGACACATTACCCCCACATCGGGAGTACGATTCTCATATCGAGCTGATACCCATAGCAAAATCCCATATAGTAGGACTAACGCCTTGTCAGATAAAGAAAATATCATTCTAAACCAATATATTGATGCTAACATCAAGAAAGGATTTATTTGACACTCATCCTCTCTGGCCAGAGTCCCAATCTTCTTCATTCCAAAAACAGAAGAAACCAAACTCCGGCCATGCATAGACTATCACCAGCTTAATGCCATTACCATAGAAAATAGGTATCCTTTACCTCTCATTCAACTACTATTGGATCAAGCCCAAGCTAGTAGTTGGTATACTAAACTGGACCTAAGAGGAGCCTATAACTTAGTCAGGATGGCTCCAGGTGATGAGTGGAAAATTGTTTTCAGGACACTGTAAAGGAGAGGCACTGTCATGGGTACTAGCATGGGAACACAAACACGTGGGGTAAGGCCTGAGACATGAGTAGGGGCTAGATGGGTGAAGGCCTGGCAAGCAAAACATGCACTGAGAAACTGTTAAGATTAACACCTTCTTATGGGCTTGTTTTTCCCATCCACTTCCTATGTTCTCAACATGGATGCCTGGGGACATCCAGGAAATGTGAGAACTGTAAAGCACGCTCTAGTGTTTGGGTGTGGCTGCCTATATAAGCCACACCCAAGATTTGGTCCATGCTTCGTGTGCCTTCTGTTGCTTTGTGCACACATTCACCGCCACCATGATTCCGGACTGCTTCAGCGGCTCATCACTTTTGAGCGAATTTACCTGCTTTCTCCCTCCATCGCTCGGATATCCTGGGATCACTGTCAGCTGTTTTTCGTCACGAGCAGGTGAACCGCCTCTTATCTGCACTTCTGTACCCGATCTCCAGTTCTCCTGCTCTCCGGACCCGGTCTCCAGTTCTCCAGCGCTCAGGACCCACTCTGCAGTTCTTCCGTGCTCCGGACATGATCTACGGAAGAAAGAAGAGAACTAGTCAGAACAAGTAAGCGCGTGCATGCAAAATAAAACCCGATCTCCCCCGCAAACACAGAACTTACCTTTCGAGGCGAGGCTAGCTGAACTCTTCTCTCTAATGCCCGCAACCGGCTGGCAGCCTGCTTTGAAACCTGTAAAGACAATAAACATTATTCCAGTGCTCAGTTTTGCCCGATCTACCGCCCCCCTTTGAAAAGCCACACGCAATCCAGTGAAGTACCTGGTTGGACTGCCACTCAAAGTTGGACTTACCTGCGGGCTCTTCATTCGCCTGAACTCACAGACATACCCAGTGCAGTAACTGGGCAAACCCCGGAAAGGGCACCTTCACACGCATCACCGCCTGAACTCAGTGAGTTATTAGCTCTGAATCCCAGACTTCAGCGGCCTTGCAGATGCAGGATGGAGAGCGTGCCATTCTAATTCAAAAGGTGAACCACACCCCAATTAGGGAAGACACACCACAGGGATACAGGGAGGGCGGAGGGAGGTTTAGAAAGCCAATTCACAAAATCCCTCTAAACACCAAATCTCTTTTGGCAGGTCTGCTCCCCAATCACCGGGGTACAAGAGGAGGGATCCGGAGGACTCCATTGCACCTGCAGAGACCCAGGTGACCGTGACAGAACACAAAGCCTACCGTAAACCACTCTGCCTGAGCAATGGAAACCTCAGAAGAGGATCGGTTGTCCCAGCTCCTGGGGGAGTTGCGAGCTGAAGTGCATGCAGCCCGCGCTGAGACAAACGCCTTGAGGCACGAGTTGATAATCAATAGAGACAAAACTGATGAGATAGCCCGGCAACTGCTCCAACCCCAGGCAGGGCGGTCACCATTACCCAGTGGAGCTGCTGCTTCCTCAATCCCACAGACTCAAATCCAAACCCCTGTACATGTGGTACTTCCAGGTAATATTCCATTAGCACCACCAGAAAGATTTGTGGGAGACCCAAAGAAATTTGGAACCTTTATGAACCAGTGCCGTTTACATTTCTTGTGCAAACCCGGGTTGTTCCCCAATGACCAGTCCAAGGTGGCCTTTGTGCTATCATATCTAGGGGGCCATGCAGCAGACTGGTCTGTCCTGTTAGTAAGTAGGGACGATCCCTTATTACGAGATTACGCCGGTTTTCATCATGAGATGGAGAAGCTCTTTACCCGTCGCATGCAAGGTCAGGCCCTAGACGATGAGCTGTTATCACTCCGACAGTGCAATCAAGATCTTCTGGCTTACATGGCCACGTTCAACCGGCTAGTTGCCGAGACAAATTGGCCAGAAGAAAAACGAGTTACTCTGTTTTACAGGGGCTTACGTGGGGAACTGAAAGATGTACTTGCAGAGGTGGTAAACCCCCCGGTTGCGCTGAGTACATAGATCTAGCTCTCCAGCTTGATCATCGGCTACAAAGCCGGAAAACTGTCCGTGCCCATTCCAAGAGCAGAACATTCTATCTACGACCTAAGGAGTCGGCCCGGCCCTCTGTAGAGGCGCACCCTGAACCCATGCAATTAGGCGTAGTACGGGGCCCACTCACTAAGTCGGAACGGGACACGAGGCGACGAGAACAGCTATGCCTATACTGTGGTCAATCAGGCCATTTCCTCCGCAATTGTCCAGCAAAGCCACCTCGAAAGACAGTAGGTGCCATGGAAGGAAACAAAGACACAGAGGAGGCGGAAAACTCCAACGCCCGACAAACATAGAGGTCGGTTTGTCGAGCATGGTAAAGACCCCTCAGACCTCCCACTTTGCTATTCCAGTTATCCTGAATCCACCACACTCGCCCAAGATGCATGCAATCGAGGCCTTCATCGACGGTGGGGCCACAGGCAATTACATGGACCTGGAGACGGCCGACAGGATGGGGTTATCAGTTAGCCCAAAGACCATTGTTGACAGCGTAACCACGGTAGATGGTTCCCAATTACTTTCTGGCCCAGTTACTCATCGCTCTACGGATGTCACACTCCTCTGCCAGGATGGTCAGAGGGAAATAATCTCCTTTGATTTGATTAAGGCTCCACAATTCCAGGTGATTCTCGGAATGCCTTGGTTGGAGGCTCACAACCCCCGTATAGAATGGTGAGCAAGAACACTAGCCTTCTCAGAGGACTGCAGACGCTGTTATGGGACCTCCAAATCCTCAGAATACCCGCTACTCGCGTCCCCTAAATCAGTGCCGGTGCTAGGGATAATTGGAGTCCTACCACCCGAATACCAGGAATTCCAAGACGTGTTCGCCAAAGAACAAGCTAACACTCTTCCACCTCATCGCTCGTATGACTGCCAAATTGATTTACTACCTGAGGCCCAAGTACCATGCAGTCGAATGTACGCCCTGACCGAAGAAGAGAACTCCCATCTAAGGAAGTATCTGGATCAATATCTAGCAAACTGATTCATCCGTCCTTCAAAGTCACCTGCAGCTTCACCACTATTCTTCGTCCCCAACAAGGAAGGTGACCTGCGCACGTGTATAGACTACCGCAAATTGAATCAAGTCACCATAAAAAATAGGTACCTGCTGCCATTAATACCAGTCCTGTTGTCAGTCCAGAAAACCAAACACCCCTTGAGGGTCCGGAAATTAATGATAATTGGTTGGCCCGAAGACCAACCGCCTCATTTACAGTGTTAAGAATATATAATCATTAGTTATTACGTAGCTATTAGTTCAACTAGAGTGATGCCATTTTAAGATGACCAGAATCGCCATTTTGTTTTCTCTCTCTGCTCTCTCTAACGTTGCCACTTTGCCTCATGTAAAACTGCTTTGCTGTAGATATTATTTCGCTTCAATGGTCCAAGGCTAAGAAACATGTTGAAACATTACACTGGAGAGCCAGACAGAAATGCCTGATTCCCTCCCTCACATATCCTTGAAGACAGGGAACAAGGCATTTAATCAGGACACAAATGCCAGCGAGTCTCCTGAAAGAATAACAATGTACGAAACTAGCATTTAAAGAGTTGAATTATGCTCTTCTTTATGGGCCCCCTTTCTGAGCTCAGTGAGGCCCCGGAGAGCGGGCTGACCTCTAGAGCAAGAATCGAAAATAAGAGATAGTGAGGTCTGGTATGTACCACTCTCCTACGCGCAGCTTTCCCATGAAAAAGAGAAACGCGTTGTTCTTGCAAATAAAGAATGGTGTCTGTAAAATTGAAGATTGTAAACCATTACTAAATAAGGTGGTCTACGGTGTCATATTTATCACACGGGTCAATCATCGCCTCTAATTCAAAGGGAAATGAATTGGGGGTGGCATCAAATGTGTCATACTGTGTCATTGCTGATTGTAAGGTGCTCGGTTTGTATATATGTAACTGATGTACATTTCATTCTTGCTTGCGTCCCCCCGAGGTCTGTTAGACACACGTGGCTGGGCGTGGGACCATTTGGCCAACTGGGACTTCTTTGTATTGCAATAAACCCTAGATTTTGGGAACAGAACCTCGTCTGTGGTGTATATATTCGAGTGTGGTGACTGTGCCTTGTTTCCACATCCGAGGGTCCCTTAGGGGCCCCTTCAAGATGGCGCCCGAATAGGGACCCTCCCCCACTTGTTCCATCGTGTACGTTGCAAAATAAGGAAGGCGGTAAGAACGGCGAGGAAGGGAGCGATCGAGTCGGGATCAAGAGGTGTACGGGGCGCCCCTGCGAAAAGTGATGATAGACTCCTTTGCAGATCTGTACACCGCTGATCCCTGATCGACGTCCCTGGCCAGCGAACAAGGAGGCGAGGGTCCCGAAACGAGGCAGAGCCGAGATACGCAGACACAACATCATTGGTTGCGTCAGTATACAGACGAATTGTGTCTTGAAAAGACAAATTGACTAATCAGGTCAGTCGTGCCCCGATTCGTAAGTGATCCTGATATTGGTTGAGAGTTGATTTTGCAAAATCAAACACCCAGAGTAAGTTTGATTAGCCAAGGGAAAGGTTAAAACATGCCTGGGGTATTGTCCACTTTAGCGGGATATTTCCGCTGCGGCAAACAATCTTTGGAAACTGGCCAGAAAGCACCACCGGGGGGAACGCCGGCTTATGATATATACATAAAGTATGGTATGGGAGCAATAATGTTTTGTGAAACTTGGCATAAGCAAACCAGAAAACAGGAAAATCTTCAGTGGCCGAGGGATGGGAGTTTTGAGATGGAACGTATAGATAACCTGGAAAAGGTGTTGATAAGTAAGAGAGCACGCCCTGGGGCACTTGATATTCTTAGGGACTGGAGGAGGGAAGCAAGCTCCGATTTAGAAGTAGAGAGAAACACACGCGCAGGCATAAATCAAAGGCGGAGAAAGCTGAGGAGAAGGAGGAGGAAGAGTGGAGTAATAGCTTGAGAAAGACAAGACGGCGTGATGAATTAAACATAGAAAAAATATATCCACAAAGAGAGCTACACTCATCGGACGAATTAATAAACAAAATCTTAACTGAAACAAAACAGGGCACGAGGAGTGAAGCTAAAAAGACTATGTCAGTAGCTGCTGCTCAACCCCCTCCCATTGCTCAGCCCCTCCCAATCCCAGCACAGCCACAGGTTGCATCAGACACTGCATTGCCCACTAGCCAGCCAGCCCCGAGTGTTTCACAATTACCTCAGCCCCAGCAGACGTATCCCACTCTCACTGCCCCCTCCGCACCTCTCGATCAAGAGGGTGCCACTGTTCCGACCGCCCCTCCCATGAGTGGAATTGAGCAGAATGGATGTACGAGAGTAACTTGCAGCGCGATCAGTAAGGAGAGAAAGCGTGAGCTGCAAGAACAGGCGGAAATGTATATAGACGATAATGATGGGGCATCCACGCTAGCGTCCCTATATGACTTCAGAAGGAACAACGAAAGACAGGTATTGTTGGAATGCATGGGGGAATATTTGTAGGGACAATGGAAAAAGTTAATTGGGAAATTACCGCCACAACGATTGTTGGATTTGAATGCATTAGCCCATTGTAGAGGGAGAGATGAAGAAATAGAAGAGCATGTGAAACGATTGTTTGAAATAAAGAATGAATTGGATGAAGAGTATTCTGAAGTACTCGCCACACCAGGAAATAGGAGAAAGAATATTGAGAGCGGCAGTAAGAAAGCGCCAGGACTGTATATGCAGAAATCGTTGCCGCCACCGGGACAGATAGGTGATAGACAAAGATTGCAGGTGTGTGTGCGGGAATCGATGAGATGGATGTCAAGCCCTAGGACTTCAGTAGGGGAGATAAATGAGATATGTAATGAGTACCCTTTGCAAATAAGAATAGAAGCTCTGCGGACGATAGTAGGGGTGTTGCTCCAGCAGTTAGCGGGACACAACAGGGGAAGGGGAAATGCACAGAGCAGGGGAAATTCGAATATGCATGGAGGGCCTTTGGGATTAAACCAATGTGCATACTGCAGAGAGGAAGGACACTGGCGGGCACAATGTCCGCATTTGCAAAATAGAGGCGGATATAGTCAGAGAAGGCCTCACAGAGGGCACATGGGAACAAATGGTCACAACAGAAATCATATGTAGCAGCACCAAAATAATTATGGGAATGGTGCACAGAATCAAGGCCAGGCTCTGAATCAAACTACTCAAAATCAAAATCAGCAGGGTGTACAAACGGGAAGTAGAAGGAGAGGGGGGAACATTTTTGATAACCAGACGGGTGCATACTATAATAACAGTGGAGACTACACATCGGATAATGTGTTGTTACCCCAATAGGACAGCCCAGGACAGGGGTCGGAACCAGTGTCAATTCCTGTGAATCAGAAAGGACCCTACATAGAGATGAAAATCGGGAATGAAGAGCATAGATTCCTGGTAGACACCGGGGCACAAAAGTGCTCGATAGATCGTCACTTGGTTCCAGACATACCTCTGTCAGGGTGACAGAATACTTCAGTAGGGTTCGCAGGTACCCCAGTAATAAACCCTGAGTCCAAATCAGTAGCAGTGACAATAGGGCCTTTTACTGGACATTGTCTATTTCTTTTAACAGAGCATTGTGGGGAAAATCTTTTAGGATTGAATCTATTGAAAAAACTAAGCACAGTTATTCATTGTACACCAGATGGGGTATTTTTGACTATTTCTCCCCAGACTATGCCGACTTCTGAATTTGTGACAGAACCTTTATCAGGGGAATTGAGTAAGGTACCAACTTGCATTTGGGCCGTGAATGACAATGATGTGGAATGCTTGAAAATAGAGCCAGTAAAAATTACATTAAAAGAAGGAATTACGCTACCACGTATTCCGCAGTATAACATTTCAGCAGAAGGAGAAAAAGGATTGAAAAGCATTGTTTCTGATTTGTTGAAATTGGGAGTGATTGAAGAGATTACAGGTAGTGTATGTAACAGTCCCATTCTTCGCGTGTACAAGAAAGGAGGTAATGAGGTACCGTACCGTTTCATAATTGATCTCCGTGCACTGAACAAAGTCGTAGACTCCCAATTCCCGTTAGTGCCAGATGTCACTACGATTTTGACAATGATCCCTGCGTCAGCAGAATACTTTAGTGCTATCGATTTAAAAAACGCTTTCTTCAGCATTCCAGTACACAAAGAAAGCAAGTATTTATTTGCTTTCACTCTAGGAGGATGATCATTCACATTTACACGCATTCCACAAGGCTATACTGAAAGTCCGAGTATATACAGTAGAGCATTGAAAGATTAGCTAGACATGTTAGAATTACCAGCAGACTGTGTGTTGCTACAATACATTGACAATTTACTAATCGCTGCTGACATGGAGGAGATATGTAAAGAAGGTACTGTACTATTATCGACTCATCTAGCTACGCATGGCCATAAAGCGAGCTTAAAGAAATTCCAGTACTGTCAGAAAGAAATATCTTATTTGGGTTACCTAATTTCAAAGGAAGGGAGAAGATTAAGGTCAGAGAGGATAAAGAGTATTTCTGGTATGCATTTTCCAACAACACAGAAAGGTGTGAGAGCGATAATAGGGATGGCTTCTTATTGCCGTCAATGGATTATAAACTTCGCTTTAATTGTAAAACCAATGGTGGAATTAACAAAAAAGGATGCTGTGATGCCTTTGCAGTGGAATGAAGAATGTCAGAAAGCATTTGATTCGCTAAAAAACTTTTTGAGTTCTGCTCCAGTTTTGGGCACACCAAATTATGAAAAGGTTTTTAGGCTATTTGTGCTTGAGAAAGAAGGATGCGCGTTGTCTGTCTTAACACAGGAACAAGGTGGAAGAAATAGGCCGTGCGGCTATTTTTCTTCTGCGCTGGACCCTGTAGCACTCACTACCACGATGTTTGCGAGCTGTTGCAGCAGCTGCTGCGTCAGTGAAACAAACAGAAGGGATAGTTTTGGGGCACACCTTAATTTTGATGGTGCCACATATGTTCTACTCAATAGAACGCAGACGCAACACCTCACCTCTGCTAGATTGACTAGATATGAAATTGTATTGTTCACGCCCCACATCCAAATTATGAGGTGTAGCGCTTTGAATCCAGCAGAATTAATGCCAATGCCCGGGGAAAACAGTGGTGGGACTGAATTGCCTCCCCATGATTGTCTAATGGTTATTGAGGAAGAAACAAAAGGGAGAATTGATCTGAGTGACACACCACTAAAGGAACCAGAAGGGGAACTGTTTTGTGACGGCTCCTGTTTTAAACTATCGGATGGCACATCAACGGCCGCAAACGCTGTTACGACATTAAAAAGTGTTGTGGAGAGTAAAAGAATTCCTTATAACTCTGCTCAGGCAGCAGAGATAATTGCCTTAACAAGAGCTTGTGAAATTTCAGAGACCTTGAGCGTAAATATCTATACTGATAGCCAGTACGCCTTTGGCGTAGTCCATAACTTTGGCCGATTATGGGCCGAGAGAGGTTTCTTAACATCCCATGGGGCTATTCAACATGGCCCTCTGATTGTGTGATTACTGTCCGCACTTATGTGTCCAAAGCACCTGGCAATAGTGAAATGCGAGGCGCATAAAAAGGTGACATGTAAAGTGGGAGAAGGAAACGCATTTGCAGACAAGATTGCGAAACAGACTGCCACTGATTTGAATACAAAAATGTTGACAGTACAATCGGAGGAAGTGCCCTGCATGATAGAAAATGGAATTGTGAGTGTTAAAAAAAATGCAGGCGGAAGCTACCGCCGACGAAATACAGGGATGGGCCAAGGGCTCTGCAGAATTGGATTTGGAGGGTTGCTGGGTGGACAAGAAAAGCGGGAATCAGATGTTGCCAAATGCTTATGTAAATGCAATGGTTACAATGGCTCGTAGTCCCACACACATCTGTGTGAAGAAAATTGTCCAGCATTTAGCCACAGTCTGGGAAAATCCACTCATAAAAAGAATGCCGAAAGGCTGGTACAAAACTGCATTACATGCCTACAGCACAATGTGGGAAAGTTTTGGACCTCCCTCTATGCCATTCGAAGTGATTTACTTTGACTTCATAGAAATGGAGAGATGCCAAAATCTGAAGTATGTTTTGGTGATCATATGTGCATTGAGCAAATGGGTGGAAGCATATCCATTGAAAGACTGCACAGCCATGAGCACGGCAAAAGTAATGCCAAAAGAGTATTTCTCTCGCTTTGGTCTGCCCCGTTAAGAATATATAATCATTAGTTAGTATGTAGCTATTAGTTCAACTAGAGTGAGGCCATTTTAAGATGACCAGAATCGCCATTTTGTTTTCTCTCTCTGCTCTCTCTAACGTTGCCACTTTGCCTCATGTGAAACTGTTTTGCTGTAGATATTATTTCACTTCAATGGTCCAAGGCTAAGAAACATGTTGAAACATTACACTGGAGAGCCAGACAGAAATGCCCGATTCCCTCCCTCACATATCCTTGAAGACAGGGAGCAAGGCATTTAATCAGTACACGAATGCCAGCGTGTCTCCTGAAAGAATAGCAATGTACGAAACTAGCATTTAAAGAGTTGAATTATGCTCTTCTTTACGGCCCCCTTTCTGAGCTCAGTGAGGCCCCGGAGAGCGGGCTGACCTCTAGAGCGAGAATCGAAACTAAGAGATAGTGAGGTCTGGTATGTGCCAGTCTCCTACGCGCAGCTTGCCCATGAAAAACAGAAACGCTGTGTTCTCGCAAATAAAGAATGGTGTCTGTAAAATTGAAGATTGCAAACCGTTACCAAATATCGTGGTCTAAGGTGTCATATTTATCACAGTGGTAAATCATCGCCTCTAATTCAAAGGGAAATGAACTGGGGCGGCATCAAATGTGACATACTGGGCCTCATTACACGGTAGGCGGTGAGCCATGGCGCTATTAGCGCCATGGCTCATGCCGGTAAAATACCAGCACCGCCCTGGCGGAAAGGGGATTTACCGCCCCATCCCAAGGTTGGAGGGGCGGTAAATCCCCCTTCCGCCATTGCCCTTCCCCATTCCCATTTCTGCCCCATAGGGCTCAATGGGAATGGGGAAGGCGCTAATTACGGCACCGCAATTTAGCGGTGCCATAATTAGCTCCGAGGTCCCTTAGCGGGTTGGTATTTAACGCCTGCAAAAAGCAGGCGTTAAAACTCCAACCCGCTAAGGGACCTCGTAGTAAGGCGGCAGGGATTTACCGGTACCGGTATTTTACCGGTACCGGTAAATCCCTACCGCCTACTGTGTAATGAGGCCCACTGTGTCATTGCTGATTGTAAGGTGCTGGGTTTGTATATATGTAACTGATGTACGTTTCATTCTTGCTTGCGTCCTCCGAGATCTGTTAGACGCACGTCGCGGGGCGTGGGACCATTGGGCCAACTGGGACTTCCTTGTATTGCAATAAACCCTAGATTTTGGGAACGGAACCTCTTGTCTGGTGTGTCTATTCGAGTGTGGTGACTGTGCCTTGATTCCACATCTGAGGGTCCCTCAGGGGCCCCTTCACTGTTAGACCAGGTACGACAAGCGCAAGTCTTTACGAAATTAGACCTACGAGGAGCCTATCACCTGGTGCGGGTTAAAAGAGGTGATGAATGGAAGACCGCGTTCCGCACCAGGTATGGCTTATATGAGTACCAAGTAATGCTGTTCGGACTATGTAACACTCCAGCGGAATTTCAACATTTCATGAATGATGTTTTACGGGAGTTACTTGATGTGTGTACGGTAGTGTATATCGACGATATTCTCATCTGTTCGTCCAACCTGCAAGAACACATCATGCATGTACGAGCGGTACTCCGTAAACTGCGTGAGAACCATCTTTAGGCCGAGCTTGAGAAATGCTCGTTCCATGTCACGGAGGTGGAATTCTTGGGGTTTGTGTTGTCTCCACAAGGCATCAGGATGGACAACAGAAAGGTTGAGGCCATACTTACGTGGCCTTCAACCATATCTCTAAAAGGGGTACAAAGCTTCTTAGGCGTTTCAAATTTCTATCGACGCTTCATACCCGGTTTTTCACACCTGGTGCATCCGATTACCTCACTTCTCCGTAAACACCAAAAGTTTGAGTGGACGCTAGCTGCCGAAGAAGCCTTCCATGCATTGAAAGACCGGTTCACCTCAGCCCCTGTGTTACAGCACCCTCAACCAGATCTCCCTTACATCGTAGAAACTGACGCATCCAGTGTAGCCATGGTGGCCGTCCTCTCTCAGCGGAATCCAACAACCAGCCACTTACATCCAGTGGCATTTTGGTCAAGGAAATTTTCTCCAGAGGAGCTAAACTATGCCATTACAGACAAAGAGCTCTTAGCAATCAAGGACGCTCTGAAAGAGTGGAGGCACTATTTACTCGGCACTAAGCATACCATCATAATCATAACCGATCATCGGAATCTACAATACCTACGCTCAGATAAGGCCCAATCATCACAACAACTTCGCTGGACATTGTTCCTAACTAAATATGACTTTGTAATCACTTACCGACCTGGAGTCAAAAATGGCAAGGCAGACGCATTATCTCGCATCAGCAAAAGAGAAGAGGCTTATCACCCGTCACCACCCACAGACCGACCGGCAGACGGAACGCACAAACCAAACTCTGGAGCAATACCTTCGCTGTCTGCTACACCAAACAAACCATGCTTGGTTGGAAATCTTATGGATAGCAGAATATGCATACAACAACTCAACACATGCCTCTACTCAACTGACTCCTTTCTATACTTTATACGGACGGAAGCCACAAACTTCAAAATACGATCCACCGGAAGCAATTGAAATGCCTGCGGTCAAGACATTGCATGAACATATCACCCAGACCGCCAAGGAAAAGTGAGGCATTTACAAGTTGCCAAAGAAACACAAAAAAGGTATGCAGATCAACACAGAGAAAAGGCCCCAAACTATCAGATCAGAGATTCGGTGTGGCTGCCATCAAAATATATAGCACTAAGAGGCCCAAGTAAATTTCAACCTAAGTTCTTGGGCCCATTTCCAATCAAAGCAGTAATCTCCCTAGTATCTGTGAAACTAACTTTACTACCCCGCATGCGCATACATCTGGTGTTCCACGTTTCACTGCTAAAGCCTGTGGACCTGGATACACGAGTAGCAACACCCCCCGCTCCAATAGTAGTAGAAGGTGACGAACCAGAATATGAAGTCAAAAGTATTCTGTACTCTAAGATAACCGAGGGATCCCTATACTATCTAATAGACTGGAAAGGGTATGGGCCACAGGATAGGTCATGGGAGCCAAGTGAGAACATTCATGCCCCCCGGCTACTGCGTAAATTCCATCGGGATAACCCCACCAAACCTGGACCAGGGAGAACACCTTTGGGTGGGGCCTTGACGGGGAGGATTGTCATGGATACTAGCATGGGAACACAAACACGTGGGGTAAGGCCTGAGACACGAGCAGGGGCTAGATTGGTGAAGGCCTGGCAAGCAAAACATGCACTGAGAAACTGTTAATATGAACACCTTCTTATGGGCTTGTTTTTCCCATCCACTTCCTGTGCTCTCAACATGGATGCCTGGGGACATCCAGGAAATGTGAGAAACTGTAAAGCACGCTCTAGTGTTTGGGTGTGGCTGCCTATATAAGCCACACCCAAGATTTGGTCCATGCTTCGTGTGCCTTCTGTTGCCTTGTGCACACGTTCATCGCCGCCTGGATTCCGGCCTGCTTCAGCCGCTCATCACTTTGGAGCCACCTTACCTGCTTTCTCCCTCCATCGCTCAGATATCCTGGGATCACCGTCAGCTGTTTTTCTTTGCGAGCAGGTGAACCGCCTTTTATCCGCGCTTCTGTACCCGATCTCCAGTTCTCCTGCTCTCCGGACCCGGTCTCCAGTTCTCCAGCACTCCGGACCCGTTCTGCAGTTCTTCCGTGCTCCGGACGCGATCTACGGAAGAAAGAAGAGAACTAGTCAGAACAAGTAAGCGCACGCATGCAAAATAAAACCCTGATCTCCTACACGAACACAGAACTTACCTTTCGAGGCGAGACTAGCTGAACTCGTCTCTCTAACGCCCGCAACCGGCTGCCAGCCCGCATTGAAACCTGTAAAGACAATAAACATTATTACAGTGCTCAGTTTTGCCCGATCAACCATCTGCCTTTGTAAAGCCATGCGCAATCCAGTGAAGTAATTGGTTGGACTGCCACTCAAAGTTGGACTTACCTGCGGGCTCTTCATTCGCCTGAACTCACGGACATACCCAGTGCAGTAAATGGACGAACTCCAGAAAGGGCACCTTCACACACATCACCGCCTGAACTCAGTGAGCTATTAGCTCCGAATCCCAGACTTCAGCGCCCCTGCGGATGCAGGATGGAGAGCGCGCCATTCTAATTCAAAAGGTGAGCCATACCCCAATTAGGAAAGACACACCACAGGGATACAGGGAGGGCGGAGGGAGGTTAAGAAAGCCAATTCACAAAATCCCTCTAAAAACACCAAATCTCTCTTGGCAGGTCTGCTTCCCAATCCCAGGGTACGAGAGGAGGGATCCGGAGGACTCCATTGCTCCCGCAGAGACCCAGGTGAGCGTGACAGGCACAGAGGACCCTAGCCAAGATTCTGTATTGTTGGTAGCAGTGGACGAGCAATCAAGGCCTAGCTTTTCAGGAGGTGATGCGGGCTGGTTCTTAAGTTCAGTGTAGTCCCCAAGCATCCACAAAGTAATGTCCACACACTGTATTAGTTAAAACACAGTCTTTATATAAATAAGGTACAATGTTGTGCTCCGACAATACTAAAATGGTGAATATATACAGTTCTAGGTGCTACCACGATTACTCTGATTCCATTAAAATGCATCAACTGTACTCGGTTCAAATAGCATACGAATCAACACAGCCAAACAATATCAGCCATAGACTTAGGAGGAAGACAGGTTGGTTAGACATTTGGCAGAATACTGGGCCCCTACCACTAGGCACAGTTCTGTATGAGGATCCCCCTCCACCTGGGCAACCTGTAAATGAAGATACACTACAAGCCCAGTCCATATATCGTCTATTCAAGTATTATTCTTTTCTATAGTTCTGCAACCCCAATGTATCTGGTGTTGTAGAATCCTTCCTCGGGGAATCGACGGGCCCTTCTTGAGTGCATTCCCTTTCAGGCAGGAGCCACGGGTCATCGAACTTCTGAGATGAAGAAAAAGGTGAACGATGCCATTGAGGCAGCACCTTCGGTCCTTGCGGTGCTCAATGATGAGTGATCGAAAATGTCCTGCAACAGGGGAGGCGTGCGGTGCACCTCGACGATAATGGTTCGGTGCTGCAAAGAGTTAGTGAAGAACTTGGCCTACCAAGGGCATCGGGTCGTCGGCGTCTGGCTTCAGCGAACGGGACGTGATCACGGCTGGCTTCAGTAGCTTCGTCAGCATCTCCGAGGTCTTCGGGTGGCGGGAAACCCACTGGCGGAGTCTCCTCAGTCATCGACAACCATGACTTTCTCCGGCAGGACGAAAGCAGTCGACGAGGATTAACAAGGGAGTCCTTGGATCAAATGTTCTTAGGCAAAGGGAGCACGGCGGTTCCAGTCGGCGACGGTGGACGGCTGTCCAGTGCTTCTTTTCGTTGTCCTCGGTGGTCCCCGTCTCTGGTTGGCAACCTTTCATAGGTCTGTCTACCAGGGAGATTTGGCAAAGTTTAGCTGGTGCATGATGGTCCCTCGTAGCTCGGAAAGAGGTCTCTTAGCCAAGTAGTCTCTTGGATCAGTTCTGGAAGGCAGGTTTCAGATTACAATGAAGGGAACAGCTGTTCATCTTCTTCTTCTGGCTCGGCTTCGAGAGTAAGCATCAAGTGCTTCTGAACGATTTCTAGCAGTGAGAGGCCCCCAGATATACTGTTAATCTCCCATTCACTTTGCTGGGTCACACTCAGGCAACAAATCACTCTGAAGGGCATTCAGGCAGTCAGGTAGCCAATTGGCTCACAAAGCATTCAGGCCATTCTTCTCCATCCAGACACTCACAACATAGAATGTGGATTCAGACAAGCACTCTGCCATTCAGCACTACACACTGCATTCATACCAGTTTCAGGCAGGGCTGTCTCAGTCATTGTGTCAAACACCAGATACTAGACACCCATAAGACAGGATGCGTATTCGTCACACACTCCATTTACCCAGGTCCCGCCCAACAGACTTACCTACAACATACAGTCATTGGGAAGGCTCCAGGCAGTCTGGCCTGGACTCCCCCACAAAACCATATATGGAACTTCCACCCAACAGCCAGTCAGGCGGAAGGGACAGTGTCAGGGCTTCCCGGGACTTCGGGAAAAGTAAGGTAACAGGCGATAGAAAGCAAGAGGTCACAGGAGCCATCTTGTTTCCTATCAGGAATCCACTGATTCCAATCACAGTGCCTGGGCATCCCAAATTGGAGGACATTCAGGGCATCTGTCAATTCAGCACAGAGCTGCCACCAGCTTGTACCCTGCTCTGTGGGACACACACAGGTGCCCAAAAACATACACTAGGAGTAAAGGGTTGTACTCCCACCCATGGGTGCCATAAGGGTATCCCAAGGGTCTGTTCACCAAACAAAATATAGGAAGAGCCGCACCGCCAGGAGTCCCACATGAACTCCTGCGTGGAAAAGAAGTCAGAACCCACATGATAATGCAATAAAGGACAATGATTCAGAGGCCCTGTCCCTCTGATGCATTTCCAGCATCACACACGGTATGGGCATTACGAATACCTATTCATGCCTTTTAGTCTTTGTATTGCTTCTGACGTTTTCCAATATTTTATTAATGATATTTTCAGAGGTATATTGGACACATATGTGATCATCTATCTGGACAACATTTTTATTTTTTCATCCTCCAATACAGAACACATGCAACATGTCAGTGAAATTCTGAAATGACTGAGAATTTATCGTTTGTACGCTAAACTATCAAAGTGTGCTTTTTATCTGAATCGTATTACCTATCTAGGCTATGTGGTCACTTGTCACGGTATCAAGATGGACCCACAAAAAATGTCTGCTATAGTGGATTGGCTAGCACCAGGCTCTGTCAAAGAACTGCAACGGTTCTTTGGCTTTGCAAATTTCTATAGCAGGTTTATCTTGGAATATTCTCGTATCCTTTTACCAGGAACCTGACTTTAACAGTTCACACAGGTCTCTCTCAGCTTGGCTCAGCTTGGCTCGGACCTCTCAAACAACAAGTACCTGATTCAACGCAGATCTCCCTCAGCCTGGCTCGATCCTCGCAATCACAGCACTTGCAGGGGTTCCCTTCCCCAAGCTTAATTCACATTCGTTAGGAGTTCCCTTCATCTAACTTATCACACTTCTGATCTCCCTCAGTCAGTCTCGGCCTTTCTCTGATGTCAAAGACTTTCGAATATGCAAGGCTTTTACTATAGACCTCCGCAGGACCACTTCAACCTTCTCTTCAGCTCGCACTGTTATGTCATTTGTCCCAGTGTCTCTTGGTCTTGGTATTTCAGTACAATATGCACAAAAGTTCAAAGAAATCTTTCACTTTAAGCATTCACCTTTTCACTTCCCCTTTTGCTGGGGTTCACTCGCTCGCTTCAACTCACCGGCTGTGTTGGTTTCTTTGTTTGTATCCTTGAAGATACTATAGCTGCAGCTTCACCTACCCAACTCAGCCATTCACCCGGGAGGACAGCTGGTATCTTTCAAATGCAATGTTAGAGGCACTATTCTCTTTCGCTCTGTCCTCTCAGGGGCCTCCCTCAGCCGGGCTTGGTCCCGTCATTAAAGTTTCTCACACAGGTCTCCCTCATTCAGGTTTGGACCTTCCTTAAAGTTTCCCACATGGGTCTTCCTATGTTGGCTCAGACCCCTCTTGATTTACAAAGTTTTAAAGTCTTTGGACTTCATGTCCCAGAATTACTTTTCTTATTTCGCTCCCACTTCATCTGCTCCCCTATACAGCACTCCAGTTTTTGGGAACTGCAGGAGGTAAAGGGGATAACTTGTTGAAGTCAGGGTCTCGCTACCTGCCCCGCAAAGGCCCGCAAGAGGAAAAATATCTAAAGGTTGAAACTCGTAAGGAAGTGTTTGAAAAAAATCGCCTAAATACTGGAATCAATCCCCAAAGAAGAAGGTGCTTGCATAGATATCCACATCATGCAAGGCCAATTGATTGAAAATAATCCACAGATGAAGGAACATGCTCAATCATCAATTCCACCTTCATTATCAGCCCTGTTTAAGGACACTGATCCAGAGTTAATTTCACAAAAGGGAATGTACAATCAAGAAAAGGTCGAACCAGTAAAAATGCAACATCAAACAGATGGAATGGCGCGAGAAGACAAGAATGAAAGTGCAGAAGAGGTATTCCAATGAGAGTGCCCCGTGGAAGCTGAATTGAGCCAACCTCTCCAGCAGTTTCAGAATATTCCTAGCGAAATGAAAAACACCATTGGATGGATTAGCGACATCAAAATCAATGGGACGGTACGGATTAATAGATCATTCTTAATGAACGCTTTATATAAAATTCCATCACTCAGAAACTTGGTAACTAATGATAAAGAGTGGATCAGATTGCCTAACATGAATAATAACAGGATGTTGTCAAAAATGTTATCTCCTATAATTGCTAAAATGATCTTGGACCATCAGAGCGATCTATCGATCCTTGGATTGAAAATGGTTGGCTTTCCTCAAATAAAATCAGCCATGGACTTTCTTGAATTTCAACCACCCCCTTTGAAACTGAATAGTGACTCTAAAGTTTCCACATTGGGACAAAATAGTTCCAATAAGAACATGGTGGAACAACTTTCTGCCCTTATAAATGCCCTAAACGGACTTAAATGGCTCCAACCATTGATTAAGTCAGCTGTTAACATAAGCTCGCCTCTGGTTGCATCATAAATTCATGACCTTACCATAGTGTCGTGGAATTGTTGTGGCATCCTGAATTTAATGAAGTGGAGAGAAATGGTAAAGACTGAAGTTTTGCCTAACATTTTATTGGTTCAGGAGACTATGGTGATAAAACATATAGAATTTGATGGTTATGTAGTCTATTCTCATCATGCGATGAAAGGGTTGGAAGGGAGACCCACTGGTGGTCTAGCGATTTTGATTGCTACACGATTAAATTTCACTATCAATAATGTGTACGAATCGGACATGTTCATCTTGTTGGACATTTCCTTCAAGGTTAGAACAAATGAAAATCTCTTGTTGATCTCATTATTTTGTAATCCGAGCAAACCTCAGATTGAAAAGTGGTTGAAAGCTTGGGGGATGCTCTGAACCTGGCTCTATGTAAAGCACCTGGTGCAGAAATCCTAATTGGAGGGGATTTTAATTCCTATATGGGGAACTATGGTATCAATAAAGGCTCTAATTCGCACTATTGTCAAGCCGCCATTCTGAAAGGAAATACATGGTGTCAGTTTCTTAAAGCTTGGAGCATACACCTGGTAGACCATTCAGACACTCATAGCAAGGTTACCTGGAAAAGGGGTCATGCAAAATCATGGATTGATCATATATTTGTCTATATTTGATCATATATTTGTCTCGAAGACCGAATTGGGCGATCATGTCATGATCATGTAATGATCACAACATCTATTCTGAATTACTTTTCCAGGCGTCCTCCTGTAGTCCTGCTATCATTAATTCAATGTGATAGACCAAGTGGTTTGATCAATTGGTCAGCTGCCACTTGCAGGAAATTTACATCTCTAGTGAATAGAGATTTCTGGAAAGACAAAGTGGAGAATGGTATGGATAATTCTACAATAATAAAATGGAACTGTGATATTATCGCCTCATACCTAGGGAATACTTCTTTGCTTAATGCTGGGTATTATCCCAGTAAATATAATAGAGGGGAATATTGTGTGGAGATAGCTGCTCTAAAAAGAAAGAAAAATTCAGAGATTCGGATGTTAAAGAAGTCCATGCTTAGTATCAAGGCTGAACATATTTCACACAAAAAAAATAGTAACGGAAAACTAAAGATATATGGAACATGATAAGATCTCTAGATAAAGGACCTTCACGTGAATTTGATGCAGCCTGGACTTCTTTTTTTCTTGCCAAATATGCACTGCCAGAACATTTTAGAGTGTGGGATATACCACCTGATTGCCAACTAATTCCCAATGTTTGTCCGTGGGGAAAGAATGACATACTTGAGGCCATTCACAAACTAAAAGGTTCTAAATGTGCAGATCCTGATGGCCTTCCTCCTTGTTTAATTAAGGATGACCCACTATTCTGGTCCTCCATTTTTCATACCACATTTCAAGAAATATTCCGTATTAAAAGGACCCCCGAGTCATGGCTTACATCAATCATTATCCCACTTCATAAAAAAGGTTCAATTGAAGATCCGAATAACTATAGACCGGTCGTGATCATTGATGTTGCAGCAAATATATTTGCCACTTTAATTTTACAAGAGCTCGAAAGATTCGCCCGCATCAATGATTCTTTGTGCCCTTCTCAAGCTGGATTTCGCAAAGGGATGGAGAGTCCCCTTAATGCGTGTTTGTTGGCTCACATTATCGCACATTCCACATGCCCGAACAACAGTCCAATTTTTGTTGCTTCCCTTGATTTGAAAGCTACTTTTGATGGAGTAATAAGGGGCAAATTGTGGGAAAAATTGCGAAAAGCTAAGGTTCCCCAATACCTCATTACTCTCATCGAAATGTTGCATTTCAAAACAAATTTTAAAGTAAGAATCAATCGGGAGGGTTTACTTACACAATCTATACCATCATTTACAGGGGTTAAGCAAGGTTGCAACTTGGCAGCAATACTTTTCAATCTTTATTTAGCTGACATCAAAGAGTCATGGAACACTGAGAGATCTTTTGCAATTCGAATTGGAGCCTTTTCCTTGTCCTGGCTAGCGTATGCAGATGAGATTCTGCTTTTCGATCGGGCGCAGTCAGGTCTTCAATCTAAACTCGATTGTTTTATGCAATATTGCATGAATAACAACCTTCTGGTCAACCCACAAAAATCTAACATTATCATTTTTGCAAATAAAAAAAAAGTATGACATTTCGTATGGAAAATTGGTTCGTCACCCATTGCAATCTCTCTGACTTTACCGTATTTAGGCTTAATCCTGTCCAATAATACTTCCTATAAAAGTATGAAGGAACATTTAACTGTGAAAACGTTTCTACTAAAATGCCAAATGAAAATTTTGCTAAAGAAAATTTGCAAAGTTTCGTTGACACCACTCTTGGAATTCTATCTGAAAAAAGTCGAAGCTATCTTGTTGTATGGAGTTGAGCTTGTTTTACATGATTTGGGTCCCTTATTAGATCAATTACAAGGACAGATTTGGAAACACGTACTAGGTTTACTACCATTCTTGCCTAATGCAGTGGTTAGACATGAGCTGGGTAGTAACTCACTCTCCTCCAGATATAACTGGCGCTTATTAGTGAATTTCGCAAGAATGTTGTTTCCTATCAGAAACTCGCTATATATTGGGCTAAATAGAATGCTAGTAGATAACACGCTTCCTTCTATGGTGCATTTTAAAGAACGAATGTTGTCACTGTTGGATAAGATTAATCTCTCTGTGGAAGATCTGGAACTTTTTCCAGGGAAAATCAAGAAAAAATGTTTGCAATGTGATTGGGCGGACACGTGCGTGAAAATGGAAAGCTATGCCTCATGTGCGGAATATCGTAAATTCACTCACAAGCAGATACCACGCATGTCTTATTTAACACTTTGTCCTTGTCCTAATATTCGTCGTACCTTTATGCGTTTTCGTCTTGACTTGTTTCATACACAAATCAGAACAAAACATTGGTACAAAGATGAATTGGAACACATTAATGAAGTATGTCATTTTTGTAATCAGGCGCAGGAGACTCTAAAACATCTGTTTATTTACTGCATCCATTTTGAAAATGTGCGTTGTACAGTTATGAACTCTTTTGTGCAAGCTAATACGATCTCAGCCAGAGAATGGGTATGGATAAAATGTATGTGGGGATCAACGGACACTTCAATAATTAAAACAACAAAACTGGCAAATATTATTGAGAAGGAAATTGAAAGAGTACCTTAATCACATATATTTAAGAGATTTATGAGTTTAGATACATATGGATTTATTTTCTTCATTTAAAAAAAAAAAAAAAGGGAGCTAACGTGATGATAAAGTTATTTCATGTCTAAAGTGTTATGTTGATTGTGTTATGTATAACAGTGTGTTTTGTTGTTGGTTTTTAACTCATGTGGTACTGTTTTGGAATGAATCATAAATTATTTGTAACGGTCTTTATTTTGTTTGACTAAAAACAAATAAAGTTTTATTAAACAAAAAAGGCCTAGGCTCTCCTTTTTGCTGAGGGGAGGAGCTCTGGTGTGGGCACTGCCAGGTAACCCCTAGCTGCCCCTGGTTTGGCTCCCTGGAGTTAGAACTCCCTTGGCACACTGCATCCTCCCTGTACTCACAGGCCCAGCAATTAGGCAGTCTTTCTTCGTCCAGGCCTTCCAGGGTATCTCCAGCTCACAATTCTCTCCTCTCAGCCTCTGTGCACCATCCAGCATCCCCAGCTCGCTCAAAATCTGTCTGTGTGTTCCACCTTTCATATTGACTGGGAGGCTTAACAGGTTTCAGGTAGGAATGATTGAAAAGGGAGGCCTGACCTTGCCTGGCCTCATTACCAGGACAAAATGGCGACTGCCCATAGAAATCTCTGGTGCATTGGTTTCTGTGGGAAATCTTTATAGCTCCCTTTTGCCTCTTCTTCGTCCCAGTGATTTGATAAATGATATTTCTAGAGTGGAGGTAGGAATTTTGGGAGTTGTCGTTTTTCGAGAGGAGGTACAAATATTTTCAGAAGAAGGAGAACAATGTTGTTGTTGTGAGATATCAGGTGTTGTGTTTCTTCTCCTACACCTCCCTTTGTTATGGGTACCTGTTGGAATTGGGGAGGGGGCAACGGGACAAGACGTACAACAACCTAGAAAGGTGAAGGAAGTGTTGGGTAGGGGTGTGTTGTGAAGAGGGGGATACCGCGTCTTGCCATCGGATGTCTCACCCCCACTCCCAGAGGACCCCTCACCCAGGTGATCCTCCCACATATGTCCACCTCCAGGGTCTGGATCCAAATGCCATGGCCGTGCCATGGCCACCTGTGCAAGAGATCCGCAGGGGTGTAGATAGTGAGACACCCTTTGGTTTCTCACAGTGTGCTCTCATTGAAGCAATGTTTCGCCCCACGGGTGTCATGATCTCTGCTTCCAAAAGGTCAGGGTTTTCCCAACTCCCTTGGAAGCAGATCCATAACCCAGGTTCCGAGTGCCAACCAGTCCCAATTGGGACCTTTTGGACCCAGTCCTGGCGCCAGTGGCACCAGGCTCATAAATATGCCCAGTCCCAGCGCTGGAAGCGCCGGGCTCATAATGCTTGGGTGGACTTACCTGCAGCAGACCATGCTGCTTACTTGCCTGCCAGTTGAGCCTCTGATCCTCTTCTTTTTGGAACTACTTTTCCTGTTGGGTGGGGCAGGAGCCACTTCCTAGATTCAGAACACTGGAACTCTTCTGGAAAGCAGGAACTCTTTTCTTACCTAGGCGTGGCTGTGGAAGGAGACACCTAAGCACTACAGGAGGCTATTTAAACCACACCCGATGGATAAATCTTGCTTTGCGTTATTCTGCATCCTCTGCAGCAGAACGCTCATCGTGTCTTCTGCATCTGATCCTGGGTCTAAGGAAAAAGGCTTACCATCCTGAATCCAGTCTTCAGCAACACCTATAAAGACAAGAAAGAACAGGTTAGCATTAGGGTCTTCAGTGACAGCTCTTCACTTACCTGGTCCATCGGCTGTCACCAACGCCTCGCGCTGCATTCCGGCATCTGAAAGACAAAGGCTTACCTACTCTTCGTGCGCTCCGGAGGTCTTCACACTGCATTCCGGCATCTGAAAGACAAAAGCTTACCAACTCTTCGCACGCTCCGGAGGCCTTCGGCGCTGCATCCCGCATCTGAAAGACAAAACAAGGTGCGTTTAAAGACATTGGGGAACTTTAATACTCACGTGCCATTACTCCTTTCCACATCTAACCCAGTGGTTATTCCGGCACCCTGCAGCCGCTCCGAACTTGTACCTGCAAAATAAAAAGACAGTTAGAGCGCATCGTGAAGCAGGCAACAAGCGCTTACTTACGTGCTTCCAGGCGCGTCTATTCATCACACGGGCTCCATCTTCAACTCACTTCAGCCCGTCATCCGCCATCGCCGGAACCCTGCAAAACAAGAAACATAATTACTAAAGACTTTAAAGACATTAGAATTACTCGAAACTTACCGTTCGTGCAGTAAACGACGGACAGCAGTCCTCTGAAGTCAAGAGGCCTGCTCCCCTTATCCAGTGAAGAAACTGGTTACAGCACCCTGCCCCGAGGCAGATGGAGAGCACGGCGTTCACTTACCCAAGGTGAGAGCGTTAGCCTTTGGGGTTCTACAGGAGAAGAGAAAGGGAAGAAGAGAGAGACATTCAATAACCCAGTTCCTTAATCCCATATTTTCTATCTGCAGACATCTTACCCTTCGAGTCAGACATACAGTGCACAGAGGTCCAGCCCAAAGAGCCAGCCGTGTGTTACACATCACCTTTGAAGATACGGTATACGCCCAGTCAAGACCGGTGCCTCTACGGGAATCAGGTGAGCGTTACAGAACGCAAAGCCTACCACAAAACTCCCGTCCAGGCGCTATGGAAACCTCGGATACCGACCAGCTCGCTCAGTTACTTGGGGAACTAAGGGCAGAAGTGCATGCAGCCCGTCAGGAAACGAACGCTCTAAGAAGGGAACTGATTATTTCCAAGGAGCGAACAGATGATCTCGCTAGACAATTGCTACAGTCACAAGCCGGACAGACCCCGTTACCCGCATCTGGGGGAAATCTTCCTTCTACATCCTCTATGAATCCAGTGCAGATCAACCTACCTGGGAATGTACCTCTGGCGCCGCCTGAACGATTTTCTGGTGACCCAAAGAGGTTTGCAGTATTTATCAATCAGTGCCGGTTGCATTTCCTATGCCGGCCAGCAGCCTTTCCAACTGATCAAGCTAAAGTAGCTTTCGTGCTTTCGTACCTTAGTGGCAATGCGGCAGACTGATCGATCCCTCTAGTAAATCAAGATGATCCGGTCCTCCATGATTTTCAAGCTTTTCAGCTCAGTATGGAAAAACTGTTCGCAAGACATTCACAGGGGCAGGCCTTGGACAATGAGCTTCTTTTGTTGCGACAAGGTAATCAAGACCTTTTGGCTTATATTGCTTCTTTCAACAGACTGATAGTGGAAACTCAATGACCTGAGGACAAAAGGATTATGCTGTTTTATAGAGGTCTACGTGGAGAGCTCAAAGATGTGTTAGCCCAAGTAGTGAATCCCCCACAAGATTGTTCGGACTATATAGACTTAGTCGTTCAAATAGATCACAGACTGCAGAACAGGAAGGCTGATCGTTCCAAGTTTGATGCTCGAGTATTTTCCAAACCGCCAACTCCTTCCAAAGGAGTAGACTCCGGGGAACCCATGCAAATAGGGGGTCTGAAAGGTCCTCTAACACAAAAGGAGCGGGAAAGGAGAAAACAGTTGCAATTATGCCTCTATTGCGGAAACTCAGGGCACTTTCTTCGAGACTGTCCGGTGAAACCTGCCAAGAAGGCAGTAGGAGCTGCAGTTACCAAAGTTACAAACTCTGAGCAGGGAAACGACCTCGCCCGACAAGAATAGAGGTCCTCTTGCCGAGCGTGAAAACCAGTTCTGTGACCTCGCATTTCGTGATACCTATGGTCCTCATTAGCCCTGATAATCCGGATCGATTACATGCAGTTGAAGCTTACGTCGACAGCGGTGCCATCGGCAATTATGTGGATCATGAAATGGTTTTGAGGATGAATCTAACTCTTTGTCCCAAGTCTGTAAAGGACGTCATTACTACGGTGGATGGTACGGAGATAGCCTCCGGGCCAGTAACGCATACCACTCAAGAGGTGACGCTAGTAAGTCAAGATGGACACCATGAGAAGATCGTGTTCGATGTGATCAAGGCCCGTCAGTTTCAGATTATTCTAGGAATACCTTGGTTAGAGAAACACAATCCTCTGATCGATTGGCGAGCAAGAACGGTCCAGTTTCCAGAATGTGTCTCTACTTGTCACCCTCCACCTGGTGTTGCACTGGCAGCAATTTCTTCAGAGACTCCCCAGTTACCTCCCGAATACCTAGAATACCAAGATGTTTTCCGGAAGGATCAGGCTAACTCTCTACCTCCTCATAGGTCTTATGACTGCCAGATAGACCTGATACCTGGATCTACTCCTCCTTGTAGTAGAATTTATGCCCTCACTGAGCCTGAGAACCTTCACCTTCGACAATACCTGGATCAATACCTGGCAAATTGGTTTATTCGTCCTTCCAAGTCCCCTGCTTCTTCAGCTTTGTTCTTCGTTCCAAAAAAGGAAGGAGACCTTAGAACTTGTATAGATTATCGCTCCCTGAACCAGATCACCGTTAAGAATAGATATCCGTTACCTTTGATCCCTGAACTCCTGGACCAAGTCAGAAAAGCATGCATATATACAAAGCTGGATCTTAGAGGAGCTTACCACTTGGTACGAGTAAAAGAGGGCGATGAATGGAAGACGGCCTTCCGCACCAAGTATGGGCTATTTGAATATCAGGTCATGCCCTTCGGACTTTGCAATGCCCCGGACGCCTTTCAATATTTTATGAACGATGTCCTCAGAGAGCTCATAGATGTGTGTGTTGTTGTTTATATTGACGACATCCTCGTTTATTCTTCATCGGAATCTGAACATCGGAAACACGTGAAAATGGTCCTCGAAAGATTGCGTCAACACAAACTTTTCGCTAAATTGGAAAAGTGTGTTTTCAACGTGACTGAAGTTGAATTCTTGGGATTCATATTATCACCTGGCGGAGTGCGTATGGATTCAAAGAAGGTCGATGCAGTTCTCAAATGGCCATCACCATCCTCCGTAAAAGGTGTGCAAAGCATGTTAGGCTTCGCTAACTTTTACCGCAGGTTTATCCCCGAATTCTCTCGAATAGTCCAGCCCATCACTGCCTTGTTAAAGAAAAACAAATGTTTTGAATGGTCTACCGAGGCGGAACAAGCTTTCCAGGATTTGAAGACTAAATTTATCTCTGCACCAATCTTAAAACACCCTCGCCCCGAACTCCCCTACATCGTGGAAACTGATGCTTCAAGCCTTGCCATGGGGGCAGTTCTATCACAAAAGGACCCGGTAACCAATCAGTTGCATCCCGTGGCATTTTGGTCCCGCAAATTCTCGCCTCCTGAAATCAATTACACGATTACTGACAAGGAACTTCTGGCTATCAAGTCTGCCTTTAAGGCTTGGCGGCATTATGTGCTGGGGGCCCGACACACCGTTACTGTGATTACGGATCACCGAAATCTGCAATATTTGAAAACCGCAAAAGCCCAATCCTCTAGACAACTCCGTTGGGCATTATTCTTTGCCGAGTTTGACTTCATAATTACCTATCGACCTGGTACAAAGAACGGTAAAGCTGATGCCCTTTCTCGGATGGGAGTGGAAGAACACTTGATCAACCCTAAACCTGTACCAATCATTCCCGAACAAAGAATCCTGGGTGTAATCGCCACAGAATCCATAGAGGAAGTTAAGGATAAAGCCAGGCAACTTGTAACTCCAGCAGACATACAGAATTGGCATCTGCAGGGAAAGGACTTTGCAGTAAAGGACAACTTATTCTATTTCCAAGAACGATTATACCTACCCAGCACAGATTTACAGAAAAAAGTAATCTCTTGTTATCACGATTCTTTAATGGAAGGACATCCCGGTATGGCCAAGACCTCAGAAAAGATCAAGCGCTACTTCTGGTGGCCGTCTTGGAAAAAAGATATCAGAGACTTTATAATGTCCTGTGGAGTATGCGCCCAAAACAAGAGTCAAAAGGAAAGACCAGCAGGCCTCTTACGCCCTATTGACATCCCACCTCGCCCTTGGCATACGCTTTCTATGGACTTCATCACCGATCTACCTCCATGCTTCGGATACAATACGATTCTAGTAATCGTGGACTTATTCTCCAAGATGGCGCATTTCATTCCGCTCAAAGGCTTGCCAACAGCAGCAACTCTGGCCCGAGAATTTCTCGAAAACATCGTCCGACTGCACGGTTTTCCTTCGGTTCTAATTTCGGATCGAGGTAGTCAATTTATTTCTCATTTTTGGCGAAGTTGCTGTCGGTCGGCTCAAATTGATGTGAGACTATCGACCAGTCACCACCCTCAGACCGACGGACAAACCGAGAGGACCAATCAAACTCTGGAACAGTATTTACGCTGCATGCTGCAACAAACTGAAAAAACTTGGAAAGACATCCTTTGGATAGCCGAATATGCCTACAATAACTCTGTCCATTCGGGAACTGGGAAAACCCCGTTTTTTCTTTTGTACGGCAGTCACCCTCGAACCTCGGAGTTGGATCCCCTCCAAGATCTTGAAACACCAGCAGTAGACTACCTGCATTCTACAATCACCCAAGCCTTTAAGGAAGCTGTTTCTCACCTTCAAAGGGCTAAAGAACAATACAAGAAAGGAGCAGATCAACATCGGAAGGAAGCCCCTCAATATCAAGTAGGGGATCAAATCTGGTTATCCACCAAATATCTACCTCTAAAAGGGCCACGCACATTCAACCCAAGATACCTTGGTCCATATTCCATCACTACCATAGTAAACCCAGTAGCGGTCAAGTTGGACTTGCCCCCGCACATGAAGATACATCCGGTCTTCCACGTCTCTCTATTAAAACCCATGCAACCTCAAACCCGACTAACTAAATCTCCAAAACCTATCCTAGTTGATGGCGAACTCGAGTTTGAAGTCAAAAGCATTCTGGACTCCAAGATCTCCAAATCTAAACTATTTTACCTAATTGACTGGAAAGGCTACGGCCCCCAAGAGAGATCCTGGGAACCTGCTGAATATGTCCACGCTCCTCGCCTAATCAAAAGATTTCACCGAACATTTCCTGACAAGCCAAAACCCCCGGAGAAGCCCGGTTTGGGAGGGGCCTTGAGGGGGGGTACTGTCATGATCTCTGCTTCCAAAAGGTCAGGGTTTTCCCAACTCCCTTGGAAGCAGATCCATAACCCAGGTTCCGAGTGCCAACCAGTCCCAATTGGGACCTTTTGGACCCAGTCCTGGCGCCAGTGGCACCAGGCTCATAAATATGCCCAGTCCCAGCGCTGGAAGCGCCGGGCTCATAATGCTTGGGTGGACTTACCTGCAGCAGACCATGCTGCTTACTTGCCTGCCAGTTGAGCCTCTGATCCTCTTCTGTTTGGAACTACTTTTCCTGTTGGGTGGGGCAGGAGCCACTCCCTAGATTCAGAACACTGGAACTCTTCTGGAAAGCAGGAACTCTTTTCTTACCTAGGCGTGGCTGTGGAAGGAGACACCTAAGCACTACAGGAGGCTTTTTAAACCACACCCGATGGATGAATCTTGCTTTGCGTTATTCTGCATCCTCTGCAGCAGAACGCTCATCGTGTCTTCTGCATCTGATCCTGGGCCTAAGGAAAAAGGCTTACCATCCTGAATCCAGTCTTCAGCAACACCTATAAAGACAAGAAAGAACAGGTTAGCATTACGGTCTTCAGTGACAGCTCTTCACTTACCTGGTCCATCGGCTGTCACCAACGCCTCGCGCTGCATTCCGGCATCTGAAAGACAAAGGCTTACCTACTCTTCGTGCGCTCCGGAGGTCTTCACACTGCATTCTGGCATCTGAAAGACAAAAGCTTACCAACTCTTCGCACGCTCCGGAGGCCTTCGGCGCTGCATCCCGCATCTGAAAGACAAAACAAGGTGCGTTTAAAGACATTGGGGAACTTTAATACTCACGTGCCATTACTCCTTTCCACATCTAACCCAGTGGGTATTCCGGCACCCTGCAGCCGCTCCGAACTTGTACCTGCAAAATAAAAAGACAGTTAGAGCGCATCGTGAAGCAAGCAACAAGCGCTTACTTACGTGCTTCCAGGCGCTTCTATTCATCACACGGGCTCCATCTTCAACTCACTTCAGCCCGTCATCCGCCATCGCCGGAACCCTGCAAAACAAGAAACATCATTACTAAAGACTTTAAAGACATTAGAATTACTCGAAACTTACTGTTCGTGCAGTAAACGACGGACAGCAGTCCTCTGAAGTCAAGAGGCCTGCTCCCCTTATCCAGTGAAGAAACTGGTTACAGCACCCTGCCCCGAGGCAGATGGAGAGCACGGCGTTCACTTACCCAAGGTGAGAGCGTTAACCTTTGGGGTTCTACAGGAGAAGAGAAAGGGAAGAAGAGAGAGACATTCAATAACCCAGTTCCTTAATCCCATATTTTCTATCTGCAGACATCTTACCCTTCGAGTCAGACATACAGTGCACAGAGGTCCAGCCCAAAGAGCCAGCCGTGTGTTACACATCACCTTTGAAGATACGGTATACGCCCAGTCAAGACCGGTGCCTCTACGGGAATCAGGTGATCGTTACAACGGGTGATAAACCACCCTGATCATAGAACTGAGCATTTAGATGTTCTTAGGTAATTCATGGATGTGACTTGCTAACTATGTGGTGTATTACTGGTCCCCCCTTTGACGCACAGAGTCCTCTCTCATCTCCGAACAATCCCCTTGACTGAGCTCCCTGATGTGGAGTGCAACCCCTACTCCCTGATACTGTTTGCACAGTCCTTGATGCGTACAATCGTTTTGTTGTTCTATTTGAGTTAATTTGTTGTTTATTTATATTGTCTAGAATGGAATCTGTGCTGTGTAACATTTGGCTGATCCATAATACGAATGTCCTGTTGTTTGTTTGTATTACTGTTTTTCTTCCTTTGTTAAAATAACCAATATAATTGCCAATAAAGAGATTTCTAAATAAATAAATCACGGAGCACCATTTAATAATTGCAGGGCAGATATACAGAGGCCGTGTAGAGTACAGTATCATGATAAATCAGACATGGTAGCGATTCTGACAAGGAAATGGGCGAGGACGAAGATCCTGTTGCCTTTATTCAAGAGATTCAAGAGCAATGGCATCTCGACATGAGAGAACCGTGGGATAAAACAGTGGCATTATTTTATCATATTTTATATCACGGACTGCCGAGCCAGTGCAACGGCAGATGAACAAACAGGTAGGGGTGAAAGCGAAGCCATGGGCAGAAATACAGTTGACTATTGCACACCATTGTTAATTGTTGCAAGAGAAAAATAAGAAGAAAGATGAGAACAGAAAGCAGGAGGAAGCAAAGTTATTTCGGATTTATTTTTCAAAATTTCCTATAGAAAGAGCAGTATTGACGAATGGTGAATGTGTGGCCACACACAAAGCATAGTCAGTGCAACAAAGTAATGTAGTGCACCCTATGGATAAGACTGGGTACAACTTTTGGCCAAGAGGTAGAGGGAATGCACCTAGAGGGCGAGGAGGGTTTAATGGGGGACAGCCACAGCAATGCTGGAATTGTGGGGGAATAGGACATATAGCCCAAACATGAGAAGTAGAGGAGGAGGCATGCAACAGAACTGGCAAGCTCCAAGAGCGGGGATGGGCTATTCTCTGCAGTACAATACAGAATCCCAGGAATATTATGCCCAAGATCACACAAAGTATCAGACAAACACGCCACAAATACAGCAAGCACAGCGGGTGCCACAGCAAATGCAGTTGCCACAGGGCAACCACAGCAAGCACTCATGCAGGCACAGCAAACCCAAGCACAGCAACCACAGTACACACTGGTGCAGCAAGCAACAGTGTCACAATGGAAAGCAAACATAGGCGCTCCACTGGCTTCCACACCCAGGATAGGAAGTGTGACTGTAGTGGGAGGGAATCCTTTTATGGGTACAGGGATGAATTTATACCCACAATAGGAAGGCCCGCAGAGTGACTTGATGTGTTTACTACTATCGGTGACACTAGACCCACAAGAGGAACCAAGGGTCAGAGTGATGATAGGAGACAAGACATTTTGGTCCTTGTGGACACGGCAGCAACTTGTTTCTGTGTTCGAGAGGGAAAATACTCAATGTCTGTAATCACAATTAATGCTCAGGGATTCTCTGGGGCCACAGGTTTGGTTCCTTTTACTGATAAATTACCACATTCTTTAGGTGAACATGACGTGTCAATGCCACTACTATACTCTTGTAAGACACCAGTTAACATATTAGGACATGACTTGATGACAAATCGTAACAAGACAATATCTTTTACTGACAAAGGGATAGTGTGTTCGACTCCAGGGATACATTACATGAGCATGAGAGAATGTAATATTAGCCTTTACAGGCCAGAAAGCATTACGAGGGGTTCCTTTAGGACCAGAAATATGTTTGTATGGTGTAAATATTTTGTTGACATGGTTTCCTGGACTGACAGGAACAATATTGAGAATATTTGATTCTTGTTTAAACCACAAATACCTATGTATGAGTAGGAAGGGCAGGTTATTCCCATAGAGCTAGAAGCAGCAGCGGTAAATCAAGAAAGGGTAGTTGTTCACGGAATAGATGATGAGGGAAGAGCATGGAGAACGATGATAGCCTTTAAGGAAGAATACAGACTGACACATTTAACATACAAAGACTTGTTTAGAAATGAATATTCAGACGATTAATTTGTATTTTTCATATACTTCTTGGATGAGAATTGACAATAGAGAAAAACCACAGAGAATGACATTGATAAAAAGTAAACTGTCATTTTTTCAGGAAGACTTAGAGAAAGTGCCAAGCATCTTGTGAACTAATAGTCCATATGATGTGGGTCTATTGAGTGGAGCACTTGCAGTGAAGAGCAAGCTTAAACCAGGAGCAATTCTGCCATGTGCAAAACAGTACCCTATGTCTAGAGAAGCAGATGAAGGCATATTCAAGACCATTTCTGCTTTAATAAAGCAGGGAATATTAGTGCCATCAGACTCTCCATGTAACACGGCTGTGTACCCAGTGAAGAAATAAATTGGGGTGTCGTGGAGAGTTATTCAGGATCTCTGCCCCCTAAACAATATTGTTGAAGCAGAGTTTCCTTTGATTCCCAACCCTGCTACAATATTATTTAACATCCCAGCTAAAGCCAAATATTTTACAGTCGTAGATTTAAAGGATGCCTTCTTTTCAATTTCCCTTCATGAAGACTCTCAGGATTTGACTTCCTTTTTGTATAGAAATCAGTTACTAAAACACACAAGACTGCCTCAGGGGTGCTGTGAGTCCCCATCAATATTTAACAGAGTCCTTCAGATGGGCTTTGACAATGTACAACTCAAGAGCACAATAATTTGTATGTGGATGACATTTTGATATGCAGTGAGACAGTGGAAAGTTGCAGGGAGGACTCCGTTCGACTAATGATAATACTAGCAAAAAAAGGATACTCGGTAGACAAAGAAAAACTACAATACTGTCAGGAAGAGGTCCTGTACATAGGACAGCTCATCTCACAAGAGGGGAGAAAAGTGATACCAGAAAGAGCAGACACAATCATGAAAACTCTGAAACTGAGGCAGTAAGGGAAATGCAGTCGTTTCTAGGCCCATGTAATGATTGTAGGGCCTGGGTTTTTGACTACAGTACATATATTCGACCACTCTTAAAAGGGCTCAAGGAAGCACAGATAGGCAAAAGTAAGATAGACACGGGTAATATAGCTCAGTGACAACACGCTCATCTTGGAAGCAAGACGACGCAGAGCGACACAGGATTGAATCCAGGGTCAGCGCTTAGAAACCTCTTCGGTCTTAAGCACATTATAAATAACTAATTATAATTATGGGAAGACAACATGACTGAAGGATTCAAAGAATTAAAATAGGTGATTTGTACAGTCCCAGTGTTAGGAATACCAGACTATGATGAAGAGTTATACTTATTTTCACATTCAAATGGAGAAGTGATGACAGCAGTACTTACACAGAAGACGACATTAGGACATGGACACAAACCACTTGCTTATTATAGTGGGATTCTAGACCAAGTAATGAAAGGAAATTATCATTGCGAACAATCTTTAGCAGCTGCCGCTTTCACAATTGAAAAAGCTACCAGTATTACAATGGGATGCTCAATAACATTATTTGTTGAGCACTCCCTATGTGCCATTTTGGAGAAACCCAAAAGTACATTGACTACACAAAAAGCATCTAGATACGAAGTAATTATTTCAAATTGAGCAGTGAAAATTGTTAGATATAGAATGGTGAATCCAGCAACATTCATAGCAGACCCAGTAGGAAACGATGACTATGTACTTGACTGCACAATGTATACTGAAGTTTATAATGATATTTATTTATTTATTTATAGATTTATAAGGCGCCGAAGCCCGCGGGCATCAGGGCATCAACATGGAGACAGGAGACAAACAAAAGAGACAAGGAACGCACAGATAGAAGAGGGGCCAACAATCTATCCTAGAAATTACTTTAAAAGGGCTTTTTTTAAAGCACATCTGAACTTCAGGTTATTTCGTTCCAGTCTTAGGGAAGTTGGGAGTTTGTTCCAGATCTTAGTCGCTCTAACAGTGAAGGATATGCCCAGACCATTGGACCGTTTGTAATGCTGTGGATCTGGCCCTGGCTTCCTGATCGCAGTGATCTGCCAGGTACGTATGGACAGATTAGTGTTTTCAGATAAAGGGTAGCTGTGCCAAAGAGGCAGTGGTGTAACAGTGTGCTAGCTTTGAAGGCAATCTCGTCTTCCACCTTCAGCCAGTGTAGATCCCTTTTTACTAGCCGAGATATCTTCTCCTCTCTGTATGATTTTAAATGATGCTATCAATGTATGTTTTCACTCCGTGCATACGAGATGGTTGCCTGGAACAATAAGGACCATTGGTATAATTAGGTGCGAGGCCTGAGTGTCCTTCTTCATGCTCGGCAAGCGGACCTCTACGCTTGTCGGGCGTGGTCGTTTCCCGACTCAGACTCTATATTGCTTTTGTCAGCAGCTCCTACCATCTTTTTGGGTGGTTTCACTGGGCAATCCCGTAAAAAGTGTCCCGAGGTTCCACAATACAAACACATTGTACTGCCGCCTCCTTTCCCTTTCTTTTTGAGTTAAAGGTCCTTTAACCCCTCCAATTTGCATAGGTTCAAATACATCAGTTCCTTTAGGGATAACATTGTCTTTAGGTCTTACCAATACACGATTCTCGAACCTGGTTCGATCCACCTTACGATTCTGAAGTCTGTGATCCAACTGGACCACCAGATCTATGTATTCTGCACAATCTTGGGGTGGGTTCACTATTTGTGCCAGAACGTCTTTTAGTTCACCTCGTAGACCGCGATGAAATAATGTAATTCGTTTGACCTCTGGCCACCCGGTTTCTACTATCAATCTGTTGAAAGTTGCAATGTAAGTTAACAAATCCTGGTTACCCTGCCGTAAAGACAAAAGTTTGTTATCCAAGGCCTGGCCTTGGGAATGTCAGGCAAATAGTTTTTCCATACTTAATTGAAAACCTAGGAAATCCCGAAGAATGGGGTCATCCTGATTGACTAATGGGATAGACCAATCGGCAGCACTGCTGCTGAGATATGATAATACAAAGGCCACCTTCGCCTGGTCATACGGAAAGGCTCCTGGTCTACACAAAAAATGCAGGCGGCATTGGTTCATAAACACAGCAAACCTTTTTGGGTCCACTGCAAAGCGTTCTGGTGGTGCTAAAGGAACTGTTCCTGGTAGGTTTATCTGTACTGGGTTGCTTGATGGAACTGGAGCAGCAGCTCCCCCGAGTCCAGGTAAAGGTGTGTGCCCAGCTTGGGCTTGAAGTAATTGCCTGGCAAGATCATACGTACGTTCCTTGGACACAACCAGTTCTCTCCTACGAGCATCAGTCTCTTGACGGGCGGAATGCACTTCTGCCCTAAGTTCGCTTAGTAGTTGGGCTAATTGGTCAGTCTCAGAGGTCTCCATGACGCCCGGGTGGATGTTTGTAGAGAGGCTTTGCGTTCTGTTACGCTCACCTGGACCCCACAGGGGCGTCGAATGGAACTGGACTGCCACGGACTCCACCAGCGTGACTCGTAGTGCGGTGATGGCTGACTGGACTGGCCCTCCTAGTTTCGTCTGCTTGACCCGTAAGAATAATCTCCTTATTGTTGGAAAAGATGAGCTCTCCATACTGCGTGGGGGGCAGGGGCGTGTAGAAAACCAGTTACTTCACTGGTCTGAAGGAGTTGGGCGAGTTCCAGACAACTGATGACTCCGAGGTAAGTAGCATTTAGTTCTTTAGAGTTCAAAATGTCTGTTATTCACTCTTGCCCCTCTTTTCTCCCTTTTTTCTTGCAGCTTGAGCCGAGGGATGATCACCTCATTGGAAGCAGAAGCGCTTAGGTATGAGTCTGTATTTCCCAAACTGTCCGGCGAAAAATAATGGTCCAAATATATTTAACTGACTACCTTCTGTCTCCCTACAGGTGCGGCGTAAGAAGAAATGATGTGCAGAAGAAGAATGCCTCAGGCGATAAACTCAAGGAAGTATCTTGCGGTGCAAGAAGATTGTCCTTGTTGGCTCACCTTGTTATTTGTTTTGTCTTTTTAGATGCCAGGTTTTCGGCGACGAGGCGATGGAGGCTGCGCCGGGTCGCGGAGATGCTGTGAAGACTGGTGAGTATGGCGCGGCCCTGCAGCTGGCGAAGCGACGCGTTTGAATTTAAAGTCTCTTTCTAGATTCGATGGTGCGGCAGCTCTGAGGACTGTTGATGATCAAAAGGTAATGTCCTTGTTCTAACTTTTCCTTCTTCTTTCCCTTCTTTCTAGGATCTGGTCAGTAGTTGAGGTGGGCGTGGCTGAAGACAGGATGCTCGGCTTGCAGGCACGGTGAGCGTTACGCTGCAGAAGTTAGAATAACGTGAAGCGTGTGCTGTTCATCGGGCGTGGTTTAAATAGCCTTCAAAGTAGTCCCAGGTAAGAAGTCCCAAAACCACACCCAAGCAAAAAAATAGTCCCTAAAGAAAAGTAATCCCTTCCAGGCCTCACGATGGCCTATGCTTAAGTTCCTTGCAGCATGGTCTGCATGAGGTAAGTTTGACAATATGAGCTTGGCGCCTATGGTGTCAGGACCGCACTCATATAGCTCCTAACTGGGATGGTGGGAATCCCATTGTGTTTGGATGCCTGTTTCCTGGGCAGATGGACTTGATCCTGATGTCCGGGGGCAGGCATCATGACAGATGCGCACAGCACTGTTCCGGATTGTCGGAAATTTAGTCAGACAAGCAGTATTTGCCCCTATTAGCAGCGCAGTGCCATAGTGCAGCCTTGGGATTATAGTTCAGCCCATGTTATATTCCCCATGTTAGAGAAAATGCTCTCAGAGAGGGGGTGTTCTCTTTATTGATGGTTCTTCATAAACTGATGAAACGACTGGTGTAAGACATACTGGGACGGCAGTAGTGAAATAAAAAAGAATGGTGAATTTGAAGTAGTGACAAGTGCAAGAATGCCTTCAAATTGATCAGCGCATGCTGCAGAATTAGTGGCGCTCATTGCCACACTTCAGAGATTTGAAGATGAGGAAGTAACAGTGTATTCTGACTCCGCCTACGTGATGACAACCGTACACACAGGGTTGTCACATTGGAAAAGGAGGGGTTTTCTGAGCGCAGACAGCACTCCAGTGCAACATGCATCTCTATTGGGCAAGCTAATTAAAGTACTAAAGCTCCCATTGGCTATCTCTGTGGTGAAATGCGCAGCCTATACTAAAGGGGCGGACCTAATTTCTTGCGGAAATGAAGTTGCAAGTGTAGAGGCAAAAAGAGCAGCATACTTTCCAAATATTTCTGATTTCGAATTAGCAGATATTAAGCAAGGATCAGAGCAATGCATGCTCATGCAGGAAGGATTTAATATGTTGTCCATTGTAAAGTTAATTGAGCTGCAAGGACGAGCCCCACAGAAAGAGCAGGAGCTATGGAAAAGATGGGAGTGTTCTTTATCCCCCAGTGAGGCCTTATGGAGACAGGATAGCACTGGAAAGCCAGTTATGCTCTAGCATTATTGAAGGTGGTGCTGGAGCAGCTTCTCTACCCTGCACACTCCACCAGATAGAGTCATGCTGCAACAATCGCAGAAGACTGGTTCACACCAAATGTATTACGACCTGTGGCCCATTTTATTGTAAATTGCATTGTGTGCCAGAAATGTACAGCAGGGCACACCTTGCGAAGAGTGAGAGGAGCAAACCGTAGGCCCAATTGTCTGTTTCAGCATCTACATATAGATTATGGGGATATGCAACAAGTATGTATGAATATCGGTACATGCTGGTAGTAGTATGTCCCTTTTCCAGATGGATCGAGGCAGGTCCATGCACGCACCCCAATGCTACACGCACTGCTAAATCTCTCATGCCTGAAGTGTTTCCTAGATGGTGTGTGTGTGAAGTCCAGCATTCTGATAATGGCCCGCATTTTGTAAATGAGTTGTTTGAACAGATAGGTCTTCTATTAGGCATAAAACACAGGTTTTCCTCAGCCTATCACCCACAAGTGAATGGTATCTGTGAGTGGTTAAATGGGCTCCTCAAGGAAAGAATAGCTAAATGTGAAAAACCAGAGGGTGTTTCACAAACTGGTCCCCGGGATCCTGTACTCAGGTGGTCAGGGAAGGGTCACGCTTTTGGAATCTGACCCTGGGGGTGGACAATTGAGGGAGGATCACCGGGGTAGGGAATCCTCGGAGAGTGGGGGAGAAGCACACGATGGGGAGGCATGGTATCCCCTTTTTCCACAACCCATCTAACCCCTCTCCCTGCCTATTCTATGGGAAACTACGGAGCCCATAATCCCTCCCCACGTAGCATTGACAAAACTACTGAGCTGAGGAAGATGAGGACTGAGGTCAGACAGATTACTCCTACTGACTTGCAATGGCTCTATGCAATTTGACCCAACAAGACACAGGGATGACCTTAGCCTAATGGCCCAAACCCAAAGGGAGATATCACCCACTCAACAGCCACTGGAAGCTCAACAGGAACAGAGTCCCACCTGGAAAGCACACAGAGTGATAGGTTTGCCGGTCTGGTAACAACGGTACCGGTAAGCTTGCCGGTACCGTTGTTACCGGACCTGCAAACTACCAGTTCTGCTTGCGGGTGCCTTCCCGCCCGCCAGGTCTGACCTGGCAGGCGTACCAGCACCATTCTGAATGGTGCCAGTGCACCTGACCTCCCCATTCCCATTGAGCCCTATGGGGCTCAAAGGGTAATGGGGAGCATTTTTTTCCGGTGCCCGTGAATGGGCAATTACCGGCCCGGCGGGGCTGTAATGATCCAGTAATTGCCCATTTGTGGGCACTGGAAAGAAAATTATACCGGTGGCAGCCGTGCCGGTATTTACTGGCACGGCTGCCACCAGGGTCATAATGACCCCCAGACACTCAAACACACCACAATGCTAACTCTTACCTCTGCTTAAACAAACAATAGAATGCAGCTATACCCCTTGATTAATTCGACCTAGCTGCATACATACGTATACACACCCACGCAGGGCAGGTGCCAGGCGTGTGCAGCTGTGTGGCTGCACTTGGCCCCACGCTGTTGGGGACCCACAGCAAGTGTGCTGTTCTCTCTCTGTTTTTGCAGGCTGCAGAGTGCGCCATGTGCTCAGAGTAGTTAAACTTGCTGCAGTGCACTCTGAGCACACGGGTGGCCCACACTTCAGCACGTATGATGATGGGAAAGCTTGCCTGTGTTGTGGAATATCTTTTCAAATGCGGCTGTTCTACCTCTAGGCTGAGCTCCCCTTTTGTTTGTCCTGTGAGGCAACGTGCCACATCTCACTCTCCTGCTGCGACAAATCCCCCTATCCTAGCAGTCCAATAGGCGTTGCTGGCCTTTTAAGCACTGCTGATCACTTTCTTTCTGAAATCAGAGCATTTAAAGCGGGTGCGATTTACAAGTGATGGCCTTTTTAAGAGACCATTGTTTTGGACAACACATTTTTATTTTATTTTGAATGCTCATGCAAAGCACCAGTTAGCTGCCTAAAAACTGTGCCCTCCTACAGCACATGTTTCTTTCTGAGTTTCTTTAATCAGAGTGCAGACTCCCAAAAGCACAGAATGCTTTAAGAACACCAAGTGTCTTCAAAATAGGGAATGTAATGTAATTTTAATAATCAAGGAGGGTTTGGCAGAAAGGGACTGGTTGGGAACAAGCGCACAAACTGCAAATTGGTGTGTTAATGGGCTGCAGATGAAAGCAAGATGTGGATAGCCTGCCAAGTTACCAACAGGTAAATACAAAACAAAAGGAGGTTGTTTGCTTCCTGTCTGTGCACTTAGAGAACAAAAGACATGCAAACTTTTGCACAGTTTAATGGAGGTTCAAGCAGCCTGACACGTGTTTCGAGCTTTAGGCTCTTCATCTGAGGCTGCGTGTCAGTTATACAAGGATAGGACATACATAAATGCAATTTGTGATTTAGACCATATGTCCAGGACACAAGACACAACAGGGCACAATGGTGGTTTTAAAAAAAAAGTAATTAGCCATTCAATAAGAATAATAAATAACCATCCACAAATCATTCAAATGACATTGCACCAGCAAACCAATCCACCAAAGGATATTAGTTGACCAATCAGAGTTGTCAATTTCCATTCGATATAGGTGCAATGAGCGAAAAACCAAGGGGCAGAGAAGAAACAAAAGGTAAATTAAATGCTAGTTTAGCATAAAGTCCAATACTGGTCATGCATGTGCACCAATATTCAACACTCAAAAATACGTGTTCAGATAATAGTCTACCTTGAAAGTCCTTGCGAAACGTGCGACCCACTATGGAAAACATGATAATAATTGATATCACTATTGAACATAGGCATATTAAATGCGCGTTGTTATCATAAACAGCATGATGCCACTTACCACTAGTGGATATGCAAAATGCTGTTGCGAATTCTATGTATCGGCTCTGCTGGAAGTTGGAAAATGTTTTTTAGTGTTTAAATATTTTCCCAAAAATGCGAGTAACTATACAATACAGGAGGTGACTATTCACATTTACTGCAATAAAGTACACATACCTATATAATTGCTGATGCAAGTTCGGTTCACTCGAATGAGTGTGATACTACTTGACGCCAAAGTGTATTTCAAAAGAACACCATGGGTTGAATTTTGCCCAATTCAGCACGGCGGGGAGATAAAAAAAAAGGAAAAACGCTAATTAGCAATCAGATATTAGATCAGGGTTGTCTAGACGGTCACGTGCGCTGCCATGGGGGCAATCTATGCCCCAGCCTTAGCTAATATATTTATGCATCAGTATGAGTAGGAGTTTGTATTTGTAAACAACATCTTCTCACAATATATTTATGTGTGGAAGAGATATATAGATGATGTGATTATGGTATGGAATGGTTCAGTGGACTGCCTTAACGAATTTGTCACTTTTCTGAACAGCAATGACTGGGGGATACAATTTACACATACTTACAGCAATTCCAGCACTTTCTTGATCTGACAATTAGTTTGTCAGATCATAAGTTTGTAACTAGGACATTTCGTAAATTAACCTTGGTCAATGCAGTTTTACATGCGACTGGTTGCCACAAAAAAGCGGTAATATCCAATATACCAAAAGGTGAATTCATAAGGGCTAGAAGAAACTGCTCCAATAATGAGGACTTTTTAGAAGTGATGTCAGATGATACGACAAAGATTTCTGGCCAGGGGTTATGATACCCGTACTCTCAGCAAAGCCGAACAGGCTGTTAAAAGCATGAAGAGGGTCGATTTGCTCACTCCTAAAATAAGAACAAACACAACACATAGTAACAAACTTAAATTCATTACTTGTTTCAATGCAGATAGTTACAATATATATAGTATCGTGAAAAGACACTGCCATTTACTTCGTTTAGAAAGAGATATTACATCATGGTTGGACCCTGTGCCTAACTTCATTTACAACAAAGCGGGCAATCTAAAGAATATATTGTCTCCTTCCTTCATGTCCAACCCCCAATCCAACCGTACCTGGTTTCACCAGCCGACCAATAACAGCTTCCACAAATGTGGGGGCTGTTCAATGTGTGCCTATGCGCTGGAAACTACCCAAATTGTATTTGGCAAACTTGGGACATACAACGTCAATTCTTTTCATTAATTGCAATACAAAATGTTGTGTGTATTGTATTTTGTGCATGTGTGGACAGCGCTATATTGGCAGTACTATTCAGCCTTTAATGATTAGAATACGCAAACATCTATCTACTATTTCCAAATCAGGAATCGAAATACCCTCTTGCCACCCATTGGCAAAAAGTACACCAAATGGACAATAAAGCACTCATTAGGTTTGCGGGCATGGCAAAAGTTACCTTGTCACAACGTGGAGGCAACCTTGCCCTCAAACTTGGACAATTAGAAGCTCGCCTTATCTGCCAATATCGTACTGTAGCCCATGGACTCAACACAGACCACAAGCTATCTGTATTTCTCTGAAATGTTGTAATGTAAATGTGTTACATTGTTGTGTACTTAAATTTATATATAGCCATTAATGGGCCCAAGTGTAAATAGATTCCATCCATCACTGGTCATTCATGTCGCTCTGATTGGGTTATCCACCTAACTCAATTGAGAAATGATGGCATTAGCCATCATCAATTATCATAATAGGGGGATGGTAAGAAGGAATAATCACGCCAATTAGTGGTCATTTCTATCACATTGAAATCATAATTATTGACTTAATAAATTAGGCAAGCATAAGTGGATGCTTTATCAAGACTTATTGATCCCACTTTGTAATGTAGACCCCTCTCTCCCTTTTTTAAAATTATTCACTGCATGCCGGGTTATTTAATAATTCTGTGCACAATTGCAACCGTGCAACTATTGCTGCACGTTCCGTTTCATACAATGAAATATATAATTTTTGCTCCCATACGGGCGTAGCTTTTAATTATATTTACTAGCGCCATATACCCAACAATGATTTTGTGCAAAATGATAGCACTGCAACTATTGTTGTTCAGGTTATACCCCCTCCTCTAGCACCATACACCAAACATGACCGCCAGATTTAGACTCACACCATTCCACATGGATGCCTCGGTGGAACATGCAAGCTTTAAATAATAGCACAGCTCCACCGCACGTGGCTCTTGTGTACACATTCGAGCGGGGACGCTGGTAAGCAAGGGTCTTTCGCGCTAACCCCTGCCTGAAGCCATTAGGGGCTTCGGCAGCGCACGTGACTGTCTAGACAACCCTGATCTAACATGTAATTGCTAATTAGCGGTTTTTCCTTTTTCTTTATCTCCCCGCCGTGCTGAATTGGGCAAAATTCAACCCATGGTGTTCTTTTGAAATACACTTTGGCGTCAAGAATTATCACACTCATTCGAGTGCACCGAACTCACATTAGCGATTATATAAGTATCAGTATCAATATCAGTGATGTCATCAATGGCATTTGTGATGTCATCTTTGATGTTATGGGTGTTAGTCTTAGCAGTGCACGGTGGTGGCACGAGTTATGGTTGCTTAGCTTACCATAACTTGCACATTTCTGGAGTTTTTAGGTTTTACCTGTAACCATAACGTCCCTGTAGCAACGTTTTTTCCATTGAATTTCATAGGTTTCTTTGTAGTGCAACTTAACCATAATGTCCCTTTAATAATTTTTTTTGTTAGTGAATTTCATAGGCTTTTACCAGAGCACTTTAACCATAAAGTTGCTGTAGGCTACTTTTTTCAATAAAGGAGAAATGTTTTTAGTAGCACAACTTAACCATAACGTCTCTTTAACAATGTTTTTTCTTACTAGATTTCATAGGTTTGTAGTAGGGTACTTTAACCATGACGTTCGTATATTATCATTTTTTTATGAAAGGTGATAGGGTTTCAGTTGCAGAAGTGCACCATAGCGTCCCTGTAATAATGTGTCTTTCAGTGAATTGCATTCGTTTTTTTACAGGATACGCTTAGTTTGTAAAGATGTACCGTAGAACCTAATGAAGCTAGTGACTGTATAGTAATAGGCACAAAGGTTGGGAACACTGCGTCCATTTGTGCAGATCGGGTGGAGTCCAACGTGCCCAGAAAGGGAGGAGTGGTCATAAAAAGTAGTAACATACAGCAAAGACAAAAAACATATACAAACATCAGCAAGTGCATGAATGGGAAGGGAAAATGCTGTAGCTATACAAAATGTGTACTTTCGCAACAAAGTGCACAAAGGCATAGGGTATACAGTATAATGGAAAGCACTAACAAGAGAAGTAACGGTTGCCGTCATCAATGTTACCGCATACCTGCTCCACAATCAAACAAAGAACGAAGAGGCAGAGGAGCAAACGACAACTACCGAGAGCTGAGCGTCAGAGTAACGTGGTAAGTGCACGAAAGTTTATGTTGTAATTGAACAGGTCCGGTAGTGTGCAATAGTAGGAAATCATGATGTTTTTTGTTTGTGCGCAGCAATGGAGTCCACCCTGGAATGGCTGGAGGAGAATTTTCCGTATGAGGAAATGCATGATGACGATATGCCCATTGTAACCCACCGAAATGTGAAAAGGGAAAGAGTTATTGCAATGGCAAGCACCCTGGAATGGCTGGGGGAGACTTTCCGCATGATCAAATGAGTAAGTATAGCAACCCCATAGGTAGGGAACTCGGTAGGAAAATGAACACAATCACAATGTAATCCTTCATGTGAATGAACCACATTTGTGTTTTTTAACAGAACATACCGGAATGCAAAGCAGTACACAAGAAGCGGCACCTTGTCCACAAGAACATACGGCCACCGAAACTGAAGTGAACGCTGGGCATATGCAGGTTGACAGCCTGGACGCCAAAATCAATCAGTTGCTCCTCCAATTTGCCGCCTTGAGAAAGTTTGTAGAGGAACATATAATGGGGAAAATAAGATATCACTGTCAAACGTGCACATGCCCACCTTCTCCATTTTCCAGCCCCCCTTCCCTGCAATTTGAGAGTCATAAGAGATGCTTCGATGAGACCTCAATCCCTTCTTCCCCTCACCAGAAGCTTGGTGAAATGGGAAAATCCCTAATATATGTATCTGTATCTTGTCCCCCTTCTATTTCGGAACAGTCGCTATGAATGTGTGCTAATAAAGATTGATATATTAATTTGTAGTGATTGTGTATGTCCCTTTTTCCATTTAACAAGGCCATTGTAAGTGTGAAGGGCACAGCAGTAGTGGGGATGATTGCAAGTAAGAAAAATTGAGGAGGCGGACAGCCGCCGCACCTGGGTCCCCTATGCACAATCACAATGAAACCATCCGTAGGACGACACTTCGGGCCGCATGTTTGCATTCACACAACCACCTGTAAATAGTTGCATGAGTCCGTTTATCTGTGGCACAACTCTGCACATGAGTATATCGTCCTGTGACGCTTGGTAACACTGTCCCTAGGGAAAATATGCAAATAAAAGTGTGATATTGTTGTAGTAGCTGGAAGCGTGCACCCACGTCCTGTGAGTATTTTTGCACCTAAACAATCCACCTACTGTATCGTGCTCCCTGCAAGCGTATGTAGAAATGTGCTTGTGCCATATGTTTAGGTAGTCCAAGGCTGGCAAGAGTATACATAGGAGAACTATGCACGTGCCCACAAAGTATAACGGGCAATCCACGTCCGGCAGACAAGCTTGCAAATAGAGAACAATGGCGACGTCACCATGGTAACGCATCAACGGAGCGCGTGGTCGCTTATTTGGCAGACACGCCCCAGATCTGTATAGATCGAAAGAGGACATTATTCTGCACTGTATGGAGTGTTACCGTGATAATTCATCCTTACAGATATCCTCCAATCTTCCTTCTACATATAGATATTGTAGGGCAAGAGTTAGTGCCACTTTGCGGTGTCACATGCTCCACATCAACCCTATAAAAGGGCACACCCCACAAGTGCTCTGTTTGGCTTTCTAGAGAAGACCACCGGTGCACATTGGTTGGGGTAGAAATTGCTTTCTCACCAAATGTGTGCCTGCAAACTACTTCTGCAAGTAATGGCCACTAGAGCTTCTGCTACTACCTCTGACTCAGAAGCACCCACACCCTCATCACCAACACCGCCTTCTGAAAGTCCTGAGCAAGGGAACAGGCGTCATAATGTGGAGGGACATCGAAAAGGAAACGAGAATAAAGTGGAAGGAATCCCCATTGTCTACAGCCAGCATCAATCCTGAGTGTGGAAACTATTTAGGACCGCTGGAGATGTACCAAAATCCTGTGCAAACCAGGTGCAGTGCACTGAGCTCAGCTGGCTTGTACAGCTATGGCACCAACTCCATGCGGCGGCACCAGAAAGCTAACCACCGTGCAGCTATTCAGAGGGTAGTCCCTTTCCAAGCAGGCAGTAGGTTATTGTCCTCCACAGCATCCTCTGCATCTGCTCCTGCCAGCACTAAGGACACTCCAGTGGGCCACCGCGTTCCGCAAGCAGCCGTGGACGACATACGCAGTGCAACAGACCCCTTCTTTTCAAAGGTCACTGTATTGTGCATATACTGCGACGCGGTACTGTGTAGGGGAGAACATTTACAAAGTGCTTTTGAGGCTTCTGTCTGGGAGCATGGCAAACACTGCCCCCTACCCAAGTAATGTACACCCCACATCTTCTGCTCTCCACGTACGATTTCTTATTCCTGTGGTTGGTACCCTTTGCCAAATCTCCCTTCCACTGCTGGCTTTTCTGGTGTGTTTTATAGCAACAGGAATAATGCTACACAGCCAGAAGATGTGGGGAACAAAAAGGATTTTTTCAGAGCCACCTTCCACTGTTCAAAAATAGAGGTTGAATGCAAGCATGCAGGTGGTGATGCTCCCTATAAGAAAGGTGAAGAAAAAGCAGTACTTCAGTCATTAAGTAAAAAGGATGCATCTACCAGTAAAGACAGTGTAGGTGATCTGGCAAAATGTGAGAATGTAAAGAAAACCACTACATACAGTGGAACACACACTACTGCTGAGAGAGCATGTACAAATGGTAACACAGTCACAAGCAAGCAGTCTAAAAAGGTAATTTTACAAACAATGTTCCACCACAGAGTCCTTCAGAACCTTACAAGTAGAGGGCAGAAATCACGCTCAACCCTCAAAACCTACTGCAGAAAAGTCATCCTAGAAGCTCTTGTAGACAGTGCTATAAGCGTGAAGCGGAAATTTTTTATAGTAATTTTGAAGAGAAGGAAACCACTAACAAGATTAATTAGTAAACTGCAAGCAAAACTTCGAAACAAACACAACGTGAGCATATATACCTTTGGCAACATCTGTACAGGTGAGTGGAGTCACATCACCAACACAGAGCCATACTTCAATGAAGAATCGTACAAACAACAACAAACTAACCAAATTGCCTTATATCGGAGTGAACGATGGTATGAAAAGATACACAATAACATAATGGAAGAGGAAATACTGCTTTCAGAAATATCGCCATCAAACTTAGATGGCACACTTCAATCCACCAACCCAATACGCCTCAATCTACAAATGGCCTTGCACATCAATGTGCAATGTTCGGCAAAGCCTAATCAAAAATGTGCAGCAATTCCTCAATCAGTATGTCAAAGGTAATAACAAAAGAAGAATGAAAATACTGCAAACTATGGACTCCTGTCCAGTACGCAACTACACTGGAATATGAGGACATTCCTTAGCCTGTATTTCTGAACCAGCTAGCAAAAGCACCTTCCACCGTATTAAAATGTTAGCAACCGACCATTCAAAAGTCAGAAATCTAGTGTACAAACTGTACTATGCAAAAACTCCAGCTTTAGCACTCCAACTTGTAAATGATATTTTCATGCACGGTTACAGCCAAACAAGTGCTCGATGAAATTCAGCACATCCAAAGGAAATACTGTGGCAGAGTAGTTACACACTCCAACATTTTCAGAGAACAGTACTGACAACAGTGCAGCTATCAACTTTTTAGATCACACATACAGAAAAGAAATACAAAAATTCAAAGGCACTTCTGCTGAAATGCCAAACCAAGTATGTGTGTGTTGTCGTAGAACTTTCTATAAAAAGAAAACCAAATTGTAGATATAATGCAGAAAATCGAAGGCAATGAAGAATTCCAATGGTTTCAATTAGCTCTGTACCTTCTAGCAGAAAACAAGTACGACATTACCACCACCTCTATACTGTACACATAATGCACTGTAAAACTTGACAATAACCAAAGGCCTTCACGGTAATAATTTGGAACTATTTCCACTGCCAAACGAACTGCAGCAGCTTAATTTGTATGAGAGCATTATAATACAAACAGTGCACCCATTTCAAGCAATAATACGCCTTCAACCAAAAACAGCAAAATTACCTCCCACCGAATTACTGAAAGGCATTTGTCATAAAGTGGTCTATTTACGGTTAGATCTCAAAGAAAATGTAGACACTCTACGAGTGCAAAGGCCAATACACAAACCTTTGATTATCCTGGTAAATGGTGTACCTACAAAAGATAAAAAAAATTGGCAACACCTAGTGGACTTAACCAAAGTTAGAGAGGCTTTGCAGTACCTTAAAGAAAACAATGAATACTACAATTAAATAAACGTTCAAGAAAGCCCGAAAGAAACAACCAAAATAATTCAGGACTCCTCAACAAGTGGCCAATTTCAACGTCTAGATCCTAATACAGCCTCCAGTATTTTAGACCAGTACATAATTCACCCACTGCACTCCAAAGACACTATAGACGATGCACTAGAAACATATCAAATGCGGCAAGCCAAAGGAGCACCAATCAGTATATGGGAAAAAAGTGTGGAAACATGAACCTTTCTTCTACTGTTCTCCACTGGAAAAGGTGGAAGATATGATGAAAGAAGCACACAAATAACAGCATCAGAATACCGCTGTTTACAAATATATTCTGAAGACCCCAGATTTAGACAGAACGTAGAGTACATATTCCACCTGTTCTTTGAAAGTGAACTAGCAACGCTATGTTATGGAGTGGCCCACACATTCAAAACAGGTTCCCATTTCCAAAACATGTCTGCTACACAACTACTTCAAAAGGTGCAAGAGAAGGACGAAGTTTTACAGTCATGTGTTACAAATCTCTTGACAAACATGCGTGGTACGAAGGAGTACTGGTTTCGACGGCACGCAGATATCCGGTGTATGCTAGGCAACCTTGGCTCTCCCACATGGTTTCTCACTTTAAGTTGTGCTGAGTATGTATGGGAAGACTTGCACACTTTCCTGCGCATAGTAAACCAAAACAAAACAGGTGTAGACTTGAAAACACCAGGAGAGCTGTGCTCTCTCGATACAGTAAATGTTTCACGCTATTTTCATCACCGCTTCGCTGCCATGCTGCATTTCATTCACAAATACGTCACTGCGAAATCCCTTCCAAAAAGTACCCATAGTGACCTACACGCACAAATTTTGTAATTCCAAAGACACAAGTGTGGCAAGTATTGTTGACGCAAATATAAGAACAGAGGAAAATACTACACCAAATGTCGCTTTGGGTTCCCTAGACCAGTTTCAGCAACAGGCCAAGTAAACAGCTTCATGTCTTCGGTTCGACACAGTGTGAAAGGAAAATCTCTTAAAAACACATAATGCATAAAAAGGAGCGAAGCATCAAAGTACATCAATGATTACAATGCAATTATTCCCCTCCTATGGAATGCCAATGTTGATGTACAGTATATTGCAGACAATTCCACTGCTGTTGCACAATATGTCACTGCCTACTTAACCAAAGCAGAGAAAACAGAGCTGAAAGACCTCTCGGATGACATATCCTCTGACAAAACACTGGCCCAAAAATTGTACAGCTTTGGCATTGAAATGCTGTCCCATAGAGAATGTGGCAGCTACGAAGCCGCTTGCTGCTTAACCGGCACAGCCTTATATGGGAAATAAGACAACATAGTGTGGCTAAGCCTTGGGCCTGCTGCATCGAGAAGAAGAGTACTTAAATCGTACGACGACGTATAAACAATAGCCAAAAGCAATCCCAACAGCCAAGAAATTTTGAAGAACAACTTATTGGACACATACTACCCAAAGAGAAGTAGTAGTTTAGAAGCCTTGTGCTTGTACCAGGTAGCCCAAAGCGTATCATACAAAAACAACATTACACCAAATGAGGAAAAAGGTAGATAAAGAGTGAGTGGAAAGTTGTGAAGGCAGCCTTGTAAGACTTACCAAATGCAGCCTAATTAATCATATGAAGCTGTACTTAAAAACTCCTCAACACAAAGAAATGTACTACATGGCTCTACTGCAACTTTTTAAACCATGGAGAAAAGAAGAAGATTTATTAGACACCTACACCTCCTATGAAGATGCTTTCAAAGCCACTGAAAGTACAATTACAGATGAAAACTTTAAACGGTACAAAGCCAAATTGGACAGTGAACGCCAACAAGAAGAAGAACTTCAAGTACAACTAACTGTAGACACTTCTGAGAGCAGTGAACCTTTGCATACGGGCAGCCAAGAACCACTTGGAGAGCCGCTCATAGCAAATGAGGCAGAATTAGCCATGGCGGAGGTAACTACTACTATGCTTCAGTATGAGCACTCTACAGAAGAGTTGGAAGTACTTCAATCCCAACTAAACGAGGAGCAGCGTGCCATTTTTGTAGAAGTAAAACCATTGAACATGGTATACAGCACGAAAGTAAAACTTGCACCTGTGACAACTACAAACCAGTACTGCTGTATGTAAACTGGGTCAGGTAAAACATTCTTAATAACAATTATCAGTAAGTACCTCCAACAATTAACAAACAACAACCTTTCTGCGGTTATAACCACCCCTACAGGTTTGGCTGCCTACAACATAGGTGGAGTCACTCTACACCAATTGCTACTTCTTCCAGTAGAACACCAAAACAAATTAGAGTTCTATAAACTTTCAGCAGAATCTGCCATGGAGCTACGCAGAGTTTTGAAACAAATGAAAAAGCTCCTAATAGATGAGGTGAGCATGGTCTCCAACCTATTGTTGGCTTTGATTCACCTCAGATTGCAAGAGGTACTCAAACAGACTACGAAGAACTCTTTGGAGGAAAACATATTGTTTTCAGAAATCTCCTTCAATTGACACCATATCTCCTTCAATTGACACCAGTCAAAGGTGAACGTATCTTCAAAACCTTAGGACATAAACAGTGCCGTAAAAGTCTTAGAAACATCAGGAAGGTAAATCTTTGGCAACACTTCCAATACAGAGAACTAACTCAAAACATGCGTCAGTCTGCAGACCTCGCCTATGCCAACATTTAAAAAAACATACGGATTGGTGTACTATCAAAGGAGGCGCAGTCTACCCTCAATAGTAGACGCATCCATGAGCTGTACGGGCGTAACACATGTGCTACAGATGTCATGGAACAATTAGCTCAAAAAATGTGAGCTGTATGGATTTAATGCCAACTCTAGCAAGCTGTGCACAATTTAATGCACCAATGCAGTAAAAAGAAAAACAACCACTTGTGCAAATTCATGCCACAGACAAACCGGACATACACGGTATGACAATACCTATGTGTCAACAAGGCATATCACGACTACAAGCCTTGGAGAACTCCATCTCCAACACAGCTGGTTTGGAGAACATTTGAACTTTATATGTCATAGTTATGATAAAGCGTAACATTGATGTAGAGCAAGGTTTAGTTAATGGAGCACTTGGTACAGTTGTTAGCTTCCAGACATACCCACGGGACAAAAGCATTCAGTTTGTAAACATCAAGTTTGATAAACTTTTAGAAATCAAAAATATAGAACGCACAACTGGGAGATTCCTTCTTTTCAAAGACATGTATGTATGCAGAGAACAGTGTTCTCTCTCACTAGCTTATGCAGTAACTATTCATAAATCTCAAGGTATCACCTTAGATGAAGCATTGATTGATATTGGCCACACAGTCTTCAAAGAAGACATGAGTTACGTAGCACTGTCATGGCTACATACACTGGAAGGACTGTATCTAGTTAACTTTGATGCAACTGCAGTCAGTGCAGACACTCTTTGCATCATAGAGTACAATAGACTATGTGCACTGTACACACCCCATCTAAAAATTTACCCTATTCCTCAAAAAGCAAAAGGTTTGAAAAAAAGGCTCATTCCATCAGAAGTACTAAATGATTTCGCCACACTACCATGAAAGAAATTGAAAGAAAGCACATACAAAAGGAGTAAAATAGACAAACCATACCCAACTCTACCCACAAAAAAATGCCTCTGCAAAGAAACCACATACCCTTCCATCAAAGGGCTCAGAAACAGAAGTACCTGGGCTATTCAAATTTTCCAATACAACAGGTGTTAAGTGCTATGCAAATGTAACAATCAATGTTCTATTTCAAATACCAGCACTGGTTGAAAACATTTATTTAAATAGTGCAGACCAGTTGTGTTTGCAAATGCTCGTCCTTCACAGAAATGCAGTAAGTAATCCTGACACGATTTACAGTGTCTCAGGAATAAGGCAAGAATTGGACTACAGTGTGGGAATGGTGAAATTCACTTTAAACCGACAAGAAGATCCACAGGAATTTGTAAAGTATTTACTACAAATACTGGAAAGAAAAAACATACTTATACATTAAATCTTTCACATTTCCTACTTGTGGAAACATAGATGCACTCTTTGCAACCATGCCATTTAGGAGCAAGTCCCTATCAAATTCTTCATGTATGTAGCAATATCTAACTGTGACTCCATTCCATTTCAGCAACTGGTGCAAAATGCAAACCAAAGCATGTGGTGTACGTCATGCAATTTTGATATTCGTTCGACGCTACATATACACTACAGTCAATATGTGATATTAATGCTCTTAAGATACAATGCTGACGGTACCAGAAATAACTGCAAACGTACTGCCTTCTCACATGGACAGGTATCACTTGGCAAAAAAATCTTCACAAATCTAGCCATAATCTACCACACAGGGGACTCCACCAATGGAGGCCACTATACTGCATACATTAGAAAGATATCGGCATGGTGGGAATGCAATGGCAATGATACTTCTATCAGTACAAAGCACAGACTATCTGTAAATCTTGCAAATGCCTACTTAATATTCTTGAAACCAAAAATTACTCGTTGATGTACAAACCTACTATACCGTACTCCCCAGCAGCAACCAGTACCTTTGTAAGTGGACAAAAAATATTTTTCCTTCCACACTATCAACCTAAAGCAACGTACCATGCTAGAAGCATTGACGAAATGCACTACAGTGTGTGTTAGACAATGTTATCCCCAATGAACCCAAGGAGTACAGTCACACAAACAGTACATGCACACAAAGCACAGTACCAGTATTTTCCACTGGATATGTGGAAGGGAAAGTGCTAAGTATGAGAGTTAAAAACTATGCTCAGTAACCTCTAAAATCACCACTTATGCAAATCAGTCATCAGCTCTCCAAGAATAGTCATACAACTCCAACTCATATGGACGTATCACCACGTAAATCTGCAATTGGACAGTACTACTTCAAAATGTACACAGATGTCCAAGTAACCACAGTGTGATGGAATACGCTGAACACTGGATTCTGGCAAATTAAATGTGGTCTTTATTGACTTTTAAAAAAAAAATTAAAGAAAAAAGAAATCAATGAACAGGATGTCACTTCTCCACACAGTTGGAAAATAAAAAAAATTATAGTTGGCAAAGTCCCCTTGATTTCCGAAGATAAGGCAGATATCTGTGCTTAGTCCTCGTATGCCCAACGGAACTCAAATCCTTCTTCTGCTTCTCTGCCTCTGTTCTGAAACCGAAAGGAAAGAACTCCATTAGTCCCTTGTTACTGTTTGCTTCATATAGGGGCAGGAGATCTCTAATCCAATCAGGGCTCTCCATGTTGTGAAACCTTAATAAGCCCCCCAAAGCCCCACCCCCTTTCTTTCTGAATGCGGGCCGACCATAATGGTTCATTCACGTTGGACTTGCGGGAGCTGCCTTCGGATGTTTGTTTATTTAAAAAAAAAAATGTTTTTATTGCTTTTATTAGTTTCATAACAACCAAACAAACAGTGCACTTGAACATGGTGCATAAACTACTCAAACCCCAAAACGCCCTCTTTTCTTCCCCTCCCCCCAACAAAGTCTCTTTAAGGAGCCAGCACGGTCCGTTAGACCACAACAGTCTCTTCTTCTCCGTTATCCAGGGAGCTATCCGTATCCAATTCGTCGGGTCCCGAGCCCGTCAGTGATGCAATCAAGTGCTGCCATGCCTCAGTTTGCGTGGTATAGGGAAACCCCCCACAATACATGCCCACACGGTGTCTATTACCAGTACAATCCCTTTAGTTGCCAACCGGTCCGCTATTTCCTTCCAATATCTAGCTATTTCAGGGCAAGCCCAGAACATGTGTACCATCCCACCATTTTCCTCCCCACATTTCGGGCATCGCTGTATAGCCGCGTTTGCAAACTTAGCAATTTTCTTGGGGGTCATATATGCGCTGTGAGTGATATACAATTGGATCTGTTGTAATCAGGCATTCCTTGACACCTTTTTGTGGTACCCTTGCACCCTTTCCCATAGGCCGTCACTCATTGTCTTCCCACTTTTTTCCTCCTAATCTCGCTTCGTCTGGACCACCTCTTTTCTCACCTTAGACATCAATAATTCGTAAATTCTCAAGACCTCGTGTCCCCCGTCTGACACCGCTTGGAACATTTCTATGGCCTCGTCCGGCTGTTGGGCCAGTTCTATTTCCGACCAAGTTTTTTTTTAGCATAGCCATCAGCCTCACATATGTGATATACTGCCCGCTGTGTAGGCCGTTGTCCTCCCTTAGGCTGTCTATTCTGACCTCTCCTTGCCATATGTCCCCTACCGGTTCCCAGAATTTCCTTAAGGTGCTTCTCAGTTGATCGTCTATCCCTCACAGTGTCACTAGAGGGGCCTGTGTGGAGCACAGTGTCTGGATTCCCAACTTTCTACAGGTCCTCTGCCAGATATTCCTTCCCAGGGGCAGTAGTGCTGCTCTCCCACTTGTCGGTGGCTCCGTTGTCCACATCCATTCATTCAGGAAGTACGGTGTACATTCCGCCCTCAATAGTCTGGACTCTGATGTGGTATCTTCAGAAAGCAATCTAGCTACATATTACAATTGGCCCGCTAGGTAGTATACTTCAAAATTGGGTAGTTTCATACCACCCGATCATGTGGGTTTTGTAATTTCCACAGGGCTACCCTATTCCTAGTGTTATGCCAGATGAACCCTCTACAGATATTTTGGAGTTTATTGAAAAAACATTTTGGTATAGAATACGGGACATTTGCGAAATTGTGTAACAACCTGGGCAATACTATCATTTTAAGCAATGCCATCCTCCCCATCATGGTTAGGGGCAACTTTGTCCAGAATATCATACTGCGTTGGATGCCCTCCACTGCTTTATCTGTACTATTCTTGTGCTCATCCTCGACTCTGTGATATACATTTATCCCCAGGTATCTAAAGGTGTCTACCACCCATTTAATCTGTAGCACCAGCAGCGCATCATTGGGTATACCCATACATCGCCCTAGCGGGAATATCATGGTGTTCCTTGGGTTTACCGTTATGCCCAATAATAGTGCATATCGGTCTAGTACCTCTAATATATATTGTAAGTTTTCCTCCCGGTATCTCAGATACAATAGCATGTCATCCGCAAACAATGATATCAGGTGCTGTCTGCTCTTTGTTGTAATACCCACCTCCCCATATTGGTATCTAAGGTACGCTGACAGTGACGCCAACGCTAGGGTAAACAGCATCGGGGACCAGGGGCAGCCTTGTTTGGTTCCTCTGCCTAACGTCCACCTCTCCGAGACCACCAGCCCTGTCCGAACTCTATCTATCGGTGCGCTATACAATAGCTTCACCCACTGCAGATACACTGATCCCATCCCGAACTTTCTTAGAACCGCTAGTAGCCATGGCCACTTTACTGAGTCAAAAGCCTTAACTGCGTCTAGTGAAACTATCGCCAGTTCTTGGGAGCTTCCAGTGGTCTGGTCTATAATGTGGTGCAATCTCCTAAGATTGTCAGATATGCTCCGCTGGGCTACATATCCCATCTGGTCGTGGTGTATTAAGGTGCTGATCAATGGCTTGAATCTGTTTGCCATCACTGCCGTAAGGATCTTACTGTCCTGATTTAACATCGACAGCAGTCTGTAAGATCCGTAGTCGGAGTCTATTTTGCCCGGCTTGAGAAGCGGGATAATGATCACTTCCCTCAGGGTCTCTGGCAGCATGCCCCGTTCAAACGCCTTGTTGAGCATGACCAGCAGTGGTGGAAGCAGGTCTGCTATATATGTCTTGTAAAATTCACTTGGGAGGCCATCGGCCCTCGGTGCCTTATTGGTGGGGAGGCTACGGATTACATATTCCAGTTCCTCCAATTCCAGTGGTGCCTCGAGCCTTTCCCTCTCCTCTACCTCGAGCCTGGGCAGGATGATGTCCTCCAGCACTTCGTTTATGTGCATTTCCTCTGCCTCTATTTTATCAGTATATAGTTTACGATAATATCTCTGAAAGCATTCGTTCACCCTTTCATGTGTCCATTCGAGTATGCCATCCTCGCTGCGTATCTCCCGGATCACCTGTCTTGGGGTCTCGCTCTTACCAACCAGGCTAGTAATCGGCCTGGTTTATCTCCTTCCGCATGTTGTCTTTCTATATATTTTCTATAGTTGAGATTACATAATCTCTCCCAGTGTGATTTACATTTTCCAGTTAGGTGTCTAATCGCCTCCGTCTTTTCCGGGGTGTTCGGTCTCTCTTGCATTTTTTTCTTCGATCTCCCTTTCTGTGGTTTGTAGGTCTGTCATTATACCTTCTAGCAACCCCGTTGACTGTGAGATTGCTGTCCCCCTTATCACCACCTTAAACGCCTCCCAGAGTGTGCCAGCTGACTCAACGCTTTGTTTATTTAGTTCAAAGTACTCCTGTGTTGCATTCCTTAGGTCTTCCCTAAACATGGTGTCTTTAAGAGCTTCAGCTCAGAGTTTCTATGTCGGTATCCTGGGCATAGGTGGCGAAATCTGCCATGTCACCATCAGAGATGTGTGGTCTGATAGGACTGCCGCTTTGTACTCCGCATGCTTAATCTGCTCCCCCATGGAGCTAGACACTATTATGTAGACTAACCTGGTGTATAACTCATGTGGGGCTGCATAGTGGGAGTATACTCTACAAGCGGTGTAAAGCTTCCTCCATATCTCTGTGAGCTGAAAATCTCATATGAATGTGGTCAGGCCTTTGCCGCCGGGCTGGGCTTGGTCCTTTTAGCATCTGCTTTATCCATCTTGGGGTCTAGGGTGCAATTAAAGTCCCCTCCAACTATGACCGCTCCTTCCCTATATGGGCTAATAATGGCATACACATTTCTGAAATACGGTGCAGTGTCATTGTTCGCGGCATATATATTGATCAGGTTAACCACTTTAGTACCCATCATCCCTTTTACCAGCACCATTCTACCATCTTCTCTTACCTCCTGTTGCAATAATTTGAACGGGACGTTGGACGCAATCCTTATGAGGACCCCCCTGGCATATACTGAGTATGTGGCTCCTATCGTGGTCCCTTTCCATTTCCTCATCATCACTTCTAGTTTCTCTTTGGTTAAGTGGGTTTCTTGTAGCATTGCTATGTCTATCTTTTGCCGTTGTAGGTACATCATAACTTTGTTGTGCTTTATATAGGTGTTTAACCCCCTGACATTCCAGGTCACAGTTCTAAGGTCTCCCATTTCAGATATATCCTACTCCCTCTACCCTTCTCCCCATCCTCTTTCTGTTCAAAATTAGTTGTGTCTGTAGACGACCCGTGCTATGCTCCTGTATCATCTTTGTTATATCCTCCCTCCCTAGCCCCCAAACTCCCCCCTTCCCAACTCCCTTACCCCAACTGTTGCCCAGCTCCATCCCTGGATTTCAGGCTACCCTGCTTCTCGACCTCCACTCTGCAGTTGCAGGTGAGGGTCGCTGCAGGTGGATATTACACTACAATATCCTACCTAAACTACAATATGGGGGTGAAGTCGCAGACTACGGTGCAGCTCCTATGTTTAATACGTAGTGCACTCTCGTTGGCCATCGCTACTCATCGTTAGCCACCTCAGCCTCAGGTAATCATACACTGCTTCCCTCCCCCGGGCTGTAGCGGGCTCGGGTCCTACTGCCCTCCTAGTTCAGACCCTATGTGGAGTTGTCCCTCCATGTCAACCCAACATTCCCAGGCCTCTATTCTAAGTGAAGGAAAAACAGCAGTTCACTTATCGTTCTCCTCCATCGCGCGGTCTGCTGCTTCATCTGAACAGTTAATTCCGTCTAACCACTTGGTCGCTTTCTCTGGGGTCTCAAAGAAGAGCGCTTTGCCACCATGTAGGACCCAAAGCCTTGCTGGGTAGAGCAGCCTGTACTTCAGGTTGGAGTCTCGCAGCCGTCTCTTGACCGATACAAAGTTCAGGCATCGCTTTTGTACCTGGAATGTGTAATCCGGGTATGCTGTGATGGGCGCAGAAGCTCTAGAAATAGTTCCACCTTTCGTGAAGTATTCGAGAATTTTTTTTCTGTCTCTGTAGCACAGTATCTTGGCTATGATCGGGCGAGGCGGGGCACCGAGTTGCGGTTTCCTTGTCTGGGCCCTGTGCACCCTCTCTACTGCGAAACCTTGTGATAGTGCACCCGCGCCTATCTCTTGTAATATCATGGCCTCAATGTACTCGGTGGGGTCGGGATTCTCTTCCCCTTCAGGTAGTTCCACAATGCGTATGTTATTCCTTCTTGCCCTCCCTTCCGCTTCTTCAACCCTGTTTTCCAGGTTGTCCACCTTCTGTTGCAAGATATGTATCTCTCTTCTATTCTCTTTGCTGGTTTCTGTGGTGGCTTTCATGTCTTTCTCCAGTGTGCTGGTTCGTTCGGCTATGGCCCCGACATCTTGTCTCAGCAAATTGATCTTGACGCTAACCGCGTCTATCTTGGCTTCCAGGGAAATTTTCACTTTGTCCAGTTTGGATTCCCAGGCGGACTTTAGACCCGCGATGGCTTCCAGGGTCCTCTGATCGTCTCTTGGTGACTCGTCTCTTTCTGGAGGGGTGCGCACCCGGGGGCTAGCTCCTTCTACGGATTGGCTTGGTTTAGTGAAGATGTCTAGTGATGACTGTTTCACTTTGGATTTGGCCCCTTTGGTCGACATCTCGAATGTGTGGTCTGCCTTGGTGTCAGACTTGCGTGCCTTGTGTGCTCTTATCCGTATATTGTCGCCCGGGCGCTCCGTGTCACTGTTAGGCCGGTACCCTCCAGCTTTTATCCTTATTGTAGGTCTTCCGCTAATCAGGTCGGCATTGTCTCCTCGTTCAGTCTCTCAATGACCTGGCCCCTGTTATGGTCAATGTAATGCGCCTCCCCATGGATGGTCAGTGGTTCGATCGGTGCTTCCAGTTGCTTATCCGTTGGGTGGACCCCTGCTGATGGGTCTCGGCACATCTCCAGGTTCACCCGGCTGCCCTGTTTATCTGTAATGTTAGGCTCCCCGTCTGTTGTGTGGAATGGATGTAGCTTCCGTTTATGTGTTACCCTACATGTGGCGGCCGGGCTTCTTGGTCAACTCTGGATATGCACATTGGTGCAGCAACAGGGCCCCGCTGCTCGGGCAGCTCTTGCAGGTGCCTCTTTTTTGCCTTGCCCTTTGGCTCAGCTGTGGCCCCGCTCTCACTCAAGTGGCACTGCTGCACCACCCTGGGAGCTGGACACGGTTCTGGGGTGGCTGTGACCCGCACCCCTCGCCGGGTAATGAGATCGGGAGGATTCACCCCTGTAAATGCTGTGCAGTGACTTCAAGTCTTATAGTATATGCGCTCTTCCCCTTGTGTCCTTTACTCCCTACGCCCGAAGTTCCTGACACCAGCCGTCTCGCACAGCATATCTGCAGTGTTTCACTCCAAGCTACTGCCGGGGGGGTTCCACTCACCGCTTCTGCGGTGCATGACTCCGTCCAGTCCCTCATGCGAGATGTCGGTGGTGGGTGGGCTTGGGGTCTGGTGTCTTCTCCGCAGGTTGCCTTTTCTGTGCGTATGTTCCAGCCTGCACCTCGCCCGTCGACCTCAAGCTTCCTCTCGCACTCGAGCCGCAGCGTCGACTACAGCTGATATATGCCTAAGACGCACAGTCCTTTCCGGAGCTCCTGTACTTATGTGTAACAATGTTGCAACATCGCTCCATTGAAGTCTCCCCGCCTCAGCCTTCTCACCGTCTGATCTGTTTGTATGCATGTTGGTTGCCCTCCGATGTCGCTCTCCTCGGCATACGTGGTGAGGGACGCGGGCAGCGATCTCCGCCAAACTTTTGTTCCGATGTGTTGTAGTACCCTAATATCCCCCGTCGCCTGGGGATTGTGTTTGGGCCCTAGTCTAGGGTCGAGCTGTTGTGCCGTTCCATACTACAGCCACACCTCCTTGTTTTGGTGCTTTCCGTGCCCCATTCACCTGTGCCGCTCAGCAGTATTGGGTTGGTCCGGGTCTCTTTGTCCTTATGGCGTCTGCCATCTTGGGTCCCTGTGTGTACGACCCTCCTCAATCACGTCGTGCCAGAGGCACCTTTTCTTCACTTTCTCTCGATATCTGGCTTCATTATTCAGGTCCCCTTGGGTTCACACGCATGGTGTTGCTTATTTTGTCCACCGCAGGCACGTTTAAGTGCACTTTTTATCCGTATCCATGTCGGATGGACAGGAGCTCCTCCGAATACGCATCCTCTCACATGGCTCTTAAGCCACGCCCCCCTGCCTTCTGATGTTACCGCCTTCAGGGAGTTTGTGGTTTTATGGTGTTTTTCACAACGAGTTGGATACACATGGTTTCTCACGTTCCGCTGGCAAAGCATGCTTATCAAGGGCTTTTTGTATGGCTTTATTTTACCCCGCTGATGTGCGCGGTATCCCACTCTTTCAAATTGTCCCGTTTTGGTTGTTGTTTGCTGCTGCTTTCTCCTTCCAGCTCTGCCGCCGGCGTCTTGCCCGAAAAGGGGTGAGTGCAGACCCCACCTTTAATCCCGCCACGTTTTGTAGGAGTTAGTGTGTTTTCGTCCTCCGAGTCCGCGATAGGCGGTCTGCTACTGTCAATTGAACACACAGGGGCTGGTGTGCTTCTGCATGTTGGGTGACTGCGGTCGCCTCCGTGGTGCTTTCCAGCTCTCTGAGATTTGGTCAGTGGGTAGTTGCTTGTGGATATGTTTTTACCCCACATTGTGTTTTCCGCGTCCTCTTGTTCCCCAGTCTGCATACGTATGTTTAACAGTTGTTTGCTACTTATCTTGTCCATATTGAGCTCCACCTCTGAAGCCGCATGTTTACATACACCCCCTGAGGAATCGAGCCGGTCGGGCCGATCTAAGCTTCTTGATAGATAGTCTGGAACAACCTGGAAGGGGGCTGGCTTGTGTATGGTGACGAAACAGAACTAGGACTCTCTGGTTGGAGTCGTTATGCACCGCCAACCATTGTAGAGGAGCATGGTCAGAATAAACCATAACGGTCCGTCCCAGTTGATACCTTAGGGTTTCAATGGCCCATTTTATGGCCAGACACTCTTTTTCCAAGGTTGATAATGGCATCTCATGTGGTAGTAGTTTTCGACTTATGAAAGCCACGGGGTATAGGTCTTCGTCCGTGCCTTGAGATAGAACAGCCCCCAATCCAGTACCGGATGCATCTGCCTGTACAAAGAAATGTTTTTCGAAGTCTGGACATCTCAGAATGGGAAGAGCTGAGATGTGGTCTTTTATGGATTTGAAAGCCATCAGGGCCAAAGTGTCTTGTAGGATGTCACCTTTATAAGAAGATTTCAGTGCTTCCGTTAGTGGGCTGGCCAGGCTAGAGAACATGGGTATGAATCTCTGATAATACCCGACAAAACCTAAAAATGCCTGTATCTGTTTTCTGTTACTCGGCATGGACAACCTCATAATGGCCTCTACTTTGTCTACTTGCAGTTTTATAACTCCACCACCCACTGTATAACCAAGATACTTTGTCTCTTGTGCCGCCAGTATGGTTTTGGTTTTCTTTGGGTTGATGTGTAGTCCGGCTCCATCTAGTGCTGCGATCACTTGTTTCAGGTGACTGATGTGTTCGTCCCAATTTTGGCTGAACACAATTATATCATCTAGATACGCTGAGCTGTATTGTCCGTGTGGGGCTAATACTTTGTTCATCAAAGCCTGGAAAGTTGCTGGTGCCCCGTGTAAGCTGAATGGTAGTACGGTGAATTGGTAAAGGCCAGATGGTGTCGAAAAACAGTTTTTAGCCTGTCTTCTTTTCTTAAAGGAATCTGCCAATACCCTTTTGTCAAGTCAATTTTGCTGATGTATTGGTCTGTACCCAGTTGTTCTAATAATTCATCTATTCTTGGCATTGGGTGTGCTTGATAAATTGAGATGGAGTTTAATTTACGATAATCCATACAAAACCTAGTGGAGCCGTCTGGTTTAGGCACCAAAACTATAGGAGAGGACCAGTGACTACTTGACGGTTCAATCACTCCCAGGCATAACATTTCTTCGACTTCACTTTGAATGGTAGCCCTTTTGGACTCTGGCAACCTGTATGGTCTTATCCCACGGTTTTATTTGGATCTGTGTGTATCTCGTGTTCAATGAGATGCGTCTTTCCAGGGAAGAAGGAAAATACATTCTCCATTGGTTGGAGGTGTTTCTTTAGTTCGACTATTTCGTTAGGATTTAACTGTGTCCCCCACTTTACCGCATTGAAAGCTGATTCTTCTGCTTGTAATATATTTTTGCTTTGTAGCCCCCCATCGGGTTCTTTCCATTCCTTCAGAAGATTAATATGGTAATTTTGTATTTTCTCCTTTCTATCGAGTTGCTCCACTAGATAGTTCACTGGACCTAGGACCGCTGATATTTTGTAAGGTCCACTCCACTGTGCATACATCTTGTTCTGGGAGGTGGGCAACAATACTAATACCTTGTCGCCTGCTTGAAAGGACCGTGTCCTGGAGTTCCTGTTATAATATCTTTCTTGAGATGATTGTGCTCTTCCCAGGTTTTCCCGGGCCAGTTCCCTTAATTTGCTAAGATGGTTTTTCAGTTCTGATACATATTCTGTGAGGGTTGTCTCCTCCTCCTGTTCCTCCCATTCAGTTTTTGCTATGTCGAGTATTGTTTTGGGTCTATGTCCGAACAATCACTCAAAAGGCGAAAACCCTGTGGACGATTGTGGGGTGTCTCTTAACACCATTAAGATCCAGTGTAACACTCAATCCCAATTTTTTCCAGTTGGTGCAGTGACTCGTTTTAGCATTAATTTAATCGATTTATTGTATCGCTCAACGAGCCCATCAGTCTGTGGATGATAAATCAAGGTACGTATTTGTTTGATGCGCAATTGTTGGCACACTTTGTGCATTACACCGGACACAAAATTACGGCCCTGGTCAGTCACAATTTCTAAAGGTAATCCTACCCTGGCAAAAAACAGAACCAGTTGGTTACATACTTGTGTGGCACTTATACCCCTCATTGGAAAAGCCTCAGGGTATCTGGTGGCATATTCCACTATCACAAGAATGTATTGATGTCCATGGCTATTAGGTTACATTGGTCCCACCAGATCCATCCCAATTCTAGAAAAGGATTCCTTTAAAAGCGGCATGGTATGCATTGGGGCTTTCTGTGGTTTATATGGACTGGTCTTCTGGCAGATTGGGCATTGTTCACAGTATTTAGCCACTTCCCTTTAGACTCCGGGCCAAAAAAAAACGCTTTAACAGTTTCTCTTGGGTTTTTTCTTTTCCAAGATGACCCCCAACAACATCATCATGAGCCAACCTTAACACAACGTCTCTATAATTTACAGGGACCAGTAACTGCTTGGTTTCTCTTCGTTGGGGGTCCACTGTTACACGATATACCAATCGCTTCTTGGCCCTGAAGCATGGGTATCCAATGCTTAGGCCTGACATGGCCTGTTCTCTGGCGTTACTTAATGTTGGATCAGTTAATTGTTCATTCCGGAAGCTTTTCTGTCGATCTTCCAGTAGCCAATCTGTCAGTCCCATAAATTTGCTAATTTTCGCCCATTATTTTTTCCATCTCTCACTTCTCTCCTGGTTTTCTTTATAGCTTCCTTTTGGGGTGGTTCAATATCAACCTGAGAGTATGGGGCAGTCTTGAGCCAAACTTTCTCCTTAACACACTCCCCAAACGACGGTAGATCGGTACCCACAAGAACTGGTGTTGGCAAGTGTGGCATTATGGCGACCTTCATTCTTGAATGAACCCCATTCACTTCCATGTCTACCTCTTTGGATGGGTAGTCCTTTGTGTCTCCATGCACACACTTAATAGGAATTTGACTGTTCCCGTCCCCCACAGCCCTACTTACTTCTGGTCTTATGGCGGTCTGTTCACTTCCGAAATCAAGAAGGACTTGACAGGGTTTTCCATCCACGCTGACTTCCACCAGATATGGCTCTTTACTTCTTCAGAACTCTCTTGGTTGGGCCCATCCTATCTCCATAGGTTCCGGTTTTGGTTTCCTAGGGCAAAACCGGGCTATGTGCCCCCATTCTCCACATTCAAAGCATTGTGGCTGTCGATTGATCGTGGGCCATCCGGGTTCCTTTGCTTCCGGACGGACAGTCTTGGTCTCAGCGGTCCCCTTTGGCCTCAGCCTGGGTGTTTCCATGGCAGTTGGACGAGAAGGCCCTGCTTTCTGGTAGGCCAAAGCGATGTCTATAGCTTCAGCCAACGTGGGTCTGTGGTGTTGTCTAACCCACCTTTGCATGGCTGCTGGCAGTGCCTCAACAAACTGTTCCGCTTAAATCGTGGTTTCTATAATACAGTTGTCTTGGTGTTTCTCCATTACCTAGTCGGGTTTCTCTCAGCCTAGATATGTAGGCTTCTTCATTTATACCCATCCTTTCAAGGATGGTTTTCTTAATGTCTGCGTAGGATGCGTTTCCTGCTGAATTGGTCGCCTGGCATGCCCCTTGAATTGGCCCCGTCAACAAGGGGGCAATGAAGTGGTCCCATTTTTCCACTGGCCATTGGGAATTCCTTGCCACTCGTTCATAATTTGTGAAGAAGTATCCCGGCTCTTCTCCTTGCTGAAATTTCTGTAGGACATTGGTTGGGGCCATGCTTGTACCCCTTGTAGCAGCCAAGTTTTCCGTGAGTTGTTTGATAGCATCCTGTGTGGCTGCTTGTAGTTGTAAAGCCTGCTGTAGGGCCTGCCGGTCAGTCTGTGCCTGGTGTGACTGAACTTGCATTAGTTGTTGTAGCTGTTGCTGTCCATCTGTTAGGGCTTTAATAATGGCCTCCATGGTATTGTGCAATCCTACCACTGCCACCAAATTCTGTGACGGAATACGCTGGACACTGGATTCTTCCAAATTAAATGTGGTCTTCATTGACTTTAAAACATTTTTTTCAAGAAAACAATAAACAGGATGTCACTTCTCCACACAGTTGGAAAATAACAAATATTAGAGTTGGCAAAGTCCCCTTGATTTCCGAAGATAAGGCAGGTATCTGTGCTTAGTCCTCGTATGCCCAACGGAACTCGGATCCTTCTTCTGCTTCTCTGCCTCTGTTCTGAAACTGAAAGGAAAGAACTCCATTAGTCCCTTGTTACTGTTTGCTTTATATAGGGGCAGGAGATCTCTAATCCAATCAGGGCTCTCCATGTTGTGAAACCTTAATAAGCCCCCCAAGCCCCGCCCCCTTTCTTTTCGAATGCGGGACGCCTTAATGGTTCATTCACGTTGGACTTGCGGGAGCTGCCTTCTGATATTACCGCCTTTGGGGAGTTTGTGGTTTTATGGTAAGTGTTTTCACAATGAGTTGGATACACATGGTTTCTCACGTTCCACTGGCAAAGCATGCTTATAAAGGGTTTTTTGTATGGCTTCATTTTACCCCGCTGATGTGCGCGGCATCCGCTCTTTCAACCCGTCCCGTTTTGGTTGTTGTTTCCTGCATGAACGTCTTGTTGCGTCCCGCAGCGAGGGCTAAGAATGGCCATTTGCTGCTTTCTCCTTCCAGCTCTACTGCCAGCATCTTGCCCGAAAAAAGGCGAGTGCGGACGCCACCTTTAATCCTGCCACATTTTGTAGGAGTTAGTGTGTTTTCGTCCTCCAAGTCTGCGATAGGCGGTCTGCTACTGTCAATTAAGCACACAGGGGCTGCTGTCCTTCTGCATGTTGGGTGACTGCGGTCGCCTCCGTGGTGCTTTCCAGCTCTCTGAGATTCGGTCAGTGGGTAGTTGCTTGTGGATATGTTTTTACCCCACCATGTGTTTTCCGCTTCCTCTTGTTCCCCAGACTGCATACCTATGTTTAACAGTTGTTCGCTACTTATCTTGTCCATATTGAGCTCCACCTCTGAAGCCGCATGTTTACACACAGGAATGTACAAGTTTCTCTACGTACCCTTTACGAACGGGACACTGCAAACAGTTAGAATACGTCACCTGGTATCTAACTGTAACCTAAATACGACAATGTTATTTGCAGCATCACAACTATGCAACTCAACCTTCAACAACTACTGTGCTACAAACATAGCGTCAAACACTTCCAAAATGTGAGCAGTTACAGTACGCCAACAGGTACGTAACTACCATCACAATTCTGTACTAGCAGGGACTGCGCCAATGGAGGTCACTATACTGCATACATTAGAAAGCAATCGTCATGGTGGGAATGCAATGATACTTCCATCAGTCCAAAGCACAGACTACCTGCAAATCTTGCAAATGCCTACTTAATATTCTTCAGGCTAAAATGTACTCATCAATGTACAAACATACTATACCTTACTCAACAGCACCAACCAGTACCTTCATACGTGGGCAAAACATGTGTTTCCTTCCACACTATCGACCTAAAGCAATGTGCCATACTTCAAGCATTGACGAAATGCACTACAGTGTGTGTTAGACAATTTTATCCCCAATGCACCCAAGGAGTACAGTCACACAAACTGCATGTGCGAACAAAGCACAGTACCAGTATTTTCCACTTTATATGTGCAAGGGAAAGTGCCAAGTATGAGGGTTCCAACCTATCCTCAGTAACCTCTAAAATCCGCACTTACGCAAATAAGTCAGCAGCTCTCCGCGAATAGTCATACAACACCAACACATATGGACGTACCACCACATTACTCCGCAATTGGACAGTAACACTTCAAAGTGTACACAGATTTTGAAGTAACCACAGGAATGCACAAGCTTCGCTACATACACTGTACAAACGGGACACTGTAAACAGTTAGAATATGCCACCTGGTACCTTACTGCAACCTGAACACTGCAAGGTTATTTGCAGCATCAAAACTACCCACCTCAACCTTCAACAACTACTGTGCTACAAACATAGCATCACACACTTCCAAAATATGAGCAGTTACAGTATGCCAACAGGTACGTAACTACAGTCAGAAATCTGCATTATCACAGAACAATGTCATAATACTTGCAAACCACCAGCAGCAGCCAAATGCATAAACAAACAGTAGTACAAAAAGGAAGCAGGAAAAGATTTACAAATCACCACCTGCTATACAACACTACCCATCCTACCAACATACATAGATATCGTACACCCTTACATTTCCTCCTACTTGAAGAGTACACCTTACAAAGTGCTCTAACCACTTCAAACGTCACTATCATTCATTGTGCACCATAGTAGCAATGAAATGTCAAAGGTTTTTTTTTAATCCAGCATGGATTTATTTTCCCCACAGACCCAATGATTATGCAAAGACCCACACGAACTGCGCTGATTGCACAGTACACTGGGTCAAAGCATAGTACTTACGATGTACTAGTTATGAGGGTCCAAAAAATAAAGAAATGTATACTATGTAGTGGACTGCAAACTAACAAATACCTGCGCTAACATATTAATTTCTCTTTTCCCACAGATAATGGATCAACCAGTACCACACTAAATTTATGAGGGGAAACCCATAGGGTCCACCGTGGTGGTAGCTCTACCTTCTAATGGGTAATAGGAAGTATTTTAAACAGGAGGTAGATAGCTTTTATCAACAGTTACAAACACTAAATCAAATCTGTTACTCTTGACACATATTCAGTTTATTCAAAAATGACATATAAAATACATTATACCAAAAAACATTCAATTATACATTTTGAAACACTGTATAAAACTTCCGGCTTTATAGTAAAACAGAGAGTCAGAATCTCCAGCACTTACCGATCGAGCTGGATCACTGAAAAGGAAACGAGATCGTATTTCTTTGAAGGCAGACCATGTAACAAAAAGGACGAGGTGAGTCCCTAGACAAGACGACAACGATTAAAGTCTGTGCAACCCAGACTCTATCATAATCTAAACACGCATACCATGAGTAACTGCGGAACACAAAGCCTGCCCTCTCTCTCTTTCTTTAGAGTCACGCCAGAGGAACTAAACCTAAGCTAACCATCAGAGAATTCATCCCTAAGGGGGCGATTTACCAAAATGCCAGGTGGGTGGTGATCCCACCCTTCAAACGATACAGGTCAAGAATTGCCAATAATTGCGTTACTCGAACCAGAGAACAGATTTCCTGCCTAATTCCGGACAGCTTCTCCTTCTAAGTCCACGAACTAGACAAGTTATAGCTCAAAAGAAGTAGTCCTCTCACTGTTTACAAGAAGTTGGAATCATTTTCAACTAGATACAACAATTGTATGTCTTGTTTTTTAGTATTGAGAATCGAGTGACAATACTCCTGAAGAAAATTCCTATAATAACAGAAGAGAACTGAAACATGTTGAGTGTATGAAAGTGGTTAATGAATTAACCATATAGATTAAAAATTCCAATTAAAGGATATATACTACACTGATACGCTGAGTTAACTCACAGTTGTAAGTAACAATCCAATCTACCTAGACAACTGCCTACTCAAGAAGGTTGTTATTTGTCACACCTGATTTGTAATTTTATACAGTGTTTTAAAATGAATTATTGAATGTTTTTTGATAAAATGTATTTTATATGTAATTTTTGAATAAACTGAATATGTGTCAAGTGTAACAGATTTGATTTATCATTTGTAACTGTTGATAAAAGTTATCTACCTCCTGTTTAAAATGCAACCAGTACCAAAACATTTTATACTCCATACACAAAACACAGTGCAGGCCTTCCTCAATCCAAACAGTAACTATTCAACGTTTGCTATTATACCTCTGTACAATATCCACAGTGCAATAAGTGCACTTATTTGTGCTGTACACATACCAGTACCGCCATTTACAATGCACACCCATATTACACTATGCAGCTTGTGCCTACGCCCTACATGCTTCACTACACCCTGTACATTGTAGGGTCTCCAGCCATACACTAAACAGTGTATACCCCGGCCACTATTGCCGCTGCACTGCAGAACTATACATACAGTCAACTATCCATGTACCACTAACCCCACACATAACACAGCCACCTAACCCTTAGCCACTACAGTTGACATTAGCTGCTATTTCTTCCACAAAATTAGGGGTGTACCGAAATTCGGCTTCGAGTGCATATTCGGCCGAATTCTCACTGAAATTAGCTATTCAGCATTCGCCCGAAGACTTAATTAATTAACACTCAAAGCTGAATAGGTTCCCCTTTGTCAGCATGCCTGCATTATTTTAACATCATGCACCAGTGCAAAATTCCAGTACTGTCCACCAGTGTACATCAGATCCACTTAGAATAGTGAGCTTGAATGCAGACACTGTGCACATTCAATCCTTGGCCGCTCTGCTGATCAGGTGGCAGAGCTAGTGGGCTATGGAACCCAGCCTGTTTTGTGAGGGGGAGGGGAGGCGGTCGATCCCACTGTAAACCCCCAGAGTGGGCCTCCTTATGCTCCTGTTGTATTTTTCTGGTTGTGGGTCATTACAGGTAGGGTAGTTAATCTTGGAGGAGGGCTGTGAATGCTCCTTCCTAGTGCTGTGTGACAGCTGGAAGTGAACTGGTGACCCATCACAGCTCTAATGCACTGCAATTCCCATTACAAAGGTCTTCTAAAGATATGCAAAACACGGCACTCCCTCCTCTGGGGCCTGTCAAAGATTGAACTCCTTTCCCAAACTGCATGACAATGTATGCATGCTGGGGGCTCTGTTTCTCTGCACCACTCCAATGGCTGCACACCTGATCTTACCACACATACAAAGCACCGCGGGTCACTCTTAACAGTGACGGGCATATGTCAAAGTTTTCCATTGCTGTGGTACGCTTATATCCAATCTGGGCGGCATTATGGAGTTAATGATCCAGCTGGGCACGAACGAGTTGCAGAAATCCACCACTTCAGTAATTTGGCGTTGACACCTGGATTTTCATGCACATTCATGCGCGTTTAAAGTGCAGATGTTATGCTTGACCCCTTAAAGCAGGGTAATGTGCGGGTCCTGCGCTTTCAGACTGTTTTTTTTTACAGGGGACCCAGAATATTCTGTGCTGTTTTGAATGGATAGGAGCGCCCACATTGCATGCACCGGATGTGTGGGGAATGCCGTACTTGGTTGAAATGCCGGCGATGTAGAACTCCGCGCGCCCCCAACCCGGTTGGGTGGAGTGCCGGGGTAGGCCTGTTGTGGGGATATCACACGATCGCGGGAGCGTGTTCTCGCGAGATCGCACATGACGTGATCTTGCGAGCCCACGCTCCGCGGGAAAACGTTTCCCGCTTTAGAGCTGGCATCCCGCCAGATGAAGCGGTCGCACCACAGCGCTGCTCCTGTTGAGGAGCCAAGAAAGGAGAACTTGCAGCAGCCGTACAGCACAGCTTCTAGGGTGTAACACCACAGCCACAGGAGGCTACCTGGGGGCCCTAGAAGCTTACAGCGTGCCATCATAGTGCACACACTTCCCACAGTGATTCAACTGGGGAAGTCCTGAACTTAACTGAACTGTAAGTACGTGCTTGATTTGAACTTGGACATATAAGAGTCCACACCAGTTGTCATTTAATAAAGTAGGGTAGAACTCCTACAGCGTCCTGTCGTCCTTTAAGGCCACAACATAATTGGCGACAAGGATACCAAAACCCCACGGCCCCACCATGCAAGGCGCCACACCACCCCCTGCCTTTCTCCCGTCACCAGGGACACCAGCAATTCCATGGATGCAGTGGGAGACCCTGTTCTCCACCTATCTGGAAGCAATGGGCGGCACGCGGTATGCCCCCGTGAGGAAGAGGGCGATGATGTTAAACGCGTTGGGGGTTGAAGGACAGCGCATTTTTGCTGGTTTGAAGGAAATACCTGCGGCCGATGATGACGACGACGACGTCTACAAGGAAGCGACCCGCCGCATTGTGAAGAGGTTCACCAATAAGGAGAACGTTGTACTGCACAGGCTGAGGTTCTACACCCGCAAACAAGAAGGGAGCGAACCCGTGGACGACTACATCACCAGGTTGAGGGAGCTGGCTTCTCTTTGCGCCTTTGGCAAAAACGCAGAACAAGTCATCTGCGACATGCTCGTCGTTCACACTAACTCTAGGAAAGTGCAGGACAAGTTCATACAAGAAAAGGAGGTCACCCTTGACAAGGCCATCCAAATTGCCAGGGCGGAGGAGGAAACCTCCAGCAGACGCAAAGAGGCGGGAAGTCACCTGCCCGTGCCCGAACTTGCGGCGCTACAATGGAGAGGGCGCAGAGACAAGCAGTCCCGCGACGGCCCCAGAGACAAAGGTCCCAGGCAAAAGGAGGCACCCAAATGCTATAGATGCGCCAGCACCAAGCACATGGCGAATGATCGCGACTGCCCCGCCAGGAATAAAGAGTGCTCTAAGTGCGGACGCATTGGCCACGTGGCTCTGGCATGCACGTGGCAGGAGAAGACGGTTTCCCGTGTCGATGGTGACTGCGCTTCAAGCGATGATGACGATCAGCAGGACAGGCCCATGGTCGTCATGGTCAACGCCCCCCATGCCAGGAGGGAAAAGCCCCACTGCACCATTAAGGTTGACGGAATGGAAACGCGCGTCATGGCAGACTCGGGATCCGACCTCACAATCCTCCCCATCAACACGTATAAGGAGATGATGGGACAAGCAAAGGTAGAGATCAGAACGACCAGGCAAAAGCCGACGGTGTTCGGTGGTGCAACTGTCGACCTTTTAGGCTTCATCAAAGCCCCGATCGATTTCAAAGGGAGGTCTACCACCACCAAACTGTATTTCTCACCCAAAGGCCCAGCCATACTGGAATGGGACGATCAACACAAACTCAACATGAAACTAGATCCCAGCACTCCGGAACAAGTACTCATGGTCTCCTCAGGAGCAGCGCTGAACTTCAAGGAGATGTTCCCGGACCTGTTCTCCGAGAACCCAGGGAAGGTGAGAAACTTTGTCCACAAGATTCGCCTGAAACCCAACGCGATACTGGTGAAACACAAAGTCAGGGCAGTTCCTGCCACAGCGAGACCCGCATTGGATGCCCACCTTCGGAAGATGGTCGAAGAAGGAACCATCAAGACCGTGGAATCCTCAGAGTGGTTGAGTCCAGTAGTTTTGGTCAAAAAGAAATCCAGCAACGACCTTAGGATCTGCATCGACCTAAGAAGCCTCAATCTAGAAGTAATCACAGATAGCTTTCCACTCTCCAGCATCAACGAAATCGTCCTCATGATGAAAGAGGCGGCAATCTTCTCTAAGCTGGACATGCGTGATGCTTATCACCAGATTCCCCTGCACAAAGCCTCTCGCCCCCTTAGAGCGTTCATCGCGCCCTTCGGCACCTTTCAATATACCCGCATGCCATTTGGGTTGTCGTCGGCAGCATCCGCATTTCAGAGGATGATGAACTCCTTACTCAAAGGACTCACAAATGTTTCCTTCTTTCAAGATGATATCCTTGTGTATGCCAAAGACAACGAGACCCATGACAAGGCACTCAGGGCAGTTTTGAGCAGGCTTCAAGAGGAGGGCATTCACCTACGCCATGAAAAATGCATCTTCGGAGTGAACAAGGTAGAATACCTTGGGTACTGCATCTCAAGTGACGGCGTCAGTCCCAAGAAGGACCTCATGCAGGCCATAACAGAAGCCCCGGCTCCGATGTCCAAAGAGGGGCTACGCTCATTCCTGGGCCTAGCGGAGTACTATGCCAAATTCATCCCCAGATTCTCCGAGACCACGTCTCCCATGAGGGAGCTCCTGAAGAAGGGGGCAGCCTCCTCTTGGGGTCCGGAACAGAACAAAGCGTTCTGTGAAATCAAAAAGAGAATCCTACACGCGCCGTGCCTGAAACCATACAACCCTGAATGGGACACCTGCATTACCACAGACGCCAGCGCGTATGGCCTGGGGCCACCCTGACCCAGAAGAAGGGAGACACTGAGAATATTGTGGCGTTTGCATCCAAAGCGCTATCATCATCGGAGAAGAATTACTCCACGGTTGAGAAGGAAATGTTGGCATGCGCAAGGGCCGTCGACTACTTCAGATCATACGTATGGGGGATGAGATTCAAGCTGATCACCGACCACAAACCCCTCATCCACATGTTGAGCCCAGGCGGCACCAAGACGGCCACCCCGAGGCTGGCCAGGATCGCCGCAAAGCTTCAAGAATACACATACGAAATAGCACACATTGCGGGTTGGAAAAACGCACAAGCGGACTGCATGTCCAGACTCCTGAGCCAAAGCGCCCCCGGTACCACATTCTTGGAAGATGAGTGTGTCGTAGCCTCCATCAGTGACTTAAGGAACGGCGAGTACATGGACCTGAGTGAGCGCCACTGGCAGGAGGAGTTCGAACAGGACAATGCCCTACGGCACGTCAGTACCTGGGTTCGCGAAGGATGGCCCAACGAGAGAGCGATCCCCGAAGGCCTTCGTCCCTACTGGAAAGTGAACGAGGAAATCACCACCATGAACGGTCTCATCCTCAGAGGCGATCAAATCATCCCGCCCAGCGGCATCCGCAAAGTGATAATGTGCAGGGCACACTCGGGCTACCTGGGATGCAACATGACCAGACGCAGGATACGCGACGCCTACTGGTGGCCAGGCATGGACCAGGACATAAGACAAATGGTCGAAAGGTGCCATGAGTGCACCAACAGTGACAAGCGCCTAGCTGTGAGGCAAGCCCCCATGCTGCCCACCGAAGTCCCCAAAGGGGTGTGGCGAAAACTAGGTTTGGATTTCATTGGGCCCCTGGACAACATGCCCCCAGAGCACAAATATGGGATAGTCATGGTCGACTACTTCTCCAAATGGGTGGAAGCTGACTTCACTTCAGACATCACCACAAGCACAGTCATTGAAGCACTCACCGCCGTGTTCCAGCGGGAAGGTCTACCAGAAGAACTCGTCACAGACAACGGAGTCCAGCTAGTCTCCGTTGTTGAGAAAATGGAGAAGTTTCTCAAGCTCAACAACATTCGACAACGCAGAGCAAGCCTATACCACCCACAGGCCAATGGCCTGGTTGAGCGAGCAAACCGCTTCATCAAAGGGGCACTACAACTTGCTCATGCCTCGGGCTCAGACCCGTACAAGACAGTCAAGGAAGCAGTAGCGGCCCACCGCCTCACCCGCAACGCCGTCACTGGTGTCTCCCCATTCCATCTGCTGAGGGGGAGAAGGGCAGCATCCTGGCTCCATCAAGTGAGGGCTGACGAAGACGTGAACATGGACGACATAGCGTTTCACTTGCGGCGCAACAAAGAAGCCATGAAGGCCCAAGGGGACTTGCGTCGAGCCGCTCGACACACAGCAGTTAACAGAGGTGACCTGGTGAAAATACGCCTTCCCCACAAAGACACTTCGACCGGCTCCAAGTACAGCAGTCCCATAGAAGTCATGGAGAGAGGGTCAAATCACATCTGCACCAGCGACGGAAGGAAATGGAATCTAGAGAGAGTGGCCATGTACCGCAGGAAGGAAGACATGGAACAACCACACTGGGATACCGGAGAAGATCAAGACCGCCAGGGGACATCCGAAAACCCTTGCCGCTCAGAAAGAAGCGTCTTGGAGCCACACCACGGCAACGAGTTCTCAAGCCCCAACTCTCCAACTACACCCAGGGAGTCACAGCGAAGAACAAAGGAAGGAGAACTCGAATCACCCGCATCTCCTCAAGGGTACTCCAGCAACCCTGCCCCATATACAGATCTAAGCAGACCTCAGAGAGAGAGAAGAAAACCCAGCAAGTTTGCAGACTTCGTCATGGAATGACCACCCATCCTTTTTTCCAGCAAAGGAGGTGTGTGGGGATATCACACGATCGCGGGAGCGTGTTCTCGCGAGATCGCACATGACGTGATCTCGTGAGCCCACGCTCCGCGGGAAAACGTTTCCCGCTTCAAAGCTGGCATCCCGCCAGATGAAGCGGTCGCACCACAGCGCTGCTCCTGTTGAGGATCCAAGAAAGGAGAACTTGCAGCAGCCGTACAGCACAGCTTCTAGGGTGTAACACCACAGCCACAGGAGGCTACCTGGGGGCCCTAGAAGCTTACAGCATGCCATCATAGTGCACACACTTCCCACAGTGATTCAATTGGGGAAATCCTGAACTGTAAGTACGTGCTTGATTCGAACTTGGACATATAAGAGTCCACACCAGTTGTCATTTAATAAAGTAGGGTAGAACTCCTACAGCGTCCTGTCGTCCTATAAGGCCACAACACCTGTGTTTTAGGTTGGGGGTGCACACTGTCGTGATTATGGCTGTTGACCTTTCCCCTCTCTTTGGGGGAGGGCCACCACCACTCAGTGGGGTACACGTGGATCCCTGCGGCGCATACGTGCATAACATCACAGGACTCGAGATCCCAGCGGTCCACGGGAGCGAGATTCCACCTGAAGTTCACTTTCTTGAAGTAAAGTGAGGCCCCAAGTAAGTCACCAAGGACACAGGAAGTAGAGTACTCCAAGGTGCCAGGCTCACTCCTAAGAGGCCTGCAGGGCCGACGGGGGTGAAGAAATTGTGTTTTGCCCCACTTCCCTCATAATTTAGGGCTACAGAAAGGACAGGACTGGTGGCGTCCTCAAAGCACACTTTGTTCTGGGGTACTGTTTGGAAATAATGCGACTCTGCTTAACAAAATGTGCACAATCTCAAACATAGTAAACAGTCATAGACCCGTTTGCCATACATTGCTTTAACAGGTTACCTAAACACTTGCAGAGAGAGGTCAAAGTCTCAGGGTTAAGGCACGTGCTGGGAAGTGTTTGTCACAGCTTTGCAATGGGACAGGGGGAGGCTGAAGCCCAAGTGCTAGGTTTTCAAGCAAGCAGTGCATGGGGAGGCCCTCCCACTGCAATGTAAGGAGGGGCTATGGTAGAACACTCCTGCCCCTCGCCATCCCCACCTCTCTCTCACACACACACAAACACTGGAGCAGAGTCGAAACCAGAGCAATTGGAAAAGCAGATATAACTCCTCCCTTCCAGCCAAAGCCTCACATACTGTTTAGCAACTGCCTTTATACCAATTTGTGGTTTTTTGTTGTATTAGGCTCTTGTATAAGTGTAACAAACATTTCCATTATCCAGTTCATTAGATTGGTCAGGTTTTGTGCACAGTTTTGCATTCTGGGACTTGTAGTCATGCACACATAACTAGCTTTTCGAGGGGAATGTTTAAATAAATGAAGAACAATTGATGCACATAATGCTATTTGAGTACCAAGGTATGCTTCACAGTGATTGGAAAGGTAGGGAGAACAGGAGACTGCTAATTCTCGCAGCAGTCCTTAAGTGTGTGGTTTCAAACACAAAGAGTTAACTGTTTGTAACATTGAAGCTTCTACAGAATAATCTTAATAGCATGTGTAAAGAAGTTAGATGTTCCCACACAAATAAGTTTGCCCTTCCACCACAGTCTCTGAAGGTAGCGCCTCTCCCAAACTTTGAAGGGTTATTCCCATCCAACGGATCGGGGCAAATCTGTTTTTTTATTTCTTTTGATCTTTTAACAAGCGTTTAATAAACTTAGTGCGATCTACATGCCCATTTAATAAACATGAATACTCATGCAATAGAATATCTCCTGATTTTATATAATGAAATTTGTTTATTATGTTCTAGAACATATTTGTTTAAAAAAAAACAATTTGGCTCACTATTCGGTTCCGGCCGAATAGCTGGACCAACTATTCGGTATTCGTTGAAGATAATTTCACTATTTGGTACACCCCTACACAAAATACATAACCTGTGTCCTACGTACGCTGGTCACCTAAGTGTATCATAAGTGCACACACTGAATAAACAACCCTACAGTAAGCTACCCTACAATGTGCACAATCATAACAATGCATGCAATTTCATGCATGCATCAATGCATCTTACATAACTTTCCTAACTGCTGCAACATTTGGCTCCTTGCTTTTCACTGGCTGTTTGGTCATTTTCAGTGTTATGAACACCATTTCCAAGAAAAGAATCCCACACATATTTCAGTGCGGCTCATACAGCATAGCTCCCCAACCATATTGCAACCACTGCCTTACTGCTTAACTTTTTAAACTTCTGTTTCCCTTTTTCATTGTGCAAAGGAAACACCATTTAAAGCCCATAACCGCCATACAATGTTAGACAAACGTTCACACTAACTGCTTTCCTTTCCTGAACAGCAGCCCCAAAGAAGGTCATGCTGCACGACACCAAACTGCATATGATGGACCGCCCACCCACGTCTTCTAAAACAGCAAACACACTCTGACATCACCCACCATTGCCTGTTAACACACTGCACATATAACTGGTCCTTATCCACTGTAAAATGATATTTTATGTATTTTGCCATCTCTGCATTCATGGAACCATTTGTACAGCACCATCATTTCAACTTGTCCATTGCACTACCTTCACCGTACTGACACTACAAACATTCGTAAATACAAACTATAATCACAACACGTTGCTGGCTAATTCCTTCTTTTCTTTCCTGCATCATCTCTGGAAATCAAAACCTAACATACCTCTCCTTCAACAGAACACACGCTCTTTGTAAAACAGCCTTGAGTGGGAAGCATGTTTAGCTCCAAGGTCAGGTATTGTATAGAAGTCTAGCAAAAAAAGATACAGAACTTACACTGCAGTTCCCCTGTCCATGTGCCCCAAAGGTAGTCTGCAACGATCCCATACGGCGTACACTGCAATCTCACGGCTACCCAATACAAGCATGGAATTCGCCGAAATTATGCAAGTACACCTTTACATCACATGCGTATTACGATTAACATGTATTAACGTGCTCGTCAATATGCATATTAATCAATATATTCTAGCTATCATGATGCCTACCCCTGGGGAACCAGACCAGGTCCAGCAACCCTGGAAGCAGGCATCAAGTTATTTTGAGCAAGCCCAAAAACCCCTGCTAGGGGCTGTTTGGGTGCGGTCCTGGCGCCTATGCTGCCAGGCTCATATGGAGAGTCAGTCCTGGCGCCATAGGCGACAGGCTCATAGAGTAGAACTTACCTGATGCAGACCATGCTGCAAGCTTACCTGATGCAGACCATGCTGCAGAGCTCCAAGCCAAATGAGGCTTGGAAGGGACTATTTTACCTAGGGACTATTTTTTACTCAGGTGGGGCTGGGGAGTAATACTAACCTGGGACTACTTTGGAGGTTATTTAAACCACGTCCGAAGAGCAGCACACGCTTCGCGTTATTCTGCATCCAGCAGCGTAATGCTCACCGTGTCTGCAAGCCTGCATCCATTCTTCTGCCACGCCCGCCTCGAGTCTGCAGCTCCTAGAAAAAAGGAGGAACAGAAGGAGAAGAGGTTAGAATAAGAGCAACACCTTCGATCCTTACATGAATTCAGGATCCACCGCGCCTTTGAGCTGGAAGAAAGAAGCATATTACGCGCGTTGCCTCGCCTGCTGCAGTGCCGCGCTGAACTCACCGGCCTTCGCAGCATCCTCATGATCCACTGCATCCTTCTGCACGTTCCCGCCGCACTCTGGCACCTAAGGGGAACACAAGAACAGCAAAGGTGAGCCAAGGGAATAAACAGAGGCAATAGTAACTACCCCCATAGACTTACCTGATTACCGCCGGGGGTACTATTCCTCTTCACGGGTCGGCGCAGTCTCCATTGCATCCTCGCCGAACCCCGGCCCCTAAGGGGAACAAAAGGACAACAAGGTGAGACAAAGGGACAAAAAAGGGGAACTCTTCTCATCACAATAGACTTACCTAATTTTACCGCCAGAGGCATTATTCCCCGAACTTCATAATTTCTCTCCACACCTGAATAAGGGAGCAAGCCACAGGTTATATTCTGGCCTTATTTTATTGAACTGTGTAGGATAAGTCAAATCCTTACCTGAACTTTGTCAGCTACCACGAGGAACTCTTCGCTGGGGTCAAGCTGCAAACTGCAAGGAATCGGACAAGAGTGAAAGTCAGACATGTGAACTCTTACGAACTACATACTTTTCGGAGTCAATATTGTTCTGGAACTCACCGATTCCTTCGAGCCAGTGAAGCAACTGGTTATCAACGCGCGCCTGCGCTCAATGCAGGATGGAGAGCTCATCTTTTCAAACCATCAGGTGAGACTATAAGTGGGGACATCAAAGGTGATCTGTGGGGAGAACAGCGGGGGTGGGGGGATTTACACTCAACCCCACGGGTGGTTAATTCCCTTTCTCCATTTACAGAAGAATATTCCTATGGGCCAAGCAAACGAAGCTAGGTGGGCCAGTCCAGTCCGTCATCTCGGCCCTACGCGTCACATTGGTGGAGACCGCAGCTGTCCAGTTCAGATCGACGCCTCTGTGGGAGCCAGGTGAGCGTAACACTACCACTCACTCCCTCTCTCTACCTTACACAAACCTTTGTGATGGCAGTGAAAAAACGCTGTTACACTGCCATGTCTCCACCATTCCCAGTAAATTGCAAGTGTCATTATACTTTCTTTTGCAACTATTCTTCCCCGCCCCTCCAAATGTACACATACAATGCAAGACGAACATGGAGTGCAAGTCGTACAGTAAAGCACCACACCTTCTGTGCACTCGTACACTGCTGCATTCCCTGTTCTTCCCTTTGTATGCCCTATCACACAATTACTAAGTCTACGCACCCTCAGTGCACTGTTCGTTATAACGGCCACAGGTGCACGCAGAGGTCACCTGGCACAAAAACATGTACAGCTCACATTTCATTGACGCACTTCTTACCAAAGCTGCTCCTCCATTCTCCAGCAATCCGAGGTGACCCCCATTACATCTCTTATTGTATTACTTTCCTTGCGGACACGAAGACACATTGGGCCGTGGGTCCAACTACACTCGCTACTACTACTGTCAACTTTTGTAAAAAGGAAACGCATGAAAACAGCATCTAGCCTGAACAGGTCCAAACACATTTTCTTGTGTGCAGCCGTACAATCACAGTATTACCTACAAACCAGAGACCAAGGCAGTGTGTTCACATATGACGCTACGCAATAACACACAGTGCATGGCATGCAGCTATTACTATATTATCCTTCTTGCAAAGTTTTGTCCTGTATGCTGCAACTAATACCTGGTACTTACATCTACCCTTATTCCTCTTTCTACTCAGATGTCTAGCACCTTACTGCGTGTGCCACACCTTCCACATTCCAATAGACGGCTCGTGGACCAACCATTGGAAGATTACCATAAGCAATTTCTTCTCCATCGTTATTATCTGGGCCGACCGATATGGCCCGGTATGTTTGGGAGTTTGTGGTTCTTTGACTCCCACTGAACGAGAACAGTGCTGTGCTACCAACGCCTGTTTCTACTGTGAACAAGTGGGGCATTTTGTCAAGGAATGTCCTACACTACCTAAAAAACCATTGGGTTTTCAGAAGGCTCATCCCTAGAGAAAGGGGCACGGATGAGCTCAGAACAAATGCCCCCTTTGTTTTCACAGTTGCCTGTATCGAAAACTCCTATATCAGTCAATACTACTATTACCCTGCCAGATGTCACGAGGACGGTATGCGTCTATATCGATATTGCTATTCGCATTGGACATATTAGACCTTCATTCTCTCCAGCTGCAAGTCCAATTTTCTTTGTTCCTAAGAGGGCAGGTGATCTCTGCCCTGGTGTGGACCACAGACGACTAAACCAGATAACCATCAAGAACGGGTACACCATTCATGTGATCTCTGTGTTGCTCGAGTAACTAAACCGAGCAACCATCTTTAACAAAATAGATTTGCGTGGGGCCTACAATCTGATTCTTATAAGAGAGGGCAACGATGGGAAGACTGCCTTCTGTATCCGTTACAGTGTTTACGAGTATATGGTGATGCCTTTCGGCTTATGCAATACCCCCACTATGTTCAAGAGGTTCATGAACGATGAATTCCATGATGTCATTGACTCATACATCATTGTCTATCTTGATGACATATTGATTTTTTCGCCTACGTACTCATCCCATGTTACGCATGTCAAAGAAGTGCTGGGGGTGTGGCCTGGAGTGCATGGTGTGAGGAGGTAGCTGGATAGACCTCCCGTTGAAATCCTCTAATTGATCCTGCTGCTACGAACGGAGGCAAATGTAATGCCAAACACCTCAGTGGGAAGGTGAAGCGATTCTACAATCCCCCAGCAAAAATCAGACGAAAACCGGAGTCGCATTACCGTGCTTCTGAGCCTGGAAGTGGGAACCTCCCCCGGGCGACCAAGATGGCGGACGCCGCTGTGGCCCCGTGACAACGAGGAGGAAGGGCAGGGGCTGACCTGAGGCTCTCTTGGTCTCCCGAATGTGAGCGGAGGACCCGATCTCTCCAACTTCGGGAGGCTGACGTGCCCGCTGCTGCAGCGACCAAAGGAGCGTTGGAGTCCGCGACCGAAGTGTGGAGGCGTCGCGAACTGAGGCAGAGGCACATTGCGCCATATCCACAGAGAACTGATAGGCGCGGTTGCCAACACATGCTGCCGGTGGAGGAGGCAGTCACTGGGGCGGTGCTGAGAAGTCCTGCGCGACCCTATGCCTGTGGGGGTACCGGCAGATGAAGGTGGAATGCCGGACACCCCAGGCACAGAGTGCGCTCCATAGAAGAAAGAAGAACAGCGGTACAGCCTGAGAGCGTGACCCCCACTGACCTGCACACTCGAAGTGAAAGGAAGGCAGAGTGGGCCCTGATTGCTGCGGCAGCGCGACAGCTCAAGCAAAGAAGCAGCGGTTGCTGAGAGGGGCGGCTCACGGCCCCCTGGAAGGTGCAGGTAGGCCGCGCTGCATAGCAACGCTGCGAGCTAATACCGGCTGGCAGTCAACCCCAGCCGCCAGGGACTTGCAGCTGAACGAGCGACGCAAACGGCTCTTCCCGTTAGATTAACACAGAAGCCATAATGGTAATAACCTGATGAGCCTTGCAGTGCAGGAGTCCACCGATGTCCTCCCTCTTGTCCCCACAACTGAGGCTCAGGAACAGTGAGATCTGCAGGAACTGCCAGGAACCATAGTCTTCAGCTGCATCTTTTGCTTCATAATAAGGTACTGTGCCAACCCGATCGAGAGAACGCTTCTCTCGCGGTGAAAGTTCGTGGAACTTCCTAATTTACAGGCCTAATCAGCTTGTGACCCAACATATGATTCTTTTTCATACAAACTACTTTTTAGAATTTAGGCGAAGACTTTAACGTTTACTTCAAGAACTGCTCTTTCCTGTCCAAGACACTAATCCATTGACTTTGGCCTATGTCTATTGAACTGAATGAAGTCCTCTAGTGAACTATAACTATTTTCCTAAGAAAGTATTTGAGATCTATTCTGCTAACTTGTGCCTTTTTTCTCCCTTTGAAAGTAACTGAAATGCCATTTTGCTCCTATTTCAGTGGTGCCTAATTTGTTCAGAAACTTATTGGTTTGCTATTGAAGTGTGTTTATGTATAATATTAAGTTGCCTCCTTCTAGTAAATGCTTTCCAAATGATTGCGTAATAAATGAATAAGTGTTTTACCAAGAAACCTTGAGTATAAGTGTCTACTTAAACAACTGTGATTGTAAGACCTCTGTGTAACCTCTTGTACTGCTCACATTCCCTCTTGAGATAAGCATGGCGGCTCAGCTCGCTACCACAAAACTGTGTAGTACAGACTTATAGCAAAGGTTGGTTTGCTTACACCTATAGTGCTAATTGTATGTGGTGGTCCCAGAGGGTACTGCATGCAATTCTACCTAACAAGTGGACGACACAGCGGACACCCGTAAATGGGCGCGACCTAACAATTGGCCTAGATACCTGGCCCCAGGGGCAAACTACGCCTTGCGGGGGGAAAAAGTGAGAAGCAAAGGAACACCACCAGTAAGTGCTGCACAGACAATTTATAAGGCGACCAGGCGGGCCTTGAGTGCACTGCGACCTGAATACTCACACTGTTGGATCCTGATAAGGTCTGAGCAACACTCTTAGTGAAAGTGGAACACTGGAGACACAGAGGGGTACAGGCAACTGATACCACCTGAGGCCACTGACAGGCTGCCACAGTGAGGTGGTGCGAGGGTGCTGTACTAGCTCTCCTGGACCTTATAGATTCCAAATAGAGGGACGGGACAGAGAGGTACAGTAATCCCAAACTGCAGAGCGCTTGAACCAACGTAGCACATACCAGGAGAAACACCGACCCGTCTCCCGCCTGGCACTAACCAAGCATCGAATACAGACAGGGATGCCCCCCGACTGTGGAATAAAAGGGCACCCACCCCAACATTGAGGGCTCCTGAGTTGTCACCAAGTCTTATGTAACTGATGCTGAGCTTCTCAAATAAGCCCGGGAACTGCATCCCCATTTGTTAAACTGAGTCAACATGTGCACTCAACACCCCGACCACCACACCCAATTCGGACACCTCAGCTGGAATTGCTTATGCCTACACACGTCTCCCACATAGGGGGGAGCAGCAGAGGAGACGAGATCTAGGCTGAAGACTTACCCTTGTTGAAGCAGGATAGACATGCCCTCCACCAAAGGGAAAGGAAAAATGACAATCATGGACTCCTTTGCTGCAACCAAGCCACGGGAACCAGCGCAGGCCACCACGGACCTCTGTAGTGAGCAAAAGGCCCTGGAATCAGGCAACAGGGATGGACAATTACTGGAGGCTATCGCAGCATTGCGGTTGTTTATTGACACCGAAATCGAGGAGGCCAAGTCCGACATTCAACTATTGCGACAGGATGCATGTTATCTGGCAGAAAGGGTAACTACTGCAGGGGCTGGGCTCCAGGAAACAACGGAGACCACGGAAGACCTGAAAGCAAGAGTACAAGAGCTGGACAAAAAGGGTTGCAACGCTTGATGCCAGAAGAGCGGGCCCCGACGCAGCAATATTTGGTTGTTAGGAATCCCTGAGGGCACAGAAGGATTGAACCCAACTGAATTTGTGGAAACATTGCTGCAACAGGAGATAGGTACCAGCCGGCTATCACAGGGCAGCAGCTGGGTGCAGTTGTTTGGTTTTGTTTACTGTTTGGTCTGTTTTTAAGTCTTCGTACAGAGCAATGGTAGTAGGGAAGTGGGCGTATGCAGAGATGGGATGTGTGGGGGGACCTGGGATACCAGGTTAGAGCACACTCTGGGCAACAACACAGCAGTGGGTGCAATGGGTGGATGGGAGGGGACAGAGAGGGGCAACCACAGGTGAACATGGCAGTTAACATCACGGTACTGACGTGGAACATAAGGGGTATGGGCACCTATCTACGTAGGAACCAAGTCACATCCTTTTTGAACAGCAAGAAGGTGTCCATTGCCCTGCTACAGGAAACTCACCTCACAGCTGACACTATGTCCAAGGTGGAAGAATTCTGGGGAGGGCAAGGTTATGGGGCAGCATTCTCTAAGTATGCAAGGGGTTTATACACGTGGATAGACCCCAAGGTACCTTTTAGGCTGTCTGGGATGGAGACGGACAAGGGCAGTAGATACCTGATACTGTGGGGCAGCATTGAACAAACAGAAATATGAATTGTCAACTCCTACTTCCCCAACCAAGGCATCCCGGTGCACCTCAATGCGCTATGCACCAGGATAACCCAACATCGGGGGTGCTTTTTCATCTGGGGGGCAATTTCAACTGTGCAAGGGATCTAGTCCTCGATAGGTCCAAACCCCCTATGCACTGGGCACTGACACTAAACGCAACTATTGACCATCTGGACTTAGTTGATGTATGGAGTGAGCTCCACCCCACAGACAGAGGTTACTCCTATTTCTCCTCGCCACATAGTTTGTACACCAGAATCGACTATATACTCATTGGAAAAACTCACCTGCCACAGGTAGAGTGTGCGCAGTACCTAGGCAGATCAATCTCAGACCACTTGCTGCTGCTAATGAAATGGTCAATGCGGGGCCCAAGGCCACCCATACCACTATGGCGCATGCCAACAGAAGCCCTGACAGACCAGGCCTTTAGAGAAGACCTCCGGAACAAACTAAAAGAGTATATGGGTAACAATGTGGGTAGCATGGAACACTGGAGCACTGTGTGGGAAGCACTGATGGTAGTGGTGCAGGGGGAGGTTATTGCAGGCGCAGGGGGCATCAAGAGAACATTGAGGGCAGAACTGGAGAAATGGGAGGGGGAAATTGAGCAGATGGAAGCCAATATTCAGGGAACCAGGGAGGAAGAAATGAAACTGGGCGAAGCGAGACGCAACTGTCAGGATGCCTGGGGGAGGCTATCCAACTTCAATTACATAATGGAAACCACCAAGACACATGAGGAATGGGACAAACCAGGCAGACTACTGTTGTGGCTGTGTAGAAGAGAACACCAGAGACACTTAACAACAGTGCTTAAAGACGACACAGGCATTACCCAAAGAACGCAACAATCAATCAATGACACCTTTGCCGCTTATTACTCTAGTTTATATGCCCACGACACATTGGTGCCCAGGGAAGACATGCTGGCCACCCTCGAAAAGATAGGGCTGCCCAAATTGGGTAAAACGCAGCGCGAAGCACTGGACAGGGACATATCTTCCGAAGACGTGAGTGATGCTATTAAATCCCTAACCACTAGTAAATCCTCTGGAAGCGATGGATTCCCCCAAAGTTCTACAAGGTGTACGAATTGACCTTGATACCAATACTCCATGAGGTGTTCAAGAAAGCGTATGAGGTGGGGGTGCTGTCAAAAAGCATGAGGCAGACACTGGTAGTCCCAATACCCAAGCCAGGGAAGCCCACAGATGAATGCGACTCGTATCGCCCACTAGTAATGTTGAACTATGATGTCAAAATACTGGCCACTATGTTGGCCACTCGACTATCCAAGGTGGTGGGAGGGTTAGTACACAGCGACCAGAATGGATTCATACCGGGCCGCAACACAGCTGTAAATCTGCAAAGACTACAACATGTGATGGCGCAAACTGCAGACGCACAAGCACAATACGTGATAATATCTCTGGACGCTATTAAAGCATTTGACTCCATATACTGGGAGTGGCTTCTGGCAGTGCTTGAAGAATTTGGGTTTGGTGAAAAATGTATTAGCTGGATCAAGGTACTGTACACTACACCGGTGGCGAGGGTGAAATCTGGGAGGACGGTGTCGGCGGTCTGGGATATCCAGAGGGGCACCAGGCAAGGGTGTCCACTATCACCCATGTTATATATACTGGTGCTCGAACCAATGTACCTGGGGAACCCACGCCTTAACGCACCAGTGATGCTAGAAGTACTGGACAATTAGGCAAGAGTGTCCGGGATACGATTCAGCATACGGAAGTCCTGCATATCCCCGCTTGCGGCCTGAGGGGTAAAAGCATTGAGGACCTACCAAATGTGGGTATCCAATGGCAGTTCGAATCGCTTAAGTATCTTGGGGTGAGCATACAACATACACCAGAACTAATGCATGAAGGCAACACTGCGGCAGTGGTAAAGGGCCTACGTTCATCCATGAAGGTCTGGTCTAAACTACCCTTATCAATGATGGGCAGAGCGGCAATCACTAAAATGATCATCCTGCCCAAATTTCTATACTATTTCCACAACATACATTATTGCATCCGGGCCTCCTTCTTCCGCCTACTAGAAGTCCTGATGAGGGAGTTCCTATGGGGCACGGCCCACCCCAAATTGTATTTAGCCACGCTGATTCTCCCTTACAGGGAAGGAGGCATACAACTCCCGGACTTTGAGAAATACTACCTAGCAGCACAACTTAGCTTTGTTGCTAAATGGCTCTCGGATGAAACCACATCTGAAACCAAACTACTACAGCAACTATTGGCTCCGGCCAGATGAAAAAAAATTCTGTTGGTCCCTTTGAGCTGCTTGGGGAGCACTCCTACATTTGTAACACTGGGTAGGCAGGTCTGGAGCAGGGCCAAGGCACTGCTCCACCTTAAACACACATACTCACTAGAGACCCCGATAGCTGCGGACGTATGCAAAGTGGGAACTGACCTAACAATGGTAAGGCACTGGGAAAGATGGGGCATATACACATGGGGGGGTGTGCACGAGAAAGGAGTCTTCTGGGAGTTTGACTCGCTGCGAGAGAAGGAGGGGCTCTCCAGAGGACAGTTCTTATGGTATCAGAGGACTAGGCATGTGGCTAGGGCGATATGGGAGAAATGGCTGGAAGAGCTGACAGCGAACCCTTTGCTGACGCTAATGCATAGCCTGAGCGACGGCTGGAAGCCAGTGTCTAGACTGTATGGCCAGCTGGCAGACAAACCAAACCCCAGGAGTGCAACGTTCAAAGCAATATGGGAGGCGGATATGGGAGTGGATATATCTGAAAAAGAGCGGGAGAGGGTTCTAGCGTACCCCAGTGAAGTGTGTTACTCACCGCTCCGTAAACAGGTCAGGAAGATGGATAGATGACCTTGGAGACGATATGAATACAGGAATCGATATTCAGCCTCCAATTCCAGCTCCCCTGAGTAGAAGACTCAGGCTTCCTCAAAGAGGGGCTCTTCTTTACAATGTACCTCTCTGCTGTTTGAATTGGAACAGGCAGAGGTGTCAGTTGAATAAAAGAGCAGGGAGAACACGCACCACCAATACCAATGCTGCAAAGGAATACAAAGATATTAAACAGTGCTGATAGGAACAATAAGCAATCAAGCAACAGTAGTGGACAGAAAATACCTAGGCAAGGAGTGGAGTGGAGCTATCCCCGGGATGGACCTACAAGTAAAGAATTAAACCCAGTGAGTGAAAATAGTCTAATGGACTCTTCCTATAGTGTTTTTAGCCAAAAAATGACAGACCTGAATTGTGGGACTCTTAAGGATTAACGATGTCCAGGATTGAAGAAAATGACAGGATAAAATAATAAACAGGCTAGTTAGTACAGGGAAGTAAACCCGGGCAGCACGAGGGTCACGCTAGAGCCGGGTTGGTGCAAGATCAGGAAAGTGTCAATATGCACTTTGAAACTAAGTTCACTGAGTATTGTAATCCAATAAATGTCCCAAAATCCAGTAGAGAGAAATACCAACAGAGCAGTAGGTAATTTAGGTACAATAGTCAAAGATGGCGCTGGCGGAATTACCAATAAACAAACACAGCAGGTTACCTGAAACACACACTTTCCAGACGAGGATTGGAGCAACTGAGGTGTTCCGAGTAGCCGCTGGCAGATGAGCGGCAAGGGCAGCAGGAGCGGAGAAGAACAATCCAAATAACGTTCTGCGTCGAATACCAGGAGATCACGACAATGATAAGGAAGGAGAGAAGGCATTCCAGGTGCAGTCCGGGTCGATACCGTAGCAGTCTGTAAGAAGTGCTAATAGGGTAGACGGCATAACAATCCAAAAGTCAGGCGTGGGTCGGAACCAGGAGATCAAGTCAGTATATCGTGACAAGGGTTTCACGAAGGAAAACGGACGTAACCGCAAATAGCAAGAAACACTAATTAGCAGCAACAAGCCCTCTGGAAGACGGCAGTTTTAAACCCATATGGGGGCAGGTCTTGCTGTACGTCCTCCATGTATGAGACGTGTCAGCTGACACGGGTTCCGCCGTAGCTTGTACAGGCGCCTTGGCAACCTGTATCTGCTCCACGAAGGAGCTTGTGAATGTGACGTACTCCGCAGGGAAGCCTTTCTCTGCCGAAGTGTAACAAGTGTCGAGGAACGCTAGATTCCGACTAATACAGTTAAATGTCCTGTACCGCACCTACATGACCCCGCACAGAGTGGCTGGATTCAACAGACAAGCCTGATCAACATGTCCTTGGTGTGGCATGGGGGGGGCGGGATTGATGCACATGTTCTGGGGATGCGGGAGGGTACATCAGTTCTGGGCCCGGATAGAGCGGGCTTGCAGGAAAGCCGGGATAGTGCGGTACGATTGGTCCCCCAAAGAATGTCTGCTGGGTTCGTATCCCTGAATAAGTAAATTTAAGCATGCAGTTAAATTCATGGACATTGCATGCATTCTAGCCAAGAGAACTATTGCAATGGCATGGAAATCAGCAGGGGGTCCGCAATATGTAATGGGGCACAGGGAACTAGAGCGCTGGGCAGAGGCTGAGACCAGGATTTGGGGTGCAAGTGTGTCCAGGTTAGCAGATAATGTGAGTATACTGTATGAAGCCTGGAAAACTCTGATTTTGGACATGTTCCATCCTTCGGATGACAAACCCTCTTGAACATACAAGATCCACCTCACAACACTATGACACCATAGCGGAAAAGAAATAGAGGAGGAGTCACCCTACTACTTATCCCACAACTGGGAGCTTCCCCCAACAAACCATAATTCCACACCACTGCGACTACTTGAGAGAAAGGGAATAGTCTGCAGATCTTCCTATGAAGACAGTTAGGTTGTTTATTGTTGTGTTTTGTCAATATTAACTTTAAGATACAGTATGCTAAGAATGGTGATAAGCAAATTATTGCATACATGTGTACTTGCAAATGCTAATAACAATATTTCAAAATGAATGTCAAAGAAGCATCTTCGGCAACACTCCCTGTTCGCCAAAGCCAAAAAGTGTGCATTTCATGTGAACCAAATAGACATTTTAGGTTTCCACATTACGGCGGAGGTGCTGTCAATGAATACCACCAAGATCCAGTCTATACTGGATTGGCCTGTTCCTGCATCAGTCAAAGCACTAAAGTCCTTCTTGGGGTTCTCCAACTTTTACAAGTGCTTCATCTCTGGTTTTCCTGCTATTGTCTCTCCTCTAACCAAGCTTACCAGTCCAAAAGTACGTTATGTTTGGTCTAAGCCTTATCAAGACGCCTTCGATACACTGAAAACAGCCTTTACTACCGCTCCAGTGTTACAACATCCTAATATACACTTAACTTTTATGGTAGAGGCAGACGCCTCCTCATTTGCTTTGGATGCCGTTTTGTTGCAAACATGCCCAAACTCTGGGCTCTTACATCCGGTGGCCTATCAATCATGCAAGTTCTCCCCTTCCTAATTGCATTACACAGTCATAGAGAAAGAGCTGTTAGCGATCAAAGACGCCTTCCGTGTTTGGAGACATCATTTGCTAAGTGCCAAATGGCCAGTGGCGGTGTACTCAGATCACCGTAATATCCAAGATCTGGCCTCCTTGAAGTGTAACAACAGTCGGCAAGTCCGCTGGCATTTGTTCTTTGCCGCTTTTGACTTTTGTCTCAAACATTGTCCGGGGTTAACCCATGGCACGGCAGATATGTTGTCTCGTCTGCCCGCCGGGGTTGCTCTTGCTGTATTCCCCAAGACCTTCCTTGGGAAGATGCATTTTGTTTGTCTATGTACACCACCGCCTGGTTCGGTTTCTGAGATTCGCGACTGGGTCTCCCAACATCCAGCAACCCTGAGAGAATGGAACGCAACAATACATGAAGGTCTACCTTTTGGCCAGAATCGATTGTTTCTCCCCACTTACCATATCAGACAACAGGCCCTGGAATGGTCACATGATGCGTCGATTAATGGGCATCCTGGTCAAAAAAAGGTCCTTGGGTCTCCTTCAGCGCTGGTGTTGGTGTCCCTCCATGCGCCGAAACACGATTAACTATGTCACCAATTTTTCTATATGTGCTCAGAGTAAAAATCAGAGAGGCAAACCAGTAGGTCTTTTACAACCCATGCCGATACCCCACAAATCTTGGTACATGGTCTTGATGGACTTCGTAACGGATCTTCCCAAAGTCCAAAAGTGTGACACAATATGAGTTCTGGTGAATAGTTTCACCAAGATGGCATGCTTCGTTCCCTGCATGGGTGCTCCTTCTGCTCCAGTGCTGGCTGATCTGTTGTTCCGTCATGTTTTTTGCCTCTTCGGTCTCCCTTCTGTTCTCATTTCAGATCAGGGTTCTCGATTTACCTCACGTTTTTGGAGAACAATGACCTCTTTGCTAGGCATTGATACACATTTTTCCTCATCCTATCACCCCAAAACCGATGGGCAAACGGAAAGGGCAAATCAGACTTTGGAACAATACTTATGTTGCCTCTGCCTACAACATCAAGAAACCAGGTTTTCATGTGCTCTGCACAGCAGAATTTGGATACAATAATGCGCCTCATTCGTCCACTGGCTTCTCTCCTTCATATTCCTTATATGTCCAACATCCCTGTACTTTACCAATACAGGACTTCCCTCCTACTTCAACTCCTGCTGCGGATGCCTGTGTTAGGGACATCAGGATGATCCACGAACAAACACTTGGTCATCTTCAGGAAGCACAGGCTACCATGTGTCGCACTGCGGACACTCATTGTTGTCCAACCCCGCCTTATGAGGCGGGTGACAAAGTCTGGCTGTCAACACGGTTTCTTTGTATTTTGTTGTATACTGCTTCCTTGCATCATTGTGCCACCCCTACCTCTAACTCAGGGCTCTACTGAGATATGTGAAGTGGGTGCCATTCGTGATTCCCGTTATTGCAGGGGTCATCTGCAATATCTCATTAATTGGAAGGGATACAGCCCAGAGGAGAGAACCTGGGAACCCGCTGAGAATGTGTATGCCGATGTTTTGGTTTCTCATTTTCATCAGGACCATCCTCTGAACCCACAAGGTTGTGGGTCATTGGGGGGGGACTCTGTCATACCTTAGACCCCCCGGCACCAGAGCTGCACCTCCCTCTCAACATCATTGGGTGGTACATAGATTACGATAATCAATACCTCACAGGGGCGCCCATCCCTTCCAGAGTTTGGGCAGGTCAAACTTCCCATCAGAATGTTACGTGAGGCGCAACTATACACCTTCAACTCCATGGTGTTATTTACCCCAAGTGTAAGCCCTCCTTTGAGCTTCCCCCTGGGGCCCTTCTCCGCTTCTCGGGTTAAAAAGATCCAACCATCTAGAATCATGGGGGCTGTTAACCAAGTCGCTTGTAACATAACAATGCTCAAGCCGTGTAAATACTCAAATAGACCCTCATTTAAGAATAAGTGTGTGTGCCCCCTAGAATTCCAACTTAGGCACAACACAGGGTGACCCATGTTATGGTTAGGAATCACAAGCCCCCCTCTTTTCCACTAGGTTGGCCAACCATTTCCAATGAGACTCTTCCCCCCTGGTGTCCTGATTCCTACTGCCCAAATCAGAGGAATTAACCATTAATTGGTTTAAATGCACACAAGACGGTGGTTAGGCCATATGTTTATAAGCCAGAGCCCTTCTCCTGTGTCCTTTTGTTTCTCTCTAGTTGCTTGGGGATCAGCTGCTGCAGTTCCAGTCCTCACCTCTGGCCTCAATAATTGGATAGGGAGTCTGTATTTTCTCTCTGACTGGTGCTTGGGGAACGGAGGTATATAACCCACCCGGGAGCTCTCCTGTTGATTCTTGACAACTTAACCTCACAACTAAAGATATACAATGTGTAGGGATGTCAGCATCAAAAAGAAACAGTGTTCAACATAAAGTTCTGAGCTTCTTCCAGCTCCTGGCTTACTGTTCAGCTTCTCGTTCCCCAAGTGCAAACAGTTCTAAAAAGATTTCAGGGTCCCCTTCCCCAAGTTGGAAACACCTCCAGAAGACCTTGGGGTTGGTTCCCTTCCCCAAGGTCAACACAGTTCACAAAGTCCTGGGGTTCCCTTCCTCAAGAAGGCAGCTCTTCCAGATTTAAAACCACAGCCAATTCAAATCTCCCAGCTTTCAATAATGATTCCAGATCAACTTTGTAACTTTTCAGGTTGTCCAATAGTTCACATAGATTGCTACTTTCTTAAATCACTTCAACACCTTTTTAAGCAAAACAGTTTCTGTATCTTGATTTTCCTTGGTTCTTCCCAACTAGGGGTTACTCGGTCTAGTTGCAGTTGTCAGACCACCCAGTCCACCCATTACAGGTCATGCAACCGATAACCCTTGGCACTTTGTTATGCTCTTGGCTTTCCTTTGGACTTCCATGCCAATGCAGGTTTTCTCTGTGAACCTGTTTTATTAGACCACATTAAATTCTGTTTCTCCTTGGCAGTCTATTGACCTGGCCACAGCGTGACTTTGACACAAGTCACTTCGTGGTGTTTCTTCCTTTTCACCACCTTACTTTCATATTGTCCATTAGTACTTATCACTTGCTTTTCACTTGGTTCATAAGTGCTCATTACTTGCTTTCACTTTGTTCATACTTTCACATTCTCCATCAATGCGTATTACTTGTTTTCACTGCGTTCATAAATGCACATCACTTTCTTTTCACTTGTGCAGCATTTTCATATACTTTCAAAACAAGGGGGGTTCTGGGAGTCCCTCTACCAGCACGGCCACGGCTCATTGACCTGTTCTTGGCTGGATGGCCCCAGGGAGAGTCTCAACCAAGTCTTTAGCTCACTGTCCTTTCACAGAGGAGAAATATCCCTGCATATCAGTCTTTGCCCTGCCCAGGGGCAGTCCAGCACCGAAATGCTAGGCAATGCTCCTCTGAACAAAAGTTCCAACAACAACCCCAGACATGTGTTTTGGCCTAGTCGAGCCTCATCAGTGAGGTGGAGCTGTGCCTCTCTAAGAACAGTAAGCAAGGGATCCACGTCTGGATTCCCCTGGCCACTTAGGTTGAAACCCAAAGTTACTTAATATGCAAAACAAGGGGGGTTTCTGGGAGTCCTTCCACCGGCATAAACGCAGCCCATTGACGTATTCTTGGCTGGATGGCCCCCGGGAGAGTCTCAACCAAGTTTTTAGCTCACTGGCCCTTTCACAGAGGAGAAATATCCCTGCATATCAGTCTTTGTGCTGCCCAGAGGCAGTCCAGCACCGAAATGCTAGACAATTCTCCTCTGAACATGCGTATCTTTTCTCTATTTCAGCATTCAATAATACTTGTTGCATCTCAGAAGTACTTTGGAGCTTGTTCAGTATTCAATATTCTTCCATTCGGTCTTCAAACCCATTCATTATAATTCTCTGTTCAATTGGCATTTCCATCTGCCCAATTCCATCCCCTGGAGTGCCCCGTTATGAGTGTTCCCTTTCTTTCACTCAGCGATGTTCGCCCGCTCCTCAAGGGCACCTTCGTTCTCTTCTTCGGCTCTCTCTTGCTCCCCTTGTCCTTGTCGGGAGCTCCGGCGAGCAACACTCGCCTCCTTGGAAACCTTGCTGCAGTGGTCTGCAGTGCACTGGAGTCTTCTGTGTCCCACAGCTCCAGCTGTGTACACACAGCACAGCGGACTACTGGGGTCGTGTCCCTCTTGTGGCCCGCTCAGGCCCCAACATCTCTCTCACTCCTGCAGTGTTCAGCCTCCTTTTCACTGGCCCCTCTCCAGCGTGCTCCATGTCAGGTTGCCGCGCCCTTCTTCACAGGCGGGTTTTTCCCTTGCTCCTGCATGTCTCTCCTTTTATGCACCTGTAGCCTCTCAATTAGCTGCAGGTGCAAGCTCTTTGCCTGACCATAGTTATTTCTATTAGTGGGACATGCCTGGTTATTTTAATGGTACTCCATAGTCCTCTTCCATGTCTCAGTACTAAACTGGTGTGAATGATTGGAAGTGTGCATAACTCCCAGTTGCCTCTTCCTCGTCCCAGTCTTAAAGGAGTATGAATGTGGAACAGTTTGTGTGTGTGAAAGAGGAAATGACTGAATGGAAGGGGGTACAATTCCCAGTTGTTTCTTCCCTGTTTTGTTGTGGCTTTGACATATCTCTGTATTAACAAGAGGAGGTAGATGTGAGTTTAACCTGGCCATATATAGAGGTGTCCTCCTAGTTGATCTCTTCTTTGTCCCTCTGTATTGATGGTATTTCCAAGGGTCATTTTGGAAGGAAGAAAAGGGTGGGGTTGACAGTACCCTATAAATGCTTCTAGGACTGAAGGTTCATTGTGGAATGGGAATGGGGAATACAGTGTCTCACCCAAGGACATCCTCCCTCAATTCCCCAAATCTCCTCCACCGAGGTGATCTTCCCTCGTACATTCACCCTAAGGGTCAGGATCCAAAAGCGATGGCCTTTCCCTCCCTAGCCCCCTGAGTAGAGAATATCGTGGATAAAGAAGTGAGGATGCCCTCAGGTTTCTCACAGTACCTGGTGATAGGTAGAAAGGTTCGCACCTGTGTCTGTGTGGTGGGGATGTCCAATCCTTCACAGCCTGTACCTTCGCTTTGAGAGATTGGGCTTCATTACAAGTTAGCCGCTCCGGATTTAACGGTGCCAGTAAAACAGTACCGGCACCGTTTTCCGGACGGCTAACTGCAAGTTCTGTGGCCGTGTGGTGTTACACCTACCAGGTCTGACCTGGCAGGTGTAACGCCACCGGCCGCAGACAGACCCGGAAACACCAGCACCATTACTGCATGGTGCCGGCTTTTCCACGGCCCCCATTCCCATGGACTCCTACTGGACTCCACAGGAATGTGTAACGCTCACCTGATTCCCACAGGGGCGTCGATCGGAACTGGACTGCTAAGGTCTCCACCAGCGTTATTCGTAGTGCAGAGACGGCTGACTGGACCGCCCTTCCTAGCTTTGTCTGCTTGATTCGTAAAAGTAGTTTCCTTATTGTTTGTAATGATGAGCTCTCCATCATGCACCAAGCGCAGGGGCGCGTAGAATCGCAGTTGCTTCACTGGTTTGAAGATCTTGGCCGAGTTCCAGACGTGTTGGACTCTGTGGTAAATGGCAAGGCGCCGTAAGTATAATGTCTATAGAGTACAATTGTCTGTTATTCACTCATTTTTATCCCTTTGTATTGCAGCTTAATCCGAGAAGAGTTCACCTGAAGTGCTGCAGGTTGCGTGTGGGTAAGAGTCTGTATTACCCAGCGTTGTCCGGTAAAAGCGAAGTAAATGTCTTTAACAAGTGTTCTTTCCTCCCACAGGTGCGGCGTTTAAGAGGTGGAAGGCTGATGAAAGATGCCCAGGGGAGCGGTAACTCTGGTGAGCATAATATGGTTGCTTTGATTGTCTTTGTTAGCACCCGGCTCACCTTGTTCTCTTTGTCCCTTCCAGGTTCCACGGATACAGTGATGAAATGATGGCTGCAGCACTGAACCGTGGAGTTGCAGACTGGTAAGTACTAGCGAGGCGATGCTTTTATTTCCGATGTGTCTTTTCCAATTCTGAAGTCCGGTGAATTCGGGAACAGATGAAAATTAAAAGGTAAGTTCTTGTTCTTATTTCTCTTTCTTCTAGGATGGTGTCCAGGTTCGAGGCGGGCGTGGCAGAGGACTGGATGCTGCAGGCACGGTGAGCGTCACGCTGCTGAAGTGCAGAATAACGCGAAGCAAGGGCTGCTGTTCGGGTGTGGTTTAAATAGCCTGCAAAGTAGTCCCAGGTAAGAAGTTCCCCAGAACCACACTCGAGTAAAAAATAGTCCCTGTAATAAAATAGTCCCATCCAGGCCTCACGTTGGCTTTGATTCATTTGCAGCATGGTCTGCAGGAGGTAAGTAATGTCTATGAGCCTGGTGCCTATGTCGCCAGGACTGATGTCTATTATGAGCCTGGTGCCTAAGGTACCAGGACTGGACCCAGATAGCCCCCAGCCGGGGCTGCTGAGGTCTCAATAAATGTCTGGATGCCTGCTCCCGAGGCTGCTGGGCTGGGTCCGGATTTCCGGGGGTAGGCATCATGACAGAATGGGGAGTAATGGAATGCCGGCACCGGAATTACCAGACCACCGGGGCTTTAATGCCCCGGTAATTCCGGCAAGTCCGGCGCCGGTAAATCCCCACGAGTCCGGCGGCACCCTGCTAGTTTAACCAGCACGGCTTCTGCCAGACTCGTAATGAGGGCCATTGTTTCTTACCTCCACCGACCAGGTGGCCTAGGTAAGTCACTGTGCCCTGCGCTATCTGCCACCTTGTGGCCTTGATAGTAAGACCTGCAGTCTGCAATGCCTGAAGGACTTGTTTCAGGTGGGATAAGTGATTCTGCCAGGTGTGGCTGAACACAGCAATGCCATCTAACTAGGCGACACTGAGGTTTTCCAACCCAGACAAAACCTGGTTAACCATCTGCTGAAAAGTGGCAGGGGCATTCTTCAATTCGAAGGGCATCACATTGAACTAATAATGTCCTTCTGGGGTTGAGAATGCTGACCTCTCTCTCCCTCCATCTGTCAAGCCAATCAGCCAGTACACTGCCGTGAGGTCAAAGGTACTCATTTACTTGGCAGTGCCAAGCTTGTCATTGAGCTCATGTGCCAGAGGAATGGGGTGAGCATCTGTCTTCATGACAGAATTGAGCCCCCTGTAGTCCACACAAAAGCGAACTTCAGTCTTCCCACAAATGGTCTTTTTAGGGACCAGTACCACTGGGCTCGCCCAGGGGCTGTGGGATGTTCTATCACTCCTAGGGACAGCATCTTGGAAACGTCCTCCTTGATGGTGTCCCTGACCACATCGGACATCCGGTGAATACTGCTCTTCACCGGCCTACTGTCTCCAGTGTCCACATCATAGGTGCACCACATCTGCGGGACCGGAAAACTGTCCCAGTAAACGGTGAAACTCTATCAGTTGCTGTTCTGACAGTTCTGTTGCAAGGTTGAAACCTTCAACTGACCCCTCTGTGGCTTGAGTGTGCAGGAGGTCTGGGAGAGGATTGGTTTACTCCTCAGTCTCTATATCTGTCACTAATGCCATGACCAAGTCATCCCAGCTATAACAGGGTTTTTGCCGGTTGACTTGAAAGACCCTGCACATTTGTTATGGTCCTTTCACATCAATGAGATCTTTTACCTCACTGACTTTTTTCAGCACACAGTAATGCCCAGTCCACTTGTCCTGAAGGGCACTATGTTTGCCAGACTCCATAATCCACACCCACCGCCCTGGAGAATACACTGTCACAGCTCCTAACTTGCCTTTAGGTTTTTTCATCGACTGTTCCATGTACTTTGCCATTCTAGAACGAAGGCCAAGTGTATAGTCCACCATGTCTTGAGTAGAGGTTTAGGGGTTGCCTTCCCATCCCTCTTTCACTAGACTGAGGGGACCTCATACAGAGTTTCCAAACAGAAGCTCAAAGGGGCTAAACCCTACTCCGTTCTGTGGCATCTCTCTGCAGGCGAACAGAAGGCAGGGCAGGAGAATATCCCATTTTCTCCTCAGTTGCTCTTCCAAGCCACCTATCATGCCTTTCGGGGTCTTGTTGAACTGCACAACAAACCCATTTGTTTGTGGATTTAAGAATGTAGAGAACCGGTAGGTGACTCCACACTCTTCCCACATAGCCTTCATATACACGGATATGAAGTTTGATCCCCGGTTAGAAATGACTTCCTTGGGGAATCCAACACGGGAGAATATCCCAATCAGAGCCATCGCAACCACAGGGGCTTTGATGCTCCTCAGAGGGACAGCCTCAGGGTACCTTGTGGCATGGTCTATCACCACCAAGATGTATTTGTTCCTGAGCTAGTTTGAGGATCCAAAGGACCCACCATATCCATGCCTATTCTCTCGAAAGGCCGCCCAACCACTGGAAGTGAAATTAAGGGGGCCTTTGTGGCACTACCTGACTTGCCAGAAGATTGACAAGTTGGGCAGGACCGGACAAATTCCTTAACTTTTACGGTGAACTGCAGCCAGTAAAAGTGCGCAGACAACCGGTGTGATGTCTAAGTCACTTCCAAGTCACCCACTAAAGGAATTTGGTGAGCCAAATCCAAAGGAACTTTCTGTGGCATTGGGGAATCACCAATCTTCTGGTTCCCTCACCCTCAGAGTCTTTCAGCTCACAGTACAGGAGCCCATCCTCCCAGTACACTTTAAACAGTCCAAGGGCTTCGCCCTTAGACTGCTCCTATGCCTACTTTTGCAGACCCGCCTGAGTGGGGCACTCTTTCTGGACTTTAAAGAAGTCAGTGTGATCCGGGCCCCCAACTGTTGCAAACTCGTCCAGCTTGGGCAGACCCTTTTGATCTGCGCTCACCTGGTCCTCCACCTCAGGTTCCTGATCTGCACCAGGCAACTCTGAGGTTACTGAGTCCCCTGCTACAAAAGTAGGGTCTTCAGTGGCTACTGGCCCCTCTCCCACAGGAGTAGGAAACTCAGCAGTCTGTGGAACTGGACTATGGGCTACCCGCCACGCCGGTCCCTCCAACAAGCCCGATGGAAGCACCACAGACCTTAAGGCGCTGAGAGTATTCAATCTGGCAATCTCTTTTGCCCTCGATCGGGTAGCCGCTGCGCCTATCTCCGTATCAGGAAGATCATTACCCAACAGACATTGGAGAGGGATGGAGTCTTTCACCACTACACAGTGCTGGGTCGTTTCACCTTGCCAGCTGAACTCTACTATCACCAAGGGGCACTTACTCTTTCCATCAAACACACTGATGCTACAATCAGGCCCATCAATATACTGGCCTGGCTGTACCCACTGCCGGGTGACAGCAGTGATTCTAGCTGCAGTGTCTCAGACCTCAGGAGTTTTGTGTCCATTGATATACACATGCTCTAAATAGAGTTGAGTATTATTGGAACTGGGATCTCTTCTTGAGACCCAGTATCGCTCCCACTCAGTTTAACAAATCCACATTCGGCCACTTCTTGGCCTAGTGGGAATCCTTCTCTAGGAGGCCCACACTAATGATGTCCTCCTCCATGAGTCCAACAATCACTATGGCTTGCTTGGCTAAGCCCTTGCAAGCAGGTTCCCCTTTCCTATGGTCCAGATCCTTACACACGAAACAACCTTGCGTGGTCAGAATGCAGGTGTCCCTGTGTTAAGGGTGCCTGCGCTCTTCTTTTTGGGTTGTACGGCTGAACTAATGTTTTGGGATTTACCTTCATTCTTTTGGGGATCTGACTTCGAGGAGAATTGGGTTGTACCCTTGTTCTCCCCATCCTTGATAACTTTTTTGTCAGAAGATTTTTCTTCCGGTTTGGGTGTGCTCACATGAGCCTTTTTACGGACTCTAGTACTCACAAACCTGTCGGCAGCCTTTCAAAGCTCCCTAGGGTCTATTAAAGTCTTATCCACAAGATGCTGCTGTAGGTCAACATCACAATTCTTCAATGCATGCTCACATGCAAATCAAATTGTACAACCCTTTAAATGTGTCAACTTTTTCACCAGCAAACCTCCCGCTCAGAAATTTCAACAACAAGTATGTGAACGTTTTAAATGTCTAGGCATTTGTCTTTCCAAGCTCTCTGAAGCTCTTGAGATACTGTTCAGGGGTTTTATAGAACTTCCTGAAGACGGCCGACTTCATGCTCTCATAACCAGGCCTTTCCTCAGGAGTTAACTGAAGAGTTAAATCAGTCCCTGGTTTCAATATGCGAGTCATTTGTGTTGCACTCCACTTCCTGTAGCTGAAAAGCAAGCTTGAGAGCTTCAAACCAGTCAAATATATCCTTTCCCACCTCGTAAGCCTGCACTAAGTCTTTGGGATGTGCCGCCAGCGTTTATCCCGGACACACTGGTTCGAGCCACTACCGCTGCTTTTGCTAGAGGTGGATCTGTTGGCCTCCTTCTTCTAGTCGAGTGCCAGTCTGTGCAGATCTATGGCAGCCCTGTCCTGCTCCATTGCGACCTTGTCCCGCTCCATTGCATCCTTGTCCCACTGTTTTTGTTCCTCTAGCGCTAGTATCTTCTCCTCCAACAGGAGCTTTCTAGCTGCTATATCGTTAACAGCTGGGACAATTACTGGGCCACTTAGAGACTTACCGAGGCCTGGGAGCTGAGGGATGACGCACTAGCCCATGACCTCCGTGATACTCTAGAGTGTTGAGAAACCACGCTTTCCCTCCGGCGGGATGGTTGGCGAGAAACGCTCCTCATGCTGTCTTCCTCGTCATCTTCCACTACCCCTCTCAGAAGGTCTTCTTCATTCAGGTACACAGTGTCTAACCCGTTCCCTGGGATCTTCTTCCCAACCTTCCTCGGTTTTACCCAAGCTTGGAGGCTGCTCAGCAGCTCGGGTTTATTAGTGCTGTGAAGAAGTCCCCGCTCTTGACATAGGACACGCAGGACATGCTTGCTCATGCCTTTCACAGTCTCTATGTCAAGATTAATGATTATTTAACAACACGTAGCAGTGTCTAAACTTTGCCTGCAACAGTACTTTTATCGTCGGGTGACTAAGCTGTGCGCAACGCAAAGCTCCAATACGATCCTACTGCCTGCCACCAATGACACGAATCAACTTCCGGGGCACAAGTCGCGCAGGGATGAATATCGGTTTCTAGACCCTCAATCAGCACCACACTTCTAGTACATCAGATGGGATCTGAACAGATTGGAAACACAAGCAAATTATAAACCTCTTTGTCCAGTTTTGGTAATATGCATGGAATGGCAGGCTTTTCTGCAAAAGGTTGTGGATCGTTGCTGGTTGCAGCACAGTGAAAATACAATTATTACCCAATGATAAAAGGGACTGTCCAGTCAAGGTTGTATAAGAATATCTATTTTATTATTTTATTATTATCAAAACAGACAGTTCTAGCACACTACAAAATGCAACCCACCCTGTAAAGGAATGCAGAGGACAGACAGTTTCAAAAAAGGAAAAAGGATGCACTCTGTATACTGACAGGAGGGTAGTCGGTATAGTAATCAATTGCAGTAGTTCAAGGATACTTGGTTTCAACACAAAGGGAGCAATGGGCTATAAAATGTCACTCGGCGCTATCAGAGAAGGACCAGGGGGACAGAACCACAATGTGTCTTGAGCATCAACAGTTTCAAAAACCTTTATAAATATCTTCAGAAAGGATTGGAGACTTCCTGCCTGGCCCTATAGCTAAGATGAGAGTAATCTCGACCATCAACTAAAAGAGAACAGTCCTGGTCAGTCTCGTCAAAACAAAAAGGGGCCTACACTAAAGAAACCTAACCTTGCCATCCCTCTCAATATACAAATATGAAATGGGATGTCTGCAAAGGAAAATAGTATTTCAAAATTAAATGTAGGAATGGCTTATATGAACTGGCTACATCTCCTTTCCCCACGTTCATAGCCCAAGGTCTCGGGATTTGTGGTAAGGATAGGCGAGTGACACCATTCTTTCAGGGTGCCACACTTTGGCTTGCAGGTATGTCTTAGAAGTGTGTGTCAGGTCTTTCGACAGTTAACAGTTCAATTAGATACCTTGGGTTTCTCTCACCCAAGTCCGGGTCTCCTCCTTTTTTCACAATCAGACTTCCCTCATTCGCGCTCAAGTCTTTTCAGTACAACACATCAGAAGACTTTCGGAACTGCAGAGGATTTTGCTAGACCTCTGCATGACCACTTCGACCAACCCAGTTCCACTGTAGGCTGCCCTCGGCCGGCTCGAGCCTGTCTTGTGAAATGCCTTTCGGGTACAGTAGTTTCACTTTCTGGCAACCTTCTGCTGGGCTTTGCTTTTCTCACAAGCAAGTTCAAGTTGAGAAACACTGAACAAGCTTTTCGGGATCATGGTTCACTTTCTTGCAACCTCCTGCTTTGATTTACTTTCATCGCGTTCACTTTAAAGTTCATAAACATTTCTCTTCACCGGAAGATACTTTTCATGATTCACAGAGACTTTCTGCATTGCGCTTTATTTCGCAGGACCACTCTGCTAACTGGTATCGCTTCAGAACAATCATTTCTTACTCTTCTTGCTCTTACTTCAGATGTGTAACCTTGCTTGTTACTGTTATCACATGCGCCTTTCACAAACTGGGCTCTCGCTACATTCAAGACCTCTCCAGCTGTGTTGGCTTTATCATCTTTTCCTTCTTGTCGTTTCAAGGTCGGTCCTCCACCATCGGCCCTTAGGTTCCTCCCTAACACTCCTGTTGTCACAGGAGGGAAGGTGGCAACTTTCAAGCACATCAAAGGAATATTCCCTTCAGCTCTTCGGCTTCTTACGGTGAACCTCTCAGGCCCTTTGGAAACATGGATCTCTTGCCTGGCTTCCTCTTGCTCTTTCTTGTAGTCGAACAGCCCCTTGGCCAGCCGTTCTCCGTAGCCTGGTTCCCCACAGCCATGGCTGAGCTGCTCCTTCTCGTACCTCGCCTTGCTCCAAGTTTTAAATAAGGTTTCTGTACTTCAAGTACCACAATGCTTCACACTTATTTCACTCCCATTTCGCCAGCTCCCCTTATTAGCATTCTGGCGGGTTTGGGAGTAGCAGAGGGTCTTAATGGGATGTTTCCTGAGGTCAGGGTCTGACCACCTGCCCCTCAAAGATCTGCGTTTTAGTATTTCACCCGGGGGAGGAGCTCTGGCTTGAGCACTGCCAGGTGACCCCACCTGCCCCTGGGTTGGCTTCCTGGAGTCAGAGCTCCCTTGCCACACTGAAGCCTCCCCTGTACTCACAGGCTCAGTCTTCTGCCAGTAATTTTTTTCTTCCAGGCCCTCAGGGGTTCCTCCAGCTGCTGTTCCTTCCTCCAAGCCTCTATGCACCACCCAGCATCCCCAGCTCGCTCAGAGTGTGCTTGTGTGCTCTGCCTTTTATAATGACTGGGAGCGTTAAAAGGGTTAGGTGGGAGTGGTTGCCCATCCCTGCCTGACTCTGCCTGACCTGGTTAACAGGACAAGCCGATAGGAAACCACAGCACATTGGTTCCTATGGGTAATCTTCATAGTTCCAGTGCACCTCATCTTCTTCCCAGTGCTTTTGGGAAAAAACAGTGGGGAGGAATTATAGGAGTTGTAGTGTTTCCGAGTGGTGGTAGGAAAATTATTTAAAAAATGCTGTTAGGAGAAGGGGAACAATCTTGGTGCTGTAAAGAAATGGGATGATACATGTGCTCTCCTTTACCTGGTTCTCCTACACCTCCCTTTTGTGTTGGTACCTGTTGGAATTGGGGAGGGGAAGGTGATATAGAAGATATAGAATTCAAACTGGTGTTTGGTAAAAGAGGGAATGTCGGGTAGGGAGGTATTAAGGAAAGGGGTACACCAGGTCTCACTTTGGGACTCCTCCTCCCTCTCTGGTCCACTCCCCGGGTCCGGACCACACCGCGATGACCCTTCTCTGGCCACCCCAGAAGAGGATAGATTGTCACTACCCTCGCCCAAAACCCCCTCTGGCAAACCCATTGGCCAGGTGGAGTCAGGACTCGGGCCTCTAGAGCCTGGCATCCTCTTCAAAAGCCCTCATACACCATGAACAACAATGTGCTTGGGAACTACTTTATTGTATTGTCAGCCAACATGGAGGCATCCACATAGCTTGGTTCCTAAGAACCAAGCTATGCGGTCTAGTGTTTTGGGTGTGGCAGGCCTGGAACTACTTTCCCTGGTACTACTTTACCTGGGCTATATAAACCACACCCTGACTGCAGAACATGCTTCGTGTTACTTTGCAGCTTGTAACGTGACGCTCACCGTGTCCAGCTATTCCCTCGAACCTCGGAGAAGCAGAACCTGCAAGGAGACAAAAGTAACATCGTTAGCAGCAGCATCTTACCTGCAGTCTTCATCTTTAAACACTCGCAGCTACTGGGAACTGCTTCCTTGAATCTGCATGCCTCCCAGACAGAACGATCTGAAAGAGGAAGATAGAGGCAACATTAAAGAAAGCTGTAGAGAAATTTACAAATTACGAACTGCTCAAAAGGCTTACCTGGCTGGTTGCCTCTCGGCTGGCACCACTCCGGACATTCCACTCGTGCTGAAGAACACCGCGACCTACAAGGAAGGAAAACACAGGTTAGCAAAGGCAAGACTTTGCAGCGCTGCGCATAGCGCTTACTTACCGCATCATAGTGCTCTTAATGCGCCATAATTTACCAGTGGGGCTCAACCAAGCCAGTTCGCCGCGCTGAAGCTCCGCATACATAAGGGAGAAAAAAGAGACATTTTAAACAAAGAAAGGCATGCAGGATAGCAACAAAACTAAAGAACAGCAATAAGACCTACCTGAACAATATCAAAAGGGCCACCGTCAGTGATGTAACTGGACCGCACTCGCCCATGAAAGACAACACGCCGCTGCAAAGAAGGCAGGACGGAGAGCACGCCTAATTCTACCACAAGGCAGAACCTTACCCGCAGACCACATCAGGGCAAAGCTGAGAAGCATACCAGCGAGTAACCCAGCTGGGTGGCGTCCCTGTGGATACCAGGTGAGCGTAACATAGATACCTGCACCACGAACAAAGGAATTGGAAAGACCAACTATGGATAGCCGAATATGCATATAACAATTCTTTGCATTCAAACACGGGACAAACGCCCTTCTATACCCTTCATGGCAGACATCCACGTACCTCTGAACTAGACCTTCCAGCCAGCTTGGAAATGCCAGCGGTAAATACTCTACACACAACCATTACTCAGGCTTTCAAAAGGGCAAAGGAACACCTTGTTCACGCCAAAGAAAAACAAAAGAGATTCGCCGACCAACACTGGAAAAAGGCCCCTGATTATCAAGTAGGAGACAGAGTTTGGTTAGCCGCTAAATTCGTACCCATCAAGGGAACCCGGACCTTTCATCCCAGATTCTTAGGACCCTATACCATTAAGGCAATTATCAACCCAGCAGCTGTGAAACTAGATTTACCACCTAATCTACACATCCACCCGGTATTCCATGTGTCCCTCCTGAAACCAATGCAACCAGGCACACGGATTGGGACACCACCTAAGCCCATACTTGTTGACGGAGAACCAGAATTCGAAGTCAAAGATATCTTGGATTCTAAATACTCTAGGACCAAGCTATATCATCTCGTCGATTGGAAAGGATTTGGACCACAAGATAGATCCTGGGAGCCCAGTGAGAATATCCACGTACCACGTCTAATCAGGAAATTCCATCGGAACTTCCCAACCAAACCTGGGCCAGACAGAAGGAACACCATGGGAGGGGGCTTAGGGGGGAGTGCTGTCACGACCCTCGCCCAAAAACCCCTCTGGCAACCCCATTGGCCAGGTGGAGTCAGGACTCGGGCCTCTAGAGCCTGGCATCCTCTTCAAAAGCCCTCATGGGGCCAGTCCTGGCGTCTAAGGCGCCAGGCTCATGCACCATGAACAACAATGTGCTTGGGAACTACTTTATTGTATTGTCAGCCAACATGGAGGCAGAACCAAGCTATGCGGTCTAGTGTTTTGGGTGTGGCAGGCCTGGAACTACTTTCCCTGGTACTACTTTACCTGGGCTATATAAACCACACCCTGACTGCAGAACAGGCTTCGTGTTACTTTGCATCTTGCAACGTGCCGCTCACTGTGTCCAGCTATTCCCTCGAACCTCGGAGAAGCAGAACCTGCAAGGAGACAAAAGGAACATCGTTAGCAGCAGCATCTTACCTGCAGTCTTCATCTTTAAACACTCGCAGCAACTGAGAACAGCTTCCTCGAATCTGCACGCCTCCCGGACAGAACAACCTGAAAGAGGAAGATAGAGGCAACATTAAAGAAAGCTGTAGAGACATTTACAAATTACGAACTGCTCAAAAGGCTTACCTGGCTGGTCGCCTCTCGGCTGGCACAACTCGGCTGAAGAACACCGCGACCTACAAGGAAGGAAAACGCAGGTTAGCAAAGGCAAGACTTTGCAGCGCTGCGCATAGCGCTTACTTACCGCATCATAGCGCTCTTAATGCGCCATCATTTACCAGCTGGGCTCAACCAAGCCAGTTCGCCGCGCTGAAGCTCTGCATACCTAAGGGAGAAAAAAGAGACATTTTAAAGAAAGAAAGGCATGCAGGATAGCAACAAAACTGAAGAACAGCAATAAGACCTACCTGAACAATATCAAACGGGCCAGCGTCAGTGAAGTAACTGGACCGCACTCGCCCATGAAAGACAACACGCCGCTGCAAAGAAGGCAGGACGGAGAGCACGCCTAATTCTACCACAAGGCAGAACCTTACCCGCAGACCACATCAGGGCAAAGCTGAGAAGCATACCAGCGAGTAACCCAGCTGGGTGGCGTCCCTGTGGATACCAGGTGAGCGTAACATAGATACCCTCATTCTTCCTACTATCAGGGTAAGGTGCTAGGTTTCTGTTCCTATTCTTTTTCTTGCCCACTGTGTCCTCCCTGCCTTCCCGCTCTCTCCCTCCATACTATGGAGCCCTCTACTGACTCCAGTTTTGCTCGTTCTTACGTGGCTGCCTGCTGCCTTCGTTCTACTTGTTCCGATTGTTTGTATTGGGACCTACGCTTACCTCATTTGCTGCACAGCAACATCTCTGGCTCTGCTCCGGCTGCATACCTGTCAGAATCATTGCAGGGGCGAGCACTGCTCTTCACCAGGTTTTTTTTTTTGCCTTTTATGCTTTTTCCCCTCACTCGGTTTTTCCGGGGGTACCCATTCAGGCATAGTCGCTTCCCTTTGTGACAGACCATATTTGTACAAGGAAAGGAAGATCTCGAAAAAGAAGAAGAACAAGGTGATACTCCGTGAGGAACCTTGCCCCCAGTCTTCAGGTGAAGATTCAGGTGAGGAGGAAGTGGGAAAAGCTGTCAGATTGCAACGCCAGGCTACCAGGGCAACCGCTGAACAGGTACAGGAATTACTTGCTGCAGTACGTGAGCTCACTCTAGAGGTACAGAGTCTAAAGACTGTGAACACTGTTTTGCAACAGCTGGTACCCACCAGAGAGAACCATCCCATGGATCTACCTACTATGGAGTTGGCTTGAGGCAAGTTTGATGATTCACTGAAGAAGCAGACAGAATTCATTGATGTCGGAACCTATGCTTTAGACAACACCTACATAGGATTTATAATCTCCAATATGGTCGGAAACGCCCTGGCTTGGGCCACTCCTTTAGTTACATCTGCTAACCCTGTGGTGCAGGACTACAGGGATTTCTCGCTTTTCTCAATCAAACGTTTGAGAGACCTGAGGTGGTGTATACGGCCTGTGAATCCCTCTTGGATATGCAGCAAGGTTCTTCTGATATCTTGTCTTATGTAACCTTATTCAAAAGCATGGCCTCAGAAGCCGGATGGCCTGAGGCTGCTCAATACACCATATTTAGGCACAGGTTGCATGAAGACATAAAGGATGAGCTGGCTTGCATCAATCACCCACAAACCCTGGTGGAACTGATATCTCTAGCTCTTCAGATAGAATCACCTAACGGAAAGGAAGGCTGACAGGTAGAGGGGCAAGGGATTCTTAAATCCACCTCCAGGATCCACACTTCCGCCTCCCTCCCCTTTTGAGACATCAAAGGAACAATCCATGCAAATTGGCTCAGCAAGTGGTCCTTTATCCCATACAGAAAGAAAGAGGAGACGTGAGAAAAGGTTGTGCATGTACTGTGGGTCGAGAGGCCATCTGCTCAGAGACTGTTCCGAAGTTCCACCCAGATGGGTGGGAAACAACAGACCCAGGTCCTAAAAGGGACGAGTAACTCGGGTCAGAAAACCAGTACCACTCCCCTCATTCCTGCCTGCACCACACAAGCAGATACCAGATTGATGGTTGTTAGCATTCAAGTCTTTATTAACCAAAGGGTTATCAAAACCCTGGCTCTCATTGACAGCGGAGCGTTAGGGAATTTTATTGATACTGTCTGGGCTGACAAGGAAAGGATTCCTAAGCAAGAAAGAAAGGTATACCAAGCGCCGAAAGGTGTTGACAGAAAGCCTCTTAGTTTTGGGCAGATCACTCTTACCACTGATCTCTTAGATGAATCGATGTTCAACCAATCCTGAATCCTTACATTTTGATATCATCCGCACAGCCCATTTACCAATCATATTAGGAATTGCTTGGTTGAGAAGATATAACCCTAGTATTGACTGGGCTAAGAACATCCTGCAGTTCAAATATGACTTCTGTAGTAATAATTGCCTGGAAGACGCTCAGAAGGATTCTGCTCTTCACACATCTACCATATCAGTACATTGTAACTCCAAGAACTTCAAGACTTTTCTGACGTCTTCCAGGACAAGATACCTAAGGACCTACCGCCACATCGCTTGGAGGACTGTGCCATAGATCTCACCCCAGAAGCATTGGTTCCATTTGGCCGCACGCATCCTTTATCCCTACCCGAAAAGAAGGCCCGCTGAGAATACCTAGATTCCAATCTTCAAAACAGTCTGATCAGGCCCTCTCGCTCACCTGCAGGGGCCTCCCTATTCTTCATTCCGACGAAAGACACCCAAGAACTAAGACCATTTATTGACTATCAGGGACTTAATAGGGTCACTGTTCGTGATAGTTACTCAATGCCCTTCATTAAGGACATTTTGGAAGCAGTTCAGGGAGCTGTGATCTTCTCTAAATTGAATGTGCGTGGGGCCTACCATCTGCTTCGCATAAGAGCTGGCGACGAATGGAAGACTGTGTTTCATACCCCCTATGGGCATTTCGAATATCAGGTTATGCCTTTCGGTTTGGTCAATGCCCCTGCGTTCTTTCAACGCTTTATGGACAGGCTTTCCTCGGATATGCTGTTCCACTCAGTGATCATATACCTCAATGATATCCTAGTCTTTTCTGCTTCAAGACAACATCATGCTCAACTAAGAGAAGTGTTGCACAGGTTACAGAAACACCAACTCTTGGTCAAACCTGAGAAGTGTCTGTTCGGGGTCACATCTGTGCCCTACTTAGGATATATTTTATCAGATCAAGGCATCGAAATGGACAAATGTAAGGTCTCAGCCTTACTCAAATAGCCTTCCCATCCTCTGTGAAGGATATACAGCGGTTTCTAGGCTTAGTACATTTTTATTGCAAGTTCATCCAAGGCTTCTCGGCGATCATACTCCTATTACAGCTTTTCTTAAGAAGAACACACCTTTTAGATGGGGGACGCCAGCAGAGACAGCTTACCAACGTGTTATGGCCATTTTCTGCCTAGCACCCATCTTACTACAGCCCAACCAAGACCTCCCTTTTGTCATTGAATCAGACTCCTGCGCTGGTGCAGTAGGAGCAGTTCTGAAACAAGAAGTTGATGGTCAAGAACACCCCATTGCTTATCTGTCAAAGACACTGGGCCTCATTACAAGTGCTCCGGTCCGGAATTAACGCAGCCGGTATAACCATACCGGCACCGTTTCCGCGTCCGCCTAATCATGACCTGCGAACCCGGAAATAGCACCACCTCCAACTGCCACCGCGGAGTTAAAGCTCCCGTAAACTCCGCCTGCACGGAAACTCCTCCGTTGCCGGTAATACGAAAGCATCACAACTAGCACGGACATGGAAACACCGACAACAAAATGGCGGTAAAACCGTGATCACGGTGGCGGTACCGCCGCCACAGCGAACATGATGTTAAACTGTGCCTGGTGTCCTGAATCAGGCCACAGGTGCACCAAATCCGCCCAGCTGGACCCAGCAGGCCACTGGGTGCGTACAAAAGGGCCACACCCAGCCCAACTCAAAACAGAACCATGCAGGCAGCAGCTCTAGTAGCATTGGGACTGGGCCTACTCAACAAACAGGCAGCACTGCACATGATGGCAGTAATGTTGCAGAAGAGGAGGAGGAGGAGGCGGAGGTGTAGGAGGCGCAGGCGGCAAACAGCTAACCCTGTACCCATGGCAAACCCCATTGTCCATCCGGCAGTACCCTGCAGGCAGCCTGCAATACCACGCATCAGGGCCTCACCCTGGAACCTCACCCCAGGACAGATCCACACATTATACCGGCTGGACCGTCCAACAATCCTGTACATCACTGGCCTGATAGAGGACGACATCAGCAGCCACATAGACACCCCCACCGCCACCCCCCCTCCTGAAGGTCGTGTCTGTACTGCACTTTCTTGGCACCGGTACCTATCAACACACAGTCGGTGAGCTGCACGGCCTATCAAAGCCCTGTTTCTCAATAATCCTGGTTCAGGTACTGGATGCCCTTTGCGCCATGTGTCTGAACAGATTGCCCTACCCCATACCCTCCCCCAGGTGATTGCCACCAAGTTGGCCTTCCATGCCATAGCAGGCATGCCAAATTGCATAGGTGCAGTCGACTGCACCCACATTGAGCTGACAGTACCACATGCAATTGAAATGGTGTTCCGCAATAGGAAACAGTACCACTCACTGAATGTACAGATGGTATGTGATGCGACGGAAGTGATCACACATTGCTGCGCACGTTTCCCTGGCTCAACCCATGACTCAATGGTACTGCGGAATTCAACATTGCTACGGTACATGGAACGCTATGCTGGACAAAGCACATGGCTATTGGGTCAGTACAGCTGCCAATGCTCCGGACCTGTGTAAGTGTGGTGTGTGTGTGTGACCAGGGCAATGAGCTACGTGAGTGGGCTGCTGCGACTGCACATGCATCCCCCCCGCCCATCCACTGAATAGAAAGCAGAACCCAAACTTCGCTAAGCAACACATGACAGGTAGCCACAGTTTGGCCGTACACACCTGCCACCTGACACACACAGCATGAACTCCCGCTGGCACACACACCTGCAGCCACAGTAACCCCCCCCCCCCCATAATATGCAACCCAGCACTCACAATGCACATGATGGCTGTACATGAGACGCCCTGCATCTACTATATCATCACTGTGGAGTGACCCTGCCATGTGTGCACATCACTGCACAATGCCATACTCACAAGCCACATGCACACCAATGCATTGGTCAATGTCCAGCTGCCAACCCCCTCCCCCATGATGGCCATAGAAGATTAACACCCATCAGTGAAAACACTGCATGACAATTACGCATGAATGAACAATGACACAAGATTGCACTGCATCTGATGAAGACATGATACTACCAACACTGACATGTCTCCCACATCTAGATCCCATGCAGGAGATTCCGGATATGCACTCACACCATGGCTGATGACTCCTGTACGGAGGCCAAGGAACAGGCATGAGGATGCGTACAACAGGGCACATGTCCGCACACGTGGCATGATTGAGGGTACATTTGGACTACTGAAGGCCCGGTTCCGCTGTTTAAGCAGATCTGGCGTATCACTGCTGTACAGCCCAGTGAAGACAGGTAAAATTACGCTCGTTTGTGCCATGCTGCACAATCTGTGCCTGCACAGGAACATTCCAATGCCCCCAGACGGAGATGATGAAGATGGGGATGGTGACGGAGATGTAGATGGGGATGGGGATGGGATGGCACAACCACCTCCTCTCCTGGGGGTCCACTAGATGGACAACGAGCACGGGATGCACTGATTTGCATTTACTTTTGAGAGACAGCACATCCACAACGTTTCAGGGATATGGTGATGCCACTAAATGAATAAAGGGTATTTCCGTGACCAAATTGTAATTGTCCCTACGGGTCGGCCATGTGTTTTCAGGCATGGATCTGTCGATCGTAGAAAAATGTCCTATGGACCTTACCCGACTTTTCGTCCACTAAACAACCGATAAATCAGGCTGCTGTGCGCCGACATTAGGTGATAATCCTATCACTTGCCCCATTGCCCTGGCTGACCTGTTTTTGCGGCACTAAATCATATCCCCCGCCCCTGAGCCTGACATCAACAAAGCATTCATATTCCCTGCCTCTCTCCGTGACGTTACTGGGCTGCACAGAACCCGTAAAACAACACAGATCATCTCACAACACAGCGTGCCACAATTTGGAATATGAAACTGTGGTTTAAAAGCAAACAGCAAGATTGTACAATTGGTAAAGTACATTTATTTGACGTCAAATGTTTAGAGAATATTCAGAGATTCGCATTTGTCTTTGCTCTCGATCCGCAAAAGTTCATCTTGAGTCACGCGCTGTTCCTTTGCGGTACGCAGAGTGTTGGTTTACGATAAAAAAAGCACTATGGTCGCACTTATAATTGCAAGGCTGTTCCAACAACGAGCCACTAGACCACCGTAACGGTTGGTATGTTGCTTCTAGCCGCTAGTACCGCGTAAGGGCATATTGGTCCTTGCCAATCATCCCATAAAATGGTCAGGGTGGTGAAGTTGTTGACATGGAGCTGCACCTGGCAGCTGAAGAACCCGTCGGCCGGGGTCTGGAAATGATGGCATTGACAGTATGGAAGGATGTACCTGTATTAAAAACATAAATTAGTCTCTCCAGCCGATCTTCATTAAAATTATTAATTTTATTTATTGGGCCTGAAACTATTTGCTAGCGAGGATAGTGCAACGGAGTATGTTACGTTATTCCCACTAACCCACCCCCTCTCCTCCGCCTTTTTCAGAGGTTTCCATGTAATAATGTCACCACAAAAATCTCGCCATGCAAAAATATCGGCAAAAATTGCCGTTTTTTTTTAAATGGTTTTTTTTTGCCTCTGTCCCCATACATATGGTCACCCAAATAATATCGCCACGACATTTTCCCGGCGATATTATTTATGGTGACCATATATATGGGGATATTATTACCTGATACCTTTCAGAGCCGCCTGAGCGCCAGGGGACCACTTCGGCGTTGATAGTGCGTGGTACAAAATGCCACATTGAACGAACAAGTACAACTTAACCGGCCTTTAACGCTATGCTATTGTTAATATATTCCTGTTTAAAATCATCTAAAGGGTTACTTACATTAGATTTGCATTTTCCATTGTCTAGGCGTAATGCAGTCCCTAAATACCACTCTGTCTGTGCCAACGTTCTTTCTTCTAGTGAACAAACATGAAAATCGGTCTCGTTTCTGAAATTTCATCCTTATCTCTTACGTTATTGCACCCCTCCTTCAAAAGAAGTCTTTAGGCACGGTGCCTGTCTGTCAAGGTAAAAAAACAATAGAACCTTATACTGCGAGTCGTGGGCCACTCCGGCCCGCGAGCAATAAATCAAAGCAGCTGACCTTCACTGTGAACGTGCATACATTCTTACTTTGCAATATTCTGTGTAAAGCCATCCCTGAGAACTTGAATTTTACACTTGAATTTTACACTTCATCTTTGTATATTGTCCGCATGCTTTGCAGTCCTAGAGAACCATAGATATGGAGATAATTGTCTATTTATGTAAAGGTGAGATACCATTTAATTGTACTGCATATGAAATGACAGATGTCCACTCATTATGGTACTTTTCAAAGGTGTTGTATTTTCGATAAACCAGGTAAGAAAGTACATTGGGTAGGTAAGCTGTACACCCGTGCCCACCCACCACCCAAACGTACATACCCCCAACCAGGCCCCAAACAACTAACCCCCTAATGGACCTCCCCCATCACCCAAACGTACCACACCCCTAACACCCATGGTGTCCCCAAATGTCATGTTGATTGGCATCCCCACATGCCACTATTTGCGGGGGCGCTTATGCGGTGCCGTGTCCTTGTTGGCGGCTCCAGTCACTCGACTAGAATGCCTCCGTGTCCTGGCAGTGGCAGAGCTGGATGGGGTGGTGCTGGCCGAGGTGACTGTCGGTGTGACTGTGGGCAAGCGCCCTTGAAACGCCTGCTGGGCTACCAACATTGACTGAGCAATGCTGGATTGCACACTGTTCCCTTCCCTGACATGGCGTGCCAGGGTGATAATGGTGGTCGCAAATCATCCAATCAACCTGGAGAGCCGCCGCACCGACGTAGCATTGCTCTCACGCTGCAGCCTGGCCTCCTCCCGCTGATGCATGGCCTCCACACGCTGCAGCCTGGCCTCCTGAAGCTGACTTTGCACCAGATGCGTCAGGATGGCCTGTTGTTGCTCAAAGTGCTGCAAGCGTGTACTGAGCTCAGCCATGGAGGGAGTTGCGGAGCGCATGGGGCTGTGCAGTTCTTGGGGGCTGAACTGTAGGCCATGGATGGGTGACACCTTATCCATGTTGTCCCCCTCACCCTGTTGTGCTGCTTCGGCCTGCATGGCCGGGGCACTTCCATCACTTGATGCAGCCTCCTCAGCTGTGCAGATGGGCTGCGAATCATCATCCGGGGCTAGGGTGGGTGCCTGCATGGGGATGGTGGCGTATGCTGTGTGCCTGATGTAGCCGGTGTGCCTAATGTAGCCGGTGTGCCTGATGTAGCCGGTGTGGCTGATGTAGCCGGGGTGCCTGATGTAGCCGGTGTGCCGGATGCAGCCGGTGCTTGTGTGATGGAGCTGATAGCATCATCATCCTGGGCAGAAGTTCTGAGTTGGGCGCGTGCAGGTGGCTGCTGCGTTGCCTCTTGGCCGTCGCTGTCACTTGTCTCGACTGTGGGGATACAGAGGGCATGCTGTTAGTTGTGTGATGTTACTACATGTGTCCATCACATGCATCCAACATGATAATCCATGACCACTTGCATGTACACACTTGTGACTATTGATGCACTCAGGTGTGTGTGTGTCTGCTTCCAGTCAGGCACGCACTGTGTGCATTTCCAGGGTTCATGCTTTGGTGATGTGGGCCAGACAGTGGGTGATGTGGGCCAGACAGTGGGTCCATTGGGTCACTCCTGCCCTGTTGGGGGGGGGGGCATTGTGAGTGGGTCCATTGGGTCACTCCAGCCCTATTGGGGGGGGCATTGTGAGTGGGTCCATTGGGTCACTCCTGCCCTGTCGCGGGGGGGCATTGTGAGTGGGTCCATTGGGTCACTCCAGCCCTGTGGGGGGGGGCATTGTGAGTGGGTCCATTGGGTCACTCCTGCCCTGTTGGGGGGGGCACTGTGAGTGGGTCCATTGGGTCACTCCTGCCCTGTTGGGGGGGGGGGGCATTGTGAGTGGGTCCATTGGGTCACTCCCATTCACACTCATGGCTTTGTACTATGTGCACTTACCAGCATGTTCGGATGGGCTCACTCCTGCCTCTGCCTCTCCTATGCCGTGGATGCCTTCGAGGTGCATGACACTGCTGCAGCGCTCCTCCCACGGTTGCAACTTGAGAAGGGATGCAGGGCCTCCACCAGTGTCAGTGCTGTGTTGGTGGTGTGCAGTCATGAGGTTGCGCACCCGGAGCCTGAGGTCATCCCACCTCTTATGGCAGCCCTTCACAGAGCGTGTTGCTGAGTAGCATGCCGCTGATCTGCACTAAAGAGCATTTCCGCATGCTCAACAATGTGGTCCACCAGAACTGTGAGCTCAGCCTCATTAAAGCGCGGCTTTCGCTGTCTGCGTGCTGGTATCCTGGATGCCATTCGATGAGTTGTCAGTCTCAGGGAGGTAATCTGACCTGTGGTGTCTGAGGATGGCAGTGGATTGTGCTTTATATAATGGTCACCTCTCTGTTTCCGTTTGCTTCCCACGGTCATGCTGTTTCCGCTTCCGGTGTTGGTGTTTCCGCTTCCGGTGTTTCCGTGTCGACGGGGGCGGACACGGGTTTAGCACCGTTTTCTGTGGCGTAAAGTCCATGTGCGTGGGTGTTTACATGACGGCGGTGACTCCGTTTCCGCCTCGGTGTGTTTTGCGCGCGACCCAAGTGCCGTAATCGGCCCTTCTTTCTGCAACCTTGCGGTCGCGGAAGTGGAGTAACCGTCGTCACGGAATCACCGGATTCCGCCACGGCCGACTCGTAATGAGGCCCACTGACTCTGCATGAATACAAGTACTCAGTCACAGAAAAAGAGCTTCTGCCCATCAAACTAGCTTGTGAAGAATGGTGCCTCCTCTTACAAGGTGCCTGCTACCCATTTGAGATACGGACTGACCATCGGAATCTAGGGATACTATAATAGATGGAATGTCTCAATTCCAGACAGGCTCGTTAGGCTTACTACTTTGCTCAATTTGATTTTACCATAACCTACATTCCTGGAAGCCAAAATAATATAGCAGACATGTTATCTCGCTACCAATTAGTAGATTCCTCCCATGGTTCTCCCAAGGAATTCAGAGAAACAGATTCATTTTCACGGTTTCATCTTTTCTACAGGAAGTCAAGGAAGCCTCCATTCACATACCTCACTTTTCGACTGGGGAGAAGAAGCTGTCCTTTGAGAAGAGGGAAGGATTGTTATTTTTCTAAGACCGACTGATAGTACCAGAAGCCTCATTGCAAAGACAGGTCATGTCGTGGTGTCATGAAGACAAGACATCCAGTCATAAAGGGTTTGCCGTCGGACCTTATAAGATGAAATTACTGGTTTTCTACCATCAGTAAGGATATTAGAACCTATACCCGTGCCTGTCCTATCTGCACTCAGGGTAAGTAATGTACCAGGAGACCTATCGATCTCTAGAACAAGGTCCAGTACCAACATGGCCTTGGCGTCATCTCTTTACCGATTTTGTGGTGGACTTGCCACCCTCTCAGGGGTGGACAGCCATTATGGTAACCATCATCTCCTTTACTAAAATGGCCCACTTCGTACTACTTCTAGGATTACCAACCGCATCTGAAATGGCTACAGTGTTCTACCGAGAAATATTTAGACTACACAGTCATCCAGATTGCATCGTCTCAGACCATGGCTCTCAGCATACTTTCATATTTTGGGGAACATTGTGCAAGCTTGTAACAATAATGGATCTCCACCACAGTTCCTCCTTTCTTAATGGTTTAATTTGGGTAGAGACATAGACAAATAAAAAGTCCCAATTCATGGTTACTTCCCCCTTATGGGCTTCAGTCTCTTAATGTCTGGAGGTTGCAGTTGGCTGGGTTCTCCTACTCGTTAGACCTACTCGGTAGGCTCACCAGTCTTCGTCCTACCCGGTAGGCTCACCAGTCTTCGTCCTTCCGCTCTCGCAATCTGCTGATCTGTAAATGGGAAACACACATGCTATCAGTGTCTCCATTCCCCTTTATCCCGTCTTGGTTACAGGTACGCCAATCAGCAGATTTCATGTTGAGATGTTCCCTCAACTGGGTCTATTCGCCATGCCCCGCCCCTGTCAAAGTCGCTGTTAGTATCCTCTCATTTGTGCATACTCCGGTTGTGTAAGACATGGACCGCGCCCCGATATTACTACAGTGTCGTCCGGTAGTCTGCCAGAGTGGACCCCCGATCACCAGGTAAGGATGTGTTCTTGTTTGTGCTGTCGCCTGTAATCTTGATATGTTCCGTTGCCGCAATGAGGAGTGAGCCCCATTAAATGGAGTACTGTCAGTGAGCTCCTGTTGCTTATGAAGACTGGCAGATGCGTTAAGTCAACCGGTAGGAGGGAATACAGGTGGAGAGACAGGGCAATCGACATCAGTATCCTCAGTCATCGTCAAAGAGGGTTGCTTCTCACATACCACCGCCACAGCTCCAAGGTGATCGGACATGACATCACACCAGGACAGGTAGTCGCCCACCACCTGGAACTTTGCGGGCCGGTGCAATGTAAGGAAGTCGAAAGACTGCAGGGAAAGGAACCACCATAATATACAATGGTTAGTGTCCTTGTGTCTTGCGAGCCACTGCAGCGGAGAATTGTCAGTGAACAATGTAAAGCGCCTGCCCAGAAGGTAGTAATGTTTTGACTGCCAACTTTATGGCGAGCCATTCTTTTTCGATCGTGGAATACACAAGCTTGTGAGCAAGCAACTTGCGGCTGATGAAACATATGGGAAGCAATTGCTGTTGCATTCCTGGGATAGGACCGTGCCTAAACCGACTCCGAAGGCGGCTGTCTGCAGGATAGTGCTTCTGGAAATCAGGACATCTCAGTACAGGATTGGTGGCGATACAATGCTTCAACTGGGCGATAGCCTGCAGAGCTGCTTCATTTTGTGACAGATCACCAGACACATTGGACTTCAAGGCATCAGTTAATGGAGCTTCAATTGATGAAAACTCTGAGATGAAACAGCGATGATACCCGACGAAGCCAAGGAAGGCTCTTATCTGCTTCTTTGTAGTCGGTATCAGGATTCTGCTGATGGCTTCGATTTTTTGTAAGCTGTGGCCGGATAACGCCACCCCCTACAGTGTACCCCAGGTATCTGGTCTCCAATGCTCTCAATGCTGTCTTCCTTGGAATGATATGGAGACTGGCCAAGTCCAGAGCACATTCAACTTTCTCCAGGTGATATACGTGAGAAAGCCCATGAGTCACTATAGACCACAATATCGTCTAGGTATGCTGCTGCATGGCCTTAGGATGACGTCCATCAATCGTTGAAATGCTGCAGGGGCTCTGTGCAACCCGAATGAGAGCACCTTAAACTAGTACAGACCTTGTGGACTGGCAAACGCTGTCTTCTCCGATCTGATGGACTCAATGGGATTTCCCAGTAGCCCTTTTTGAGGTCTATGGTGATGATATATTGGGCAGAACCGAGTCTCTCTAGTAGCTCATCCATTTTAGGCATTGGGTAGGCCTCATAACATGAGATGGAATTTCATACAAAATTTGGGAGACCCGTCTGGTTTTGGCACTAATACAATGGGGGAGCACCAGGGGCTATTAGTGAGTGTGATTATGCCCATACGTAACACCTCATCGATTATGTCCTTTATCTCCTGTCACCGGGCCTCAGAGATCCGGTACGGTCTGAGTCTAACGCTTTGGCCTGCCATTGTATCAATACAATGTTCGACTAGTCTCCTTCTGCCTGGAAGATTCGAAAACGTCCCTGCATATCGTTCTAGTATTTCAGTCACTTCCCCCTTTTTGTTTTCAGAGAGGTTCCCCACTGTACATCAGCCAAATTGGATGAAGGTTTGCATGCATATTGTTCTTCCTCGTCCGATTGAGAAGTGGTAATCGGCGCCACTGTATTTGGCCCCAACCATTCCTTCAGCAGGTGTATATGGTATATTTTATCAGATGGGGTTCGGTCGGGTTGATAATTCGGTAGTTAACCGGACCCACAACCTCCTTTATTGCATATGGGCCCCTCCACCAGGCTAAAAGCTTGTTGATGCTGGTGGGTAACAGCAACAGTACCTGGTCACCAGGTTTGAAGGATCTCATCCGGCTCTTCTTGTTATACAAGGTTTCTTGATTGGTTTGCACTCTTCCGAGATTCTCCTTGGGCAGTGTTCTCAATGAGTCCAGGTGAGTTCTCAGTACTTCAACATATTTAGTCAGTGTTACCGCTTCATTACTCTCCCACTCTTGCCTCACAATGTCCAGTATTTTTCGTGGCTGTCTTCCAAATAACAATTCAAAAGGTGAAAATCCCGTAGAGGACTGAAGTGTGCCACGTAACACCATGAGAATCAAAGATAGTGCTCTGTCCCAGTTCTTCCCCTCAGGTCCTACTCTCTTCGCAGCATTTTCCTAATGGTCTTATTGTTACATTCTACAAGGCCATCTGTTTGAGGGTGGTATACCGACATCTTAAGCGGATTCATTTGTAGCCTTTCACATACTTGCTTTTATACTATAGACATAAAGTTGGTACCCTGGTCCGTGAGGATCTCATCTGGTAGCCCCACTCGGGCGAAAAACAGGATCAGCTGGTCACAAATTTGTTGTGCTGAAATACCCTTGAGAGGAAACGCTTCCGGGTATCTAGTCGCATAGTCGACGATTATAAACAGATATTTATGTCCTCTAAAGGCCGTCTCAACAGGGCACACAATGTCCATACCAACTCTTTAAAAGGGAATGGTTATCAGAGGTAAACGTTGTAGTGGTGCTCTTGCTGGTATGGTTCCGCTAGTCATCTGGCATGTTGCACATTCCTTACAAACCTTGGCCACATCGCCATATATCACTGGCCATTAGAACCTCTTCAACATGTTTTGTTGGGTTTTAAGTGAAGCCATATGTCCTCTGCATGGGTGATTATGTGCTAGTTGAATCACCACCATACGATGGGCCTTTGGCAATACCAGTTGTTCTTTTTCACTTTCAACTTCCGCTTTATATGTTCGATACAACAGTCCATGGGCCTCATTACGAGTCAGGCGTTAAGGGGTTAACGGCGCGGTAAACGGCGCCGACCCCTAACGCCTGATTACAAGGTCCCTTAGCGCCATGGTGATTTTAACGCCTGCTTTTTGCAGGCGTTAAAATCCATGGCGCTAAGGGACCATGGTGCTAATTACGCCACCGTAATTTACGGTGGCGTAATTAGCTCCTTCCCCACTCCCATTATGCCCTATGGGGCAAAAATGGGAATGGGGAAGGGTAAAATGGGAAATGGGGATTTACCGCCCCACTCACCTTGGAATGGGGCGGTAAATCCGCCATCCACCATGGTGTAAACTTAGTTTACACCATGGTGGTAAGCGTACTACCCAGGCGGTAACTTACCGTCTGGGTCGTAATGAGGCCCCATGTCTGTAGGTGAAACCAGGTCACTTTTCCATGTCAGGTTTGTCTCCTTGCAAAGCCTTCTCCCTGGCAATGCTAAGGGCGGGGTCCCCAAGAGTTTCTGCTCGGATGGAATCCTCGTGAAGTCCCATCCTATGAGTCGGGTCGCACACATGGATTTACTCCCTGCTAGTCGGTTTTCTCTTCTTAACTCCTGTCGGATTCTTTTGGGTTTCTCCTCCCCTGCTTCTATCGTTTCGCATGAATAGGGGACTTCGCTCAAGCAATTGTTATCAGCGGTCTCCATCACCCTTCTTAACAGAGGCAGGTTGGTTCCTATCACAACTGGGGGCAGGCAGCGAGGGCAAAACGGCGGCTGGGATATGTGCTGATTCATTTGGTATTTCTATGTGTACTTTCTTCACCGGATAAGACTTGACATCCCTGTGTATGTTGTGTATTGTAAGGAACTCATGGTTGCAACAGTAAAGACAGACACAAGTAATCACAGTTCAAGGGTGCTTATTAAACTGAATATGCAGGTTGAAAAATTGCCTAAGCTAAACCTAAAGCTAAGATGGGAGCAATCTACGACCATCAAATTAAAATTAAGGCAGTCCTAGTGGCGTCTTGTCAAAAATAAAGAAGACCTATACTAAAAAAACATATTGCCAATCCTTACAAGTAAATACCAAAAAGAGCGTGGAGTAGGAGTCACAAGAAAGAAAGAAGTGTTCATAAATGATAGGTCAGGATGTGGTAGTTGCGGTGTCCGTTCCCCACGTTTTGAGCACGGGACAAGGCGGGGCTCCAGAGCACAGCACACGCTAGAGCTTTCCCAGCATGAGACTACTGTTCCGCTCTTAGGTATCAGGACCTTCAGTGGTTAAGTTTCTTTTCTACAAAAAGTCTCTTGCCTCCGAGGATCTGATGTGTAAAAATAATAAACCCTTTCTGTTTACACTTTGGGTGATGCTTTTTCACCACTGGATCCCCCTCTTCCGGGCGCAGATCCCTTTTGATCATCAGCCTCCCTCCGCCGGGTTCACTATGGTTTTTCTTGTATTCACGGGTTTTAATGTCTTTTTAAACTGTTCACTGTGGACATCCATCTGTTGGGTTCACGCTTGTCAACACACTGTATATTGGGACTTCAGACTTTGCCCCCTGTTTATAGGCATCCCTCCGTCGGGTTTACTCTTGCCAAAATGTGCAATTTACAAAATACGGAATTCACTTCCCTTAACTTCACCTTCACTTGCCGGTCAAAGACTTTCGACTGTACAGAGGATTTTTCTAGACCCCCCGTATGACCACTGCGACCCAAGTCTCTCGTGCCATTCCCAAGACCTTCTGGTAACGGTAGTTTCAATCATAGGGTATTCGCTCTGAGTTTCTGAAGCAAGCACCTGCGTGGTGCCTGGCTCCTCTGTAGCTGGCTTTCCCCCTCTCATATGGAAATAACAGTTCTTTGTACTTTCTTCAATTAGCCGATTTTGCTACTTTTGTTTAAACACAGTTTGGTTTCTTATCGGTCCTCCCCTCGACTCACTGCTGTGATGAACCGCTCGGCTTTGCTTTTCTCTGGAGTCAAGGCCGGTACCACAATGTCAAGCGTCTCCCTCGGCTTTGTTATCAGCGCAGGAGGGCCTTGTGTACCATTGACATCTGCTGCCACACACGCTGGCTATTGGTCGTGGTCTTGTGTTTCCTTCTGTGGAGGCTTCACAGGCCTGAATTTGAAAGGGAAAGTTCGCTTCTCTCCTTGTCCCCCTCTTGGTTCGTGCTGTGTTTCTTCTCTTGAACTGCCAGGCTGAGTTAGCACTCTCGTTGTGCTGTCTGCCTTGCTCATACTGTGCTCTCATGCTCCACCTTTTATCCATGTGGGGAAGGAAAAGGGCCGTCAGGTGTGTGTGATCCTGGTCAATTGCCTGACTTTGCCTGGCCCTTGTGTTGGGATATGTCAGGTAAACGACTCTAGTATTAGTCCGCAATCTTTCATGGTGTGCGAAAGTGTTTGTGTGGATAAAGGGTGGGGGCAGTGTTTCTGAATATCCTACATGGTAGGATTGGGAAAAGGTGTTGGAAGAAGGAGGACACTATGTCTCACCCGTCGGTATCCCACTTCGACTCCCAGATGACCCCTCATCCAGGTGATCCTCCATCACTGGTCCACTCCTAGGAACAGGATCCAATAGCGATGGCCGTGTCCTGGCCACCTGGATGACAGATCCCTGGGGACTAGTTAGGGAGACACCATCAGGTTTCTCACAGTATACATTCCTTAAGTAAAAAAGAAGAATCACTTATGGTTGGGGAGATGGCGGTCTGTCGACTTCCGCTGTCCAACAAAGCTTGCGTAGGAACCCCATCAACTCGTACATCAATGGTGTATGGACCGGATAGATGACGACCTGCTTCTCCCCTCTTTTATCCTATCTCCATAGGCTCAACAACCTTCTTCTTCGGACAAAACCAGGTGATGTGTCCCCATTCTCCACATTCAAATTATTGGGGTTGGCGGTATCCTGTTCCTATTGTAGCGAATGGGGTCTCATATCCAGCCTTTCTTTTTTCTGGCTCGATACAGCGTTCTTCATTTTGGAAAGATAGTTCTTGTCACCTTGGGTGGTTGTAATTCTGTGGTTGAAGCGGTTGGTCTGGGCTGTACTTCCAGTATAGGTTTTGTATAGGTTTTGTGCTATAACCTGCCTTCTGATATGCCGAGGCTATGTCTACAGCTTCTGCCAACGTTGGTCTATTATGTTGTCGGACCCATCTTTGAATCGGTCCTGGTAGGGCCTACAAGAACTGCTCTAGTATTACTTTATCCAATACTTCTTGGTTAGCGGCAGACAGTGGTTTCAGTCATTTCTCCACCAGGTCCTTGACCCGGCCCATTCTTTAGTCTGGTCTCACGTAGCTGTATATGATAATACTCCTTGTCAAGCCCAATTCTGTCCAACACAGCCTTTTCTATCTCTCTGTACCGGGTGTTTCCGTTGGGGATAACAGCCTATTAGGCGCCGTGTATGACACCTGATCACAAGGGTGTCACGTACTGGCCACACCTCTCCGATGGCCATTGTGCACTTTGAGCAATTCTTTCAAAACTAGTAAAGAAAAAAGCCAGGTCTTCCCCGTCCTTGTATTTCTGCAGGATAGATTAAGGGACGAGGGGTTGGCTTCGGGAACTTGCAACGGCATCAGTGAGATGCAGGATGGTCTCATGTTGTTTGTCTTAACCTGTTGTTTGCCAGGTCCCTTGCATTTGTATTGCCTGCTGGAATGCATGTCGGTCGGCCAAAGCCTGATGTGACTGTATCTGTATCAGTTCTTGCAAGTGTTGCTGTCCGTCGGTTAATATCTTAATTAGGCCTTCCATGATGTTGTCGAAAATCCCACCTTCGTCGCCAAATGTAACAATAACCGACCACCACCACAGTTATTCCTTTCTTAATGGTTTAATTTGGGTAGAGACATAGACAAAGAAAAAGTCCCAATTCGTGGTTACTTCACCCTCATGGGCTTCAGTCTATTAATGCCTGGAGGCTGCAGTTGGCCGGGTTCTCCTACTCGTTTGACCCCGGGTAGGCCCACCAGTCTTTGTCCTTACGGTCTCGCGATCTGCAAATGGGAAACACACACACGCTATCAGTGTCTCCATTCCCCTTTATCCCGGCTTGGTTACTGGTATGCCAATCAGCAGTTTTCATTGCTATTGCTGCAGTGGCGTCCGATAGTCTGCCAGAGTGGACCCCGATCACCAGGTAAGGATGTGTTCTTGTTCGTGCCGTCTCCCAGAATGTCGATATGTTCCGTTGTTGCAATGAGGATCGAGCCCCATTACACAGTGTACGGTCAGTGTCCTCCTGTTGCTTATGAAGACTGGTAGAAGAGAGGCAGAGAGACAGGGCAGTCGACACCATTATACCCAGTCATCATCAAAGAGGGCTGCTCCTCACAAAGCTCCTACGCATAAAAAGAGCCCTATAATCTGGTTACCACCAGCAGACCAAAAGGCAAACAGACAGACTTAACAGCACCATGGAGCAATACCTGTGATGTTTCATCAATTCTCGACAAGATGATTGGGTGGATCAACTACCTACCGCTGAGTTCTCGTATAACACCATACATACCTCATCCAGGATTTGAGTCAATTTTCTTGTACGTATGGTATTCCCCCATGTTAGGAAGAATCCTGTGCAGTGCCCTTAGGGACCACTACACACAATTAAGACTACAAGTGGCAATACAATTTCACCTTTGGTACAAGCATGTACTACACTGTTAAAGTGGTAGCAGTAGCGGAGCAGCCAAACTTATCTCAAGAGAAAATGAGCAATAGTAGAGATTACACAAAGGACTACAATTACTGTGACTCAAGCAAACACTGACTCAAGGTTTTTGGCTTAAAAAGTAAAAGTACATTTATTTCTAGACCATCTGTTTGCAAAACACTGAACTTCTATTAATTTAAAATCACACGTAAAATACACTACACACAACCAATTCACTTTGTGCAGCACAATTCAAGGTAAGTACCTTTGGATTTGACAGACCGGTGTTGTGAAACAGAGACGTTACTGAGGGTACAGATGCAAACACTTTTTGACAGTAATGAAAGTTCGGTCTTACTAAAAATACGTGTACCCGCGGGAAGAAATGTTACCAGAGTTAAACCACACTTAGCACATGAATCAACACAAGAGAGTTCGGGATAAAAATCATAGGCAATACTTTTGTCAATGCAGATAGAATCAGAGGACACTTTCCTACAATTGAATAAAAGTCAATAGGCCTGCACCAGTGTCAAGTGGAACAGGGTTCCTGTTGTCGAGGATCATACGGTTAGTACAGTTCCCGATTCGAGATTGCCAGGAGTACTTAGATATTGTCAAAAGAGGAAGCAAATGTTATAAGAGGGAAGGAAGATAAGGACAAGCCTTTAGTGAGGAGAAAAGGGGTTCACCCCAGTTCCTCGAGGTCGGACACAGTACCTTATTCAAAGTGAAGAAGAGCTGGTGCTATGCAAGTCGTTCTTGGTAGTTCCTGCAGACTCACGGTTTCTGTGGCTTCAGTTGTGGAGACAAGAAGGAGGTCACCTGGAGCGATCTGCACTACCCAGGGATGATGCCATCAGCAGCAAAAGCAACAGTGAATAAAAGGTGCGCTCCTTTAAAACAGGAGAGGCTCTTCAGGTGGCTATCCGGACCACTACAGCTGTGTGCAGCAATTTCGACCAAGAAGAGCATCCTCTGCCTGTGAAAGATGAGCTGGTTGATCCCACCAGGCTCAAGGGAAGAAGACTCCGGACTGGATCCTCTCTTGTCGTTGAAGGGTAGATAGCTCAGGACTGCAGCAGGGCTTCATCGGGACTCAGTAGTTGCAGCAGCCATCTTCTTCTCCGCTTCTCTTCGGTTCCTTGCAGTTCCAGTTCCTTGCAGTTCCAGTGGCGACTGTGACTTCCAGCCGAAGAGTCCTGCCTTTTATGCGAAAATCCCCCATTCACACAGCCTGGCTGTCAATCATACAGCAGGGGGGTTGTCCGGCCCGGACAACCACCGAAGACAATCATGACAAAGTGTGACTTGGGTTTCCAAGGATACCCTGTGCAGGGAGTGAATACACCCCTCCCTCACATTCAGCCCACCTAGACACCCAGGCACCAAAAGGAGGGCTCCTTGGGAGAAGCCCACCAAAAGACGGTGAACAAAGAAGGCAAACCTGGTTTGCTGCACAAAGTAAAACACAAGAAGGACTTTAACAAAAAGAAATGGCGACTAAACCAGACCGGAGCCAAAAGAAAGAGTATTTGGTCAAGCGGTTTATGTTCGAGGCTAATATAATAGCCTGGAACAGTACCACGTTTATATAGTATAATCGTGGTAGAAAAGTTAGGGTAGGTACCACTGCCACTAGCCAAGTCTAAATGTTAAAAGAGGAAAACAAAGCTCAGAGAGGCACAGACAAAAAGGTATAGGAGTTAAACCTTTCCAGTACTCCATGTAAGATGGGGTGTCCTGGGTCTGTAGTTTTAAATGACTACGTAAAGTAAATGGCAACTTTACCTGTTTTATGGAAGACAGTAGTCAGCCCCAGAAAAAATGAGTCAGTGGGAAGTCTCACAGACAACCCTGTGTCACTGCACTGAAGGTGCTGTGTAACACACATAAAAGTGGAGTTCATTGAGTGGTGTACTCCAGAGTCCACGATCACACAAACAGTAGAAGTACACATGGCAAAACACATGTAAGAGTGGGAAAATGGCTCACACTCTTACCAAGTGCAAAAAGTAAACTCCAGAAATCCAGCAAAGTTGCTGGGGGACTCACTAGGTGAGGGAAATTAGCCATTGAATGAGAATTCTCCCTAACACCCCACGCTCTCTACCAACCTCAGTATGCCCACCTTCTAAGATACTTTGGTGGACACTTTGTTAGCAAAGTTTCAAAATAGGGATTGCCTTACTACCACATACGCATCAGGAGAAATTGCACACAAAAAAACGAGTTTGTGAACCACTCCGTGAAATTGAAGGACAGACTAATGGATAGAGGGTATCCAAAAAAGTTGGTGAAACAACACTATAAACGAGCCCTCAACACACATCGGGAGACCTGTCTATTAACGAAGACCAAAGAAAAGAATAACAGATTGATCTGTGTGTCTACATTTTCCCCAATAAGCAATTTGATCAAGAGGAGTGTCAATAAGAATTGGCATCTGGTGAAATGCCCAGGGAGTCTGGCACAGAAACCAATGTTTGCGTTTAAACGCAACATGAATCTCAGACAAAAACTTGTCCACACATATAAAGAACAAGAAGATAACAAAACAGTGATGAACCAATGGGGTTTGAAACCCATCACGGGACATCACAAATGTGGCCATTGTGTGGCGTGCCAATTTACTTCTACGAAAAAATCATTTGAATATGGCAACAAGAAGGAGTGGTTTTTTAAAAATCACACCAATTGCTTGAGCAAAAACGTCATATACATTATCCAATGTCCATGTGATCTTGTATATGTAGGAAAAACTATGAGCGAGGTACGCCAGAGAATATCGGAACATCGTTCGTGCATAAGGAACAATGTGCAAGACAAACCTTTAGTTGAACATTTCTCTAAATTGGGGCACACTGACAAGGATATTAGGTGGTTTGTACTTCAAACCATCAAGACCCCCATGAGAGGAGGCGACATGTCCACTATGTTACACAGACTAGAACAAAGATGGATTCACTCTTTGGACTCAGTTAAAAATGGTTTGAATATTTCCATAGAGTGGAACAAACTGGTAACTGGATAAGAGACATGGTCTCTGCTCTCATTGGTTGAGCACGGTTCTATATCAGTTATATGGTGAACCTCTGATATATATGCCATCTGATAAATATATATGAAGGGCATGGCATGTCAGCACATTCATTTGGACTCTGGTTTACCCATATTTGATTTTGACAATATTGGTTGTGGCGAAGGCGCCTCCTGCCACCGTGAGGGGGAAGGGCGTTTGTGTCCATTAGTAAGTCATGAAAGATCACACCATAATCCAGGATGAACTGAAGGTGAGTGGCCATGACCCAGAATAGCAAGCTATACCCAAGGATCACCTCGGATGTTGGAATGAGCCGCATACACCAACAGTAACAATCATGCAGCATAAGCACCCATTGGTCTATGCACGAAATAGGGTGAGGCAATGCATCTTTTTAACATCCCTCATGCTGCATTGGTATTTTTACACAATCTAAAATGTTTGTTCATGTAAAAAACTTTTGTTCATGAAGGGACTACAATGCCCATAAGTCACTGGGAGCCGGGGCTTAACAGTTCTGTTCACCATCAGAAACAATCATGGTATAGCAGCGTTTATTGTTTCATGCACGTAATAGGGTGAGGTAATTCATCCTTTATGCTGCAGTGTTCCTCCAGGTTTATCAAGCAAACACTATTTGGTTCATGAAAAAGAAAAAAGAAAAAAAAAATGTTTTGCTTACGGAGGGACTACATTACCCAGAAGCCTCTGGGAATTGGGGCTCAAGAGTCCTTTCACCATGTTGATGGCATATTTAAGGAAGCCACACACAGGAAACAGCACGAAATTTGGAGTGTGTGCAGGTCAAGAGAGAAGGAACCCATGGTAAGTAAAATGTGTGTGTGGGTTTGAGTGTTTAAATCCACAAAGTTTGTTTGCTGTTTTGAAGAGAGAGAGAGTGCGAGGGTAAACTTAACCCTTTCAATTCCATTTCTGCTGACAATCAGCATGCATAGCACATGTAAACAGATGCTGGATGTGTCTGTTTTTTCCCCTTTTCACTCGTATAGAGGCGTTTGAACAGCCATGGAGCCCAGTTAAGGCAGCAGTTGTGTGTTTTTTCATAAGCATTCGAAGCTGTTTGGCAGTCACTGTGCACGCTGACCCATTTTTATTTTTAGGGTCAGAAAAGCCTAATATGAGAGTGGGGTTGTTATAGAACTCCAGCATGGTTCATAAAGGGAATTTTAATCTGTTTCCTCCACAAAACTCTATGTGGGGAGGGGCAGGGGAGTGAGACAACAGCATTAAAAAAAACCTTGATAATGCTTTGAGCTAGTTACATATATGAGCATAACGTTTTGTTCCATGTATCCCTTCAGGAACATTGAACTGGAATCACCGCGCAGTGAGAAAAAACTGGGGTACCAGATTAGAACATTTCTGGACTCGGCCACATGAGGTGAGGCGAATTGATAGGAGGTTTTGATTACCTCCAGTGTGGTCAAGATGAAAATATTTGAGTATTGAGTCTCTGTGTTGCATTTCAGGCGAGAACAGGGATTTTTCCTCTTTGGATTTATTGACTAAAGACGCAAGACACCCCCATATCTGAATCTTTGATCAGGTAAGACAGTGTGTCCAGACCATTTATACAATGGTGTATTGTTTATAGGGCAGGCTTACTAAGATGCTTTGTCCTCCTCTTACGTTGCAGTATAGGCGCAGAGTTATCTAGCACCACTGCAGGATTTAGTCCATCGTTGACACGCGTCTCCATTATTTCCCGTGGAGGTGAGTGCCAATCTGTATACACATAAACTGAGATATACACACAAGATATATCTGTGTCTAAACAAATAAGAGATCGGAATTCTGATGTTATGTATATTGTTTGTTTGTAGATTGAGGTTTGATGACATCCTCCACCTTTTGACATTTCGGAGTGGTTGCAACAGAACCATCCGTCTCCTGAAGAAGGTCGCTTATATTTACCGGCTTAAATTAGGGGCCTATTGTGACGACCGAAACATATGTTGAGTTACAGCAAATGAGCAGGATGCTATTTGTTTTTGTATTAACACTTACTGTAATCACCAAGAGGTGTTGAAATTTATGTTAATATATTGGTTCTAGGTGGTCTGAGTACCACAAGTGTGGAATATTGACATGTATAGTGAGAGTGTGAATGAATGATGGAATGAATGGTGGTGTTTAAATGGGGATGTTGAGAACAATAAATATTTGTGTAAATTGTTTATAAATAAATATATATATTTTTTGACAAGACCTGGTATTGTTTAAATGTGTACAGATGTTCTGTTCTGATCTCATTTCGCCCAGGTTCATTTTTGTTGTTCCACTTTGTTAGCAGACAACGCTAGTGTTCACAAGACTGCTTATGAGAGTCTGGAAGAAAGCAAGAGGAGGAACAAGCTACAAGCTGACAAACACAGGAGTGGGGTTCCTGGATGGGAAGTAGGTTCAAGAGTTTGGCTGTATACAAGGTTTTTACCATGGTGGGTTTGTCCTTCAAAGATGTTGCCCGCTATATCGGGCCGTACAAGATCACAGCCAAGACCAATCCAGTGGCATCCAGGCTACACCTACCAAGTTCCTTAAGCCGATTGCATCCAGTCTTTTACTCATCCATCCTACACTCTTATGTACCGGATCCTTACTCCCGGCAGAAGAGGGTGTTTCGCACCACTTCTCGTTCAGGGCCACAGGAGTATGAAGTATCCCACATATGTGACTCTCGATACTACAAAGAGATCAACCAGTATCTGGTGAGTTGGAAGGGTTATCCCCAGTCTGGAACTCCTGGGAACCTAGTTCATACATGAAGTCACCCCGAGTCATCCAGAGGTCTCACCGACTACATCCAGGCAAACCAGGCACCTCCAGGTATAAGAGGGGGCATACTGTCACAGCGCGCCCCTTCTGGCATTTATGGAAGAGGTGGACGCTCCACCATTAATGTGCCCACATGTTTCATAAGGAACGTCTGTCTTCGGTCTAGTTCTTTTCAAGATGGCTGCTTTGTTAAGGATTTCAATCAGGCACACACCCGGGTCTCGCCCAGCATGTAATGCACAGATTAAATACTTATTTATTATGTCTATAGGTTCAATATTCTGAGTGATATACCACACATATCACACCGGTCTCAAAATACGCCCCCATGTCACAGTGGACCAGGAATCAGGCTGGTTGATAAAGGTAAATATTTATTTATTATTTAAAATTCAAATCGACATAAATTTTAATATATACATATAATGGGGAAGCAATCACCAATGTGGTGACAAAACAAATCAGAAAATAAGTAAAGCAATTGAATTGACTTTTGAGCAGCACAGAAGATAAAACACAGGGAAAAGACAGTGTTGGTTTGTGAAAAGATAGCGCTTAGGTTAATATTTCCCCCTGCAAAGTTCTTAATTCACACATGAGCAATTCTACACAGATGTAAGTAAGCAGCAGGTATTTCAGAATGAAAACAGAATACAGTGTTTGAATATAATCTTCCCTCCCCAAACAAGAGAGAAAAGCGTTTTTGGAACTTTTACACTTTTAAAATGACAGTTGAAAATGGCTTTGTGAAACTATGAAAAATGTGCACAAATGCTTAAATTGATAAAATAAATTCCTATGGGAGCAATACTGAACAGGTTCTAACAAACATAAGCTACAATATGAGCAACAGAACACACTTTAAATCAGAATGGGAGGGTGGAAATACTTTGAATGAGAAAAAGACACGTGTGAAACTTTTGCAGAAATGCAAATTCGCGCCTAATTTCCGCTATGCAATTTTTAATAAAAACGGGTCAACTATACTGTTTTGCAATGTGATCTTTAGTTATGGATGTAGCTAAGGGTCTTAGGTCTTAGGTTTAAGTGAGAGTTGAAATTACGTTTCTATCTATAAAATTGAGGAAGTTATGCAAGTTTGAATAAAAGGCGTTTTTGAAAATAAAGATGTGAAAATGAAAACAGAAATCAGTTCTTACAATGACAATTATGCTCTAAACTAGGGTATTCAGGCTGGTTACACAGTAAGCCCCAGAGTGGTCCGCGGAAACCAACCCCAGCACCTCTGTGTCCGCCTTGGAGGACTCAGTTGGATTACCCATAGGATGATTTTAAGGGTTTGGGATTTTCACAAGACGAAAGGATTTTCAAGAAATTATCACTATCACAAGTTCTTAAGCTAAAGATAGGATGGGCTGAGATTGGGGTAGGACAAGGCAAATTTACTATGGGTTACTATGATTCCTGTTGATACTTACAGTCCACTGTAAATTAAGATTGGACCGTCAGGGTTCTGGTCATCCGGATCGGGTCTATCGGCAGCAGGGCACCTCTGGCAGGATGGTCAGCTGAGTGGTTCTGGTCAATTGGACTGGCCCCTCAGACTGTATTTGGATTGGATTGGCCCTTCTGGTCACTGGACACTGTAGATTAGCGGGATTGCGAGTTTTAGCAGGCAAGCATGAATGGTAGCAATCCAGACTGGATCAGAATTATTATTTCCTGAAGTTTGGGATGGTTCAAGATTTGGGCCTAGCTGAAAAAGAGTTCAGCAAATGCTGGGTCTTGGTTTTGCAAAGTATTCTGGAATCAGGACAAGATGAAAAGTTCTGGAACAGGGTGAAGAAGTTAGGAACAAAACACTGTGCGGAAATCAGGATGTAGTCAGGAATCAGTGTACCTGTTTGTGGTGAAGTTCCTCTATGTATCATGCCAAGTGACATCACAAAGTTTATGGTCCGGGCAGAATTTCAAACCACACACCCACGGCTGTGATAGATCAAAGGCACTTGCCTTTTTCTGGTTAGAAGTCAGAAAGAGCTGTCATTTTTTTCTGATGTGATTTGGGAACTCCCACATTGATTTGAACCACAATTTAACCTTCCCACAAATGCACATTTCTATAATTATGCCCTCTAAACAAATTGGACACATAAATTACATATTTTGTGGGTTATCCTGACATCTAACTCCCATCTCAGTAAGAGCTTTCTTTGTCGTTCTGTGGAATTTTGTCAATTTTAATCATAACGGGAAGGCCATAATCAGTGTTTTGGTGTATCTTCGGCTCCGTATGCAGTACAGGGTTCACTCAAGTCTTCAAAGAAAGAGCATACAATTAAATTTACAACTACCAACTTTTAGATTTATACTCCTTCTTGAGGAAAAGTTAAAAGTCTTTAAAGCTTAATTACAAATAGGCATTTAAACACCAAAAGTTCTTGTCAGTTTTTTATTTACTTTCATTCAAATGGCAACATCTGTCAACTTCCTTTGATCAGGGTGGGGTCTAGAGGGAAGTTTCCTGCCCCTCGTTTGAAGGGATCCGTATGCAGCCTGCCATTGTTCTTGGGTGGGCCCCAGACGAATGTCTAATGAGCTCTTTGTTGTAATATGCAAGAACCTCCAGTATCAATTAAGCCTTCCTGCGAGCAGTGGATTGTCAACCTGAAGTGTAATCTTTCCCAGGCTGAGAACTGTCAGGCAGAATTGTATTTACTCCATACTGTGTTTTAACTTGAAGTTACCTACATCTTCATTAAAACAGAGAAAATGAACACAGTTTATAGGGGATTTTGACATTTAAAGAATTAAGCCTTTCCACAAAAACATACTTTTAAACAGGCAATTTTGCACTTTCTTCAGAGAAAAAGCACATTTAAACGGAGTCTTTTACATCAGCTTTTCCTTCAGTGCTGGGATTTGTTTTTCAGTTTGGAGATATGTATCCAGCCTTTTGTTTGTAGGTTCTCTCTGTACAGCTGAAATTGTTACATGTTGCTATTTTTAGCCGCATTTCTCCCTTGGAAATGGAACCAAATGTTACTGAGCTGGTTTTTCATAAGATACATTTCTTTTTTTGATAAAACATTTTTTATTGTTTTTCATAACATAGTCAAGGCAACCACAAAACGAGAAAGTAAAAAGAAAAAAGAAAAGCATTCGAGGACCAGCATTTCCAATCATAAGTTAGCATTAATATTAGTATCACAAGCACCAAGATAATTTCCCATGACCTTCTGTATATCTATTCATGTTATCATCACCATTGTCCGTGGCCATTAAGGCCCACCCTCCTCCCATCTCCCCCATATTTTAGAGGTTTTGGTTGGACAGCCTCTTGCGTTATATATCTGATGTTCAATCATAGCGCATGTTTCCATGTCCATTACCCACTGTTCCATTGTCGGGGGCTCCGGCACTCCCCATTTTTTTGCGATGTTGCGCTTCATTAGGCCCGCAGCTATGTTTAAAAGCAGCTTTTCCCATTTATTAAGTTTGGTCTCATCTGGTACTCCCAGGACTAGGACACTCGGGTCCAATTGTATAGTGCAAGTGAGTATCCTGGTCAGTTCAGTACAACAAGCGTCCCAGAAGGGGCGGATCCAGGGACATGACCACATGATATGAAAGAAGGCTCCTTCCTCCTCTCCACACCGGGAACAGTTCGGGTTTGTCGCCCTCTTCCAGCCATACAATGTAGTTCTAGGGTAGTAGACTCTGGAGGATTTTAAGTTGCACCAGCCTGAGCCTAGAGGAGATAGCCACTTCCCGTGTGTGCATTAGTACCTGGATCCAGTCCTCTGGGTCTATCTCTCCTACATCTTTTTCCCATTTGGTTTTTTGGCTTGTTAGTTCAGGGCTGGCAAAGGATGTGATAGCGTTATAGAGGATAGATGTGCATTTGGTGGGGATGTGCACTGGTAGCATATTGCATTCTATCGGTGTGTAGTCTGGGACCGAGTATATGGGTTCTCAGGGCATGGGTTAGTTGCATGTAGTGGTACCGTTCGGTATCCAGGAGTTGGAATTTGCACTGCATGTCTTCGAATGAGGTTGGTTTCCCGTCTTTCAGGATATCTTCTACTTTCAGAATCCCAACCCTCACCCAGTGCGGCCATGGTTCAAGTTTCTCGATTTCTTTTAGGTTGCAATTATGCCATAGGGGTTGTGCCGCGGTTATTCTGTTTCCCCACCCTACAAACACGTGTGCCTGTCTCCAAATAGTAGTGCTATGTGTCATAGTTGTCGGCGGAGGGAGTCTCTGGGGGGATTGGTAAAACAAATGTAGTTGATCTGTTCCCTGCATAGCCTCCACCTCACCCTGATGTGGGGTAGTTCCTGGTCCCCGTGAAGCAGGTCGTTGACCACCGCAAGTTGTGAAGCCCAGTAATAGGTTTGGAGGCGGGGCACACCTATCCCACACTCCCAAATCGACCTTTGAAGTGTGGTCAGTGCTATAAGTGATTGGCCTCCACCCCATATAAGTTCCCTAAGAAGGGTCTCGACACGTTTAATTCAGAGTTTGGGATCTTCAGTGGGGCATTCTGGAGGACATAGAGGAATCTCGGAAGAGCCATCATTTTAAAAAGTGCGGCTCTACCCATGAGGGTCAGAGAGAGAAGTTTCCAGTAGTGAACATCATTGCCAAACCGGTCAATGATCGGTTGAAGATTGTGCAATACATATCTGGTAAGATCTGCTGTTATCCAGCTTCCCAGGTACCTGAAGCCATGTTGCTCCGTTCGGTATGGGCAATCCTGTGGGTTGGCCTGTCCTCCACCCTTCACCGGGAAGAATACGGATTTCTTCCAATTGATTCTCAATCCACTGAACTCCCCGTAACAGATGAGCATCTGAGTTACTATAGGGCAGTTCCGGGCCGGTTCGCCCAGTTATACCAGGAGGTCATCTGCATATAGGGAGGTTCGGTCTTCATGTTCCTCAGGCCATCTAAATCCCGTCCAGGCCGCGGTCTGGCGGAGCCATAGGGCGAGCGGTTCAATCGCGAGGGCAAAGAGGAGGGGGGATAGGGGGCAACCCTTTCGCGTACCCCTGCCCAAGGGGAAGGATCGGGAAGTCCACCAGTTCACCTTGACCTCTGCCTGGATATTCATATAGAGCAGTTTTACCCATCCCAAGAAACCATCTCCAAACCCCATGCATTTCATGATCTCCCAAAGACTATCCCACCGGGTCCAGTCAAAGGCCTTTTCAAAATCATTTGCCAGAAGGGCGAGTGGAATGTCAATGATAGGGGCCCGTTCTAGTGCCAGGTGAAGCCGACGCAGATTCATTCAAGTTGACTTGTGTGGCATAAAGCCACATTGGTCCGGGTGTATCAAAGTGTCTGCCACTGGTTGGAGCCTGTTAGCTAGGAGTTTGGCCAGGACCTTGGCTTTACCGTTAATTAACGAGATCGACCTGTAAGCGGCACATCTCCCCTGGGGATTGTCGGGTTTAGGGATAACTACAATGGTCGCCTTGCACAGGTCCGGTGGGAGGGTGCCCTGTTCCCGGGCACTTAGCAGCATTTTATGCAGGGGGGGGCCCTATGTTATTCCCGCCTAGTTTTTGCCAGATTTCAACCGGGAACCCGTTAGCGCCCGGAGTTTTCCCCGACTGCAGTTGTGCTAGGGCTTCAACTATTTCAGCTTCTGAGAGGTCAGAGTCCAGTGTCGCCCTCTGTTGTGCTGAAAGGGTTGGGATTGTTATGTCATTTAGGAGGGTTGGATCTAGTGACGAGGTTGGGGCCTGGTATAGTGCAGCGTAAAATTGGGCAAAGGGTTCCGCAATCTCAGCGTCTGACCAGCACCTCTCTCCCTGTGGGGTGACGATCTCCCGGACACAGCGTTGTCCCTCATCCCTCTTCTCCAGCCAGTATACTCTTGCTCTGAATTCCCAATGGGCTTGTTTGGCATTATCTAGCATTAGGTTTCGGAGGCACTCTGTGGCGCGTTTGAGGGATGTTTTGGTCTGAGGGGTTGGATCAAGGCTATGGTTGTTCTCCCATTGGGTTACCTCCTTCTCTGCCTCTATTATCTTCTGCAGTTTCTCCCTCTTTTTGTTCGCCGTCCAGGAAATTATTTCACCCCGCAACACGGTTTTGTAGGCCTCCCATATCACTACCGGGTCATTTTCCCCAGTATCATTAATCTCGAAGTATTCGGTGGAGACTTCAGTGAGGCGGTCCACCAGCTCGGGGAAGCCCAGATAGTAGTTGTTCAGCCTCCACGTTTTAGGGGGGATTGTACCCTGCAACCGTATCTCCACCATCAGAGGTGAGTGGTCGGAGACTCCCCGGGGGAGTAAGTCTGCCGACAGTACTCTGAAGAGGTCTATATGCGGAAGGAAGAGGTAGTCAAGCCTGGAGAGTGAACCGTGGGCTCCCGAGTGGAATGAATAAGCTCTAGTTCCCGGGTGTAGTTCCTGCCACATGTCGCAAAGACCTAAGGCGGATATGAAGTTGGACAGCCTCGTGGGGGTATTCGGGTTGCATTGTCTGAGATGGGTGCGGTCTATGGTGTTACACATGACATCGTTAAAGTCACCACCCAGAAACCATTTATCAGGTTGATGTTTGCCCATGAGGGTAGTCAATTCATCTAACAGTTCCTGCCCCAGTCCAGTTGGGGAGTAAATTGAGACAAACCCAAATTTCTCACCCCAGAGCGTTCCTAAGATTAGCACAAAGCGATCCCGAGGGTCCTGTTCTAATTCCTGCAAGGCAAATGGGATGCGTTTGTGTATAAGGATGAGGGTGCCCCTGGATCCCATTGTGTATCCCGCATGAAAAGCGGTCCTATAATTGGTTCTCTGGAAGATAGTACAGTGTGATCCCGCTTGGTGTGTTTCTGTTAGCAGGGCCACGTCGGGGGAGAGTCTACTGAGTAATTGCTTAACTAGGCGCCGTTTGATCGCAGAGCCCATCCCGTTCACGTTCCAAGTGAGCACCTTGAGGGACTTGGGACGTTCAGTCGATAGTGACTGAGATTGGTCAGGTGCCATCTAGCAAATCTGATAGAGGGTTGGGCGGATGTCTTGCGGGGATAGAATCCCGGTGTATGGTGATGTAATGTAGATCATACGAAAAATGGTGATTGAATTGCTGTCCGAGCATGCTGTGGTTCCAACTAGCCAAGAACCATAATAACCCCTGAGGCCTGCAAGGGGGCATTGGTCCTGGGGCAGCAAAAAACTCTTCCCAACTACCCCATCCCTCCCCTCCCCATATTCCACCCCAACACGAAGTACCTGTCACCCAAACATTGCTGACACTCAAAAGAAGTAGGGTGTCAACATTAATAGTCCCTGATTGAGTTAAACTAGAAAGTTGGGGGGGTTCCCCGAGTGCGAGGGTAGTAAGCCTCCGCTTACCACATTATAAGTATGTGGAACGCCTTATGTAGGTTACTGCGGACACGCTCCGGTGTTGTCCATAGAATGGTTTCGTGTCTGCCGGTAGGTTCTGAGCCCTCAGTGGGGATCAGGGAGGGCGTTCATCCTCAACCTTCGCCGGATGCTGCGGTAGTGGTGGCTGGTCCAGCACTCGACGTTGGTCCGCTGGTGGTCTGGGGTTTCTGCCCCTATTGCCTCGGGGTGCTGACCAGTCCCCCTCTATATGCTGCTCCGCCCAGCGCCATGCCTCCCCAGGGTCGTCAAAGTGGACCGTTGTGCCTTTATGATAAATTTTCAGCTGCACAGGAAAAAGCAGGCTGTATTTAACTCCTAATGTTTGCAGTTGTCTTTTGAGCTTTCCAAAGGATTGTCTCACCTTCAGTACCTCCCTTGTATAGTCGGGGAAGAAGGCTATATTGGATCCGTTTAAGGTGATTGTGCCCTTGGTTCGTGCTTGCTGTAAAAGTGCATCTCGATCTTGGTAGTTTAGCAACTTCGCTATCACAGTTTGTGGGGGAGCGGCAGGCAGCAGTCTACCTCTGGCCATGTGGTGTGCTCTTTCTATAGAGAAAAAGTTGGAGAAAGATTGCCGGTCAAACAGGTCTGTTAGCCACTGTTCCAGGAAAAGTTCCATACATGGACCCTCAGTTTTCTCGGGGACACCGAGTATGCAGACGTTGTTACGCCTGGACCTTCCTTCGTCTTCCTCGACCCTAGCCCCCAGAGTCTTGAGCTTGGCAGAGACTCCTTGGAGTTGTTGTTGCACACTGTGTAGGCCATCCTCTGTGTTGGAAATGCGCTGTTCTGCTTCTCCAGTGTGCGCCGATCTTCTGTAAGTCATGTCGGAGGAGGGATACATCCAGGCTTATTCCATCTATTTTCTGCTCCATGGATGAGCGGGACTCCGCTAGGGCGGCCATGACATCTCTTAAAGAGAGAGTGTGTGCTGAGTCTGTGTCTTCAGAGGGCAGGGGTTGGAGTTCGGGGGACTGTGGTGGGGGAACAGTGTATTGGTCGATCCTATTTTGCATGGTGGGTTTCTTCATTTTTTCCTTTCCCATGCTTGCTGCCAGGCCCTGCGGGCGTGATCCTATAGCGAGGTTTCTGTCTTGCTGATCGCAAGGCTTATTGTGAAGGTCGATCCCCACTTAGCAGCTCTGTGTCAAAACAGTGGGGTCACCCTAGCTCCGAGGAGGGGGGGTGCAGTGTGGTTCACTCCCTGTTGTCGGCCCCCTGAACGATGGCGGACCGCAGTGTCGTTTGAGGTGGATGCCCTCCTGGTTCTGCTCAGCAACTGTTCGCACTGCCACCCCACAGTTTGCCGCTCTTATGCATTCATTCAAGAGGGTTATGGCCCCAGCGTTCGTGGATATGCTGGCAGGCCGCGTAGTGATTGCTCTGGTTAGGGTTCGGGTGGTTCCTGAGCTCCCCACACATTGCGGTGCTCTGTGAGGTGAGAGAGCCCGGCGCTGGTCACTTTCTTCAGCACCTCCTCCATATTCAAAACTTTGCCATTCCTTGTTGACAGCCATGCAGGACTCAAACGGCTGCACATAGCTCCCCCTCTCATCATAACAAATGGTTCAACCTCAGTGGTGGAATGCTGAGTGATCCAATAGGCATTCAATGATTCATTGAGGGTGTCTCTCCATGGTAATGAGTTCGCAAGAGCCAGCTGTATCGTAGCGTTCATGAACCCATTCACGTTAAGAAAGGTGCGAAGGAAGCAACATTGTTCAAAACATTTTATCAGCCAGGGTATCACCCTTACAAGATGTGGGATGCATCTTCTTTAATACTTCCTCCATGGCCTGCACTGAGATAGGTGAAAAACGAAAAAGTGAGCAGTTTCCACTAGAAGATAGTATAACATTTTCGGGTGGTGCAATCGAAGCAGAGTCTTCGGCAATTCTTGCATGTCCCCGAGTGATTTTGTCTGTAAAGGCTTGTTGAATGTTAGAGTAGTCATCCATTGTAGGGGAGAACAAGTCAGACTATAAATGTGATTTCTCCAATTTTTTGGAAATCTCAAACAATTTCCTAGTGTTATTAGTAGAGCTCTCAATTTCAATATTAAACAAGTTTTTCTTGGATTCGAATATACCGTCGCTGTACTGTTTTTCTACATTCTTCCAAGTAGCATTATTTTGCTCTGTCTTATTTTTGTTCCAGTGACGTTCCGCTGCCCTCTTCTCCTGTTTCACCTTGATGAGTTCGGGGGAGAACCAACTGCAGTGGTTCTGCTTGTCTCTAACCATACTAGTCTTCACAGGTGCCATTTTATTAAGCATTTCCAGCATAACTTGATCATATCTTGTAGCCAGAATATCTGGAGCATCGAGATGTGTTGTACTTTCTATGATATTGCACAAGGAGTTGTTAAGATCTGTGAGACACCTGAAGGTGTCTCACCCACTATTCCCCAGGGATCTATCATCCAGGTGGCCAGGACGCGGCCATCGCTTTTGGATCCAGTTCCTCTGGGTGGACCAGTGCAGGAGGATCACTTGGATACTTAGGAACTCAAGCCCCCCCTGCCCTTTTCCAACACAAACACTTTCTCACAGACAGCTCACTGTGAGAGAAAACGGACTAACACCCGAGCTGTATATCTGACATGTCCCAATACAACGGTCAGGCAGGGTCAGGCAATTACTGATCATTACACACACACATCTGACTTCCATCACACTTCCCCAAATGGATAAAAGGTTGAACATGAGAGCACACTCTGAGCAAGGTAAAGCACACGAGGAAGCAGCAGTTCCAAGATGGCAGTTTAATGCAAGGCGAAAGACGACAAGCCTGAAGAGGATCACAAGGAGGGAAGTGCCCTTGACCTTTTCAACGAAAGACTGTTACTTTCATGAACCTTCGAGAATAGGAAACATAAGACCAGGAATCAAGGCTGAAGAATCCTGCATTGTGGGTCAGTGGTACTCTCCAGGGTCGATAGTCAAGGCAAGGAGAATCGGTTGCTTCTGTGGTACTGTCCTTGGCTCCTACAACAAAGCAGCACCAGTGAAGTCAGCACAGCCGGTGAGTTGGGGAGACTGATACCAAACCGGTCTGTGTTGAAGCCAAGGTTGCAAGCTGCAACAGTGTATAGTGAAAGTTGAAGCGAACAGTGTATGAAGTGTATGTGGTAATTTACACAAGCAAAATTGAACAACAGATGAGTGATTGAACTTTGAAGCCAAGATACAATATCTTAGACAGAGTGGTCCGGCACCATGTGTGTGCTCATTCGAAAGTCTCTGTAAGGTATCCAACTGAAAAGTGGCAAAAGCGAAAGAGTGAAAAGGAATTGTGAAATCAAAGTGGTCCTGCAACGGGTCAAGGAAAACCCTGTGCACATTCGAAAGTGTTCAATATTAATGGCGTATATAAAGTTGATGACAAAATAGATGAAGTTGCTCCAAACCCGCCGAAGGGAGACCAGCTGAGAGCTTTTGATTAAAGCAATTTGTGTTTAAAAGTTAATTGGTCCAATCCCAGCAAAGTGAGACTAATTGAACAGTCTGTTAAAGTGGATCTTAGCCCGGGAGAGGGGGATCCGAGGTGAATTGTGAATATCCTAAAAGCATTGTGTTAGGAGGATCTAAACCCGACTGAGGGGGATCCAAGGTGAATCGCTGAGCAATTGAGTACTTGTGAAAGCCTCAGAGGAAAATAACGTATTGCTTGTTTGTCACATCAGGCCCTCTGAAAGAAGAGACTTTGAAGGCAAAGAGACTTGGGATTGGAAGGCCCTGATGCAAATTACTGAACTGCAGTACCGCCTTGTCCCATGCTGAAAACGTGGGCAAGGGAGGCCAACGGCCTGAGCATCCTGACATATAATTTTGTGAATACGTCTTTCTTTTTCGTAACACTGTTTACCACACTATTTGTATTTAGAGGTAAGGATTGACAATAGGTTTATTAGTATAGGCCCTTTTATTTTTACAAGACACCACTAGGACAGCGTCATTATTATTTGATGGTCGTAGCTTGCTCCCATCTATAAAATTAGGATTAGATAGGCATTTTTCCAACCCTTTCTGAAGTTCAATAAACACCCTTGAACTGTGGTCACTTGTGTCTGTCTTACTGTTGATTCTATGCCTTCCTTATGGATTTACCTGTCTAATTTTGTCTAAATTCCTACTTGTAACACTTTTAAGCGGATTACCCTGCAGGGCCTGTTTCCCTGGCAGGGCTAATTAAAAGTGAATAACTGAGTGATCGGACCAAACACAGGAATTAGTGCAGATAGATTTAATCTGTGACTTCCTGGATGCAACCCAATCCAGAATATTACCTTTGGTATGCGTGGGTTTACTATTATGAACGATTACATCAATGTTTTTAAGGTTTTGTTCCAAGGAGATCGCCTCTTTGTCTGCAACATTTCCCCTCCACCCATTAAAACCTCCCATTAACAGGGTGGAGGAGTTAGATATGCCAATATGACCATAACATTTTCATTAAAATTAGGCATCTCATTTGGTGGCCGATATATCACGATAAAGTGAGTGCAATGTACTGGGTAAGAATTGATTTTTAGATGTAATATTTCACAAACTTCACCAGTCAAGGGAGATTGAAAACAGCATAATTCCTCCCTGACTCTGGGCCTCATTACACAGTAGACGGTAAGGGTTTACCGGTACCGGTATTTTACCGGTACCGGTAAATCCTTACCGCCTTACTACAAGGTCCCTTTGCGGGTTGGGGAATTTAACGCCTGCTTTTTGCAGGCGTTAAAAACCAACCCGCAAAGGGACCCAGGGAGCTAATTACGGTACCGCAATTTGCAGTGTCGTAATTAGCGCCTTCCCCATTCCCATTATGCCCTATGGGGCAAAAATGGGAATGGGGAAGGGCAATGGTGGAAGGGGGAATTACCGCCCCGCCAACCTTGGAATGGGGCGGTAATTCCCCTATCCACCAAGGCGGTGCCGGTATTTTACCGGCATGAACCATGGCGCTAATTGCGCCATGGTTCTCCGTTTACCGTGTAATGAGGCCCTATGTGTGCAACACCCCCTCCATTACCCACATTTCTATTCTGGCCAAAAAATGTAAAACCTTTTGGTGTTGCTAGGTCAATAACTTGACCAATAGAGTTTTTCAGCCAGGTTTCCGTTATACCCATATCTACCCCATTATCAATGGACATCTATTGCTGATTTCCCTAAAGATCTGGTATTAAGTAAGGCTATTTTCAGTGCAAGTACATTTAACAAAATCGGTTCCACAACTCCCCTATTCTGTTTATTAGCATGAGTATTACCAGCAGTGAGGTTATTACCCCGGGAGACTTCCAAGGTATCAGGGGTACTATCTAATTGGCACAGTGTGATGCTAACTGTTAAATAGGTTTTAAATTAATCTGTGCATTTATCTTATCTCTCCCGTTCAATGAGTCCAGTTTGTACATCTAACATGTTTCCAAAAGGAGCTATTCCCTCGAGATGCTACACGTTTCCTTACTGTTCTTATTAACCAGGTCATCAGTGTACATCAGTAAATATTTATCTATAATTAGTTGTCTTGCTGCCTGCCGTGCTTCTAAAGGTATCAGAATCTGCACATTTTGTTCCATAACTTTAAAAGTAAGCCCGCACTTTACCAGGTGGGAACTCTGACACTAGACCACTAAGACCAGTGGGCCAACACTGAGCATGGAAGTGCAGACTAGCTCAGACTGGCTAGACCCTGACGCACCGGACCAAGGGATATGAATCCGCGTGAACTACAGAATTAATGGGAAATATAGTGTGTAGCATGCATAACCGTACAGAATGTAGGAAGAGTCTTGAACACGAACGCTTTCAATTAGGAATATTAAAACAATATGGGGCGACGAAAGAAGGTAACTAGAATCACGGTTCAGCAATTGGAGGCACAATGTATAAAATTAGCACAATTTCAACAATTAATTTAAAATCAAATCTAGATATTAAATAATCTAAAATTCCTAATTAAGATATTTATCAACAATCTAACAGTCTACAAAGATCAGCAAGTACTACGGGTCAGCACACAGCACAAACAGGGTTTAAATAACAGCTCAGACTGGGTAGACTTTGACGTACCGGCGCTGACGCGCCTGACCGAGGGATATGAATGCGCGCAAACTACTGAATGAATGGGAAATGTAGTTTGTAGCGTGTATAACCGTACAGAATGCAGGAAGTGCCTTGAACACAAAGGCTTTCAATTAGGAGTGTAAAAACAATGTGGGGCGAAAGAAGGTAACTAAAAGCACAGTTCAGCAATTGGAGGCGCAATGTATAAAATTAGCACAATTTCAACAATTAATTTAAAATCAAATCTAGATATTAAATAATCAAAAATTCCTAACTAAGATGCTTATCAACAATCTAACAGTATCTAAAGAGAGATATGAGCACTAGGAACTAGTGGTTTCCGCGCCTTACTCGTTATGTTCTATACGGTCTAGTTGCACTTGCAGCCGGTTGGTAGAAAGCATAGGGTCTGCGCTCTTGGTGCCTTAAGTGTAGTTCTATGCAATTTGGTTGGTGTTTCTACTCGTATGGCGTTGGTGCATTTGGTTGTATGCATTCGCTTCATTCACTTTCGAGCATAGTAGGTATAGTCCACATGTTTTTGCTTTGCTTATCATTTGTGATTTAGTGAAAATGTGTTGTTCACCAAAAAGTGCTGACAAAAAGTGCTGACACGTGTATCGACCAGTAACGGGTCTTTATCAAGGCTAGGGTTGTGGTGTCTCAAGGGTAGAGACTTGGAAGGGGGCGTTTAACCTCGAACTGTAGTTCACTTCCTTGAAGGAGATATGAAGAAGGCGTGTAGCCTCAGGCTCAAGTTGTTCTTCCTGCTTAGGTGCATCTGTTTCTTGCGGTGCTTGCTAGCTAGGTGCTGCAGTCTGCCATCTGTGTATAACCGTACAGAATGCAGGAAGTGCCTTGAACACGAAGGCTTTCAATTAGAGGGCAAAAACAATGTGGGGCGATGAAAGAAGGTAACTAAAAGCACAGTTTCGCAATTGAAAACACAATGTATAAAATTAGCACCATTTCAACAATACATATTAAATCAAATCTAAATATTAAATAATCTAAAATTCCTAATTAAGATGCTTATCAGCAATCTAACAGATTACAAAGATCAGCAAGGACTACGGTTTGTTTCTTTCCTTTTTGTTTTTGTTTTTTATGGGGGATAGGTGTTGTGATTCAATATCCTGTATCGTTCGAGAGTTGCCAGAGTTCCCGAACGATACAGGAGGACTGTTAGAACTGGGCAAGGCTGCATGGACATCCCACAAGCGAGACAGGGTAACTGCTGTTACCATCGGCAGCTGGGAGAGGGGCTGCCCCAAACCCCCGCGCCTGCTCCTCTCCTTCCACCCAGCTACGGAGACACGCAGTCTCGGCAGCACAAAAGCCACGGAAGGGTAAGGTGCGAACAGTCATCGCACCCTTCCTCCAAACAGCAAGGTGCTAAAGCGCCACAAGGAAACAACCATCAGGCAGGGCCCAGGTTCAAAGATCTGCCCCCCACCAGGGGGTCAGACAGTGGGCTATCCAGCCGGGGGCTGCGACAACAGCGGCCCCCATCACATACACAACAAAGACTCAGGGCCTCCCTGGGTCCTATAAATGACAGCAGCATGCTCAGAGTAAACACAATCTGTTTGTGGACCCTGAACGGGGACCCAAGCAAACAGGAGGTTCACTGTTTACTCAGTGTCTTCCAAATCTTCTTGCTTCTTTACCACAGAACCCACCCACCCTACAAAAGGGAAGAAGAACAAAAAGAAGTACAAGGCACTGTACGGTGCCCACAACAAGTCGTGGGACACAAGAAGGCGGCACGGGTCCGAGGGGGTAACCTCAGGACCCGATGCCCAAAAGTATGATACCATCATGATATGTGATATTGTTATTGTCATAACCCATATCTGTACAATAAAATCCTATGGCCTTTTTATTGCCAACACTTGAAACAAGTTGTGAGCCTATCATTATGGGTAAGGGTTCGGGGTTCGGCCATTACTAATGCATGCATATGGGTTCAGCAGTTATGGTGTCTCAGGGAGTGGTGTGTGACCGTGCCTGGGGGGCCTCTCACTATTAAACCTACCTTCCTCACCTTGCACTCTGTCCGCACCTTTATTCACAACAGAGGAGTGTGGTCTTGCCCCCTTAAGAATGTGTTATGACTTTGTCATGACTGCCTGTAAATAAAAGGAGCCTCAGCCTGCACATGCCCAAGAATGGCGGCGGACTCCATGAAGGGGACTTCTGTCTTTGTATCTCATTGTTGGGCCTGCAGGCTGATGCTGTGTTATCACAGCCCTTCTGCCCTGGCCTGCAGGCTGACGCCACGTGACCACTGAACTGCAGTCCTCCTGATCTCGGTGCCCCCAGATCAGCATGTGTAGCCTGGGAGCCCCAAGGCCACTGTCCTGCTGTGTGACTACAGTCCAGTTGCTAGTCCGGGAGCCCCCAGAAAAGGATGTCTGGCCGTGTGTAGGGTCATCCCTGCAACTGTCCAAGTCTGTGTGTCCACAGCAATATGGTTATCTGCTGGGTGCCCCAGCAACTGTCCGACTGGCCTGTGTGCCCATGAACCAGTCACAACATATAGCCATTCTTTTTATAATAACTGCACAGGTCTGCCTTTATGTAGCAACATGATGCGTTGATGTCCGATGTCTAGCTGCATAGCCCTCAACCTTTCATGCCCCCTGGGCGGGTGAAAACACCTAATTTTGCATTTGGCGGGTGAAAGCCCATTGATTCTTATGTGTGTGTAATACCCGGAACATGCCCGAACGGGCTGGAACGGTACCCTAATATATAAAATGGCAGCAAAGTTCACCTGAAAATGATGCAAACACACATGAAGAGCATTTTGCAATGAGAAAGGTGCACCAATATGCTGTCATTAACCCATTACTGCCAAAAATGTACATTTTATCATGAAAAAGTACCCAGAACGATACCGTAATATATAAAACGGCAGCAAAACTCATCTGAAAATGATGCAAACACACATCAAAAACATTTTGAAAAGAGAATGGTGCACCAATATGCTGTCATTAACCTATTACTGCCTAAAACCTACATTGTATTACGAAAAAGTACCGGAACGGGCCGGAAAGCTACCCTAATATATAAAACGGTAGTGAAACTCACCTGAACATGATGCAAACACATATGAAGAACATTTTGAAATGAGAAAGGTGCACCAATATGCTGTCATTAACCCATTACTGCCCAAAATCTACATTGTATTACAAGAAAGTACCCGGAATGGGCCGGAACGGGCCGGAACGCTACCCTAATGTGTAAAACGCTAGCACAACTCACCAAAACATTATGCAAACATACATGAAGAACATTTTGAAATGAGAAAGCTGCACCAATATGCTGCCATTAACCCATTACTGCACAAAATCTACATTGTATTATGAAAAAGTACCCTGAACAGGCCGGAATGCTACCCTAATATATGAAACACCAGTGCAACTCGCCAGAAAATTAAGCAAACACACATGAAGAACATTCTGAAATGAGAAAGCTGTACCAATATGCTGTCATTAACCCATTACTGCACGAAATCTACATTTTATCCTGAAAAAGTACCCGGAACGGGCCAGAACGGTACCCTAATATATAAAATGGCAGTGAAACTCACCTGAAAATGATGCAAACAAACATGAAGAACATCTTGAAATGAGAAAGGTGCACCAATATGCTGCCATTAACCCATTACTGCCCAAAATCTATATTGTATTACGAAAATGTACCCGGAACGGGCCAGAACGGTATCCTAATACATAAAACGGCAGTGAAACTCACGTGAAAATGATGCAAACAAACATGAAGAACATCTTGAAATGAGAAAGCTGCACCAATATGCTGTCATTAGTACCCGGAACGGACCGGAACGCTACCCTAATATATACAACGGCAGCAAAACTAACCTGAAAATGATGCAAACACAAATGAAGAACATTTTGAAATGAGAAAGGTGCACCAATATGCTGTGATTAACCCATTACTGCCCAAAATCTATGGTATTATCATGAAAAAGTACCCGGAACGGGCCGGAACGGGCCGGAACGCTACCATAATGTGTAAAACGCCAGTGCAACTCACAAGAACATTATGCAAACACACATGAAGAACATCTTGAAATGAGAAAGGTGCACCAATATGCTGCCATTAACCCATTACTGCCCAAAATCTATATTGTATTACGAAAATGTACCCGGAACGGGCCAGAACGCTACCCTAATATATAAAACACCAGCGCAACTCACCAGAAAATTATGCAAACACACATGAAGAACATTTTGAAATGAGAAAGCTGCACCAATATGCTGTAATTAACCCATTACTGCACAAAATCTGCATAGTATCATGAAAAAATACCCGGAACGCTACCGTAATATATAAAATGACAGCGAAACTCACCTGAAAATGATGCAAACACACATGAAGAACATTTTGAAATGAGAAAGGTGCACCAATATGCTGTCATTAATCCATTACTGGCCAAAATCTACATTTCATCACGAAAAAGTACACGGAACGGGCCGGAATGCTACCCTTATATATAAAACAGCAGCACAACTCACCAAAACATTATGCAAACACACATGAAGAACATTTTGAAATGAGAAAGCTGCACCAATATGCTGCCATTAACCCATTACTGCACAAAATCTACATTTTATCCTGAAAAAGTACCCGGAACGGGCCAGAACGGTATCCTAATACATAAAACGGCAGTGAAACTCACGTGAAAATGATGCAAACAAACATGAAGAACATCTTGAAATGAGAAAGCTGCACCAATATGCTGTCATTAGTACCCGGAACGGACCGGAACGCTACCCTAATATATAAAACGGCAGCAAAACTAACCTGAAAATGATGCAAACACACATGAAGAACATTTTGAAATGAGAAAGGTGCACCAATATGCTGTGATTAACCCAATACTGCCCAAAATCTATGGTTTTATCATGAAAAAGTACCCGGAACGGGCCGGAACGGGCCGGAACGCTACCATAATGTGTAAAACGCCAGTGCAACTCACAAGAACATTATGTAAACACACATGAAGAACATTTTGAAATGAGAAAGCTGCACCAATATGCTGTCATTAACCCATTACTGCACAAAATCTACATTTTATCCTGAAAAAGTACCCGGAACGGGCCAGAACGGTGCCTAATATATAAAACGGCAGTGAAACTCACCTGAAAATGATGCAAAACCACATGAAGAACATTTTGAAATGAGAAAGGTGCACCAATATAATGTCATTAACCCATTAGTGCCCAAAATCTACATTTTATCCTGAAAAAGTACCCGGAACGGGCCAGAACGGTGCCTAATATATAAAACGGCAGTGAAACTCACCTGAAAATGATGCAAAACCACATGAAGAACATTTTGAAATGAGAAAGGTGCACCAATATAATGTCATTAACCCATTAGTGCCCAAAATCTACATTGTATTACGAAAAAGTACCCGGAATGGGCCGGAACGGGCCGGAACGCTACCCTAATGTGTAAAACGCTAGCACAACTCACCAGAACATTATGCAAACACAGATGAAGAACATTTTGAAATGAGAAAGCTGCACCAATATGCTGTCATTAATCCATTACTGCACAAAATCTACATTTTATCCTGAAAAAGTACCCGGAACGGGTCAGAACGGTATCCTAATATATAAAACGGCAGTGAAACTCACCTGAAAATGATGCAAACAAACATGAAGAACATCTTGAAATGAGAAAGGTGCACCAATATGCTGTCATTAACCCATTACTGCCCAAAATCTACATTGTATTACGAAAAAGTACCCGGAACGGGCCAGAACGCTACCCTAATATATAAAACGCCAGGGCAACTCGCCAGAAAATTAAGCAAACACACATGAAGAACATTCTGAAATGAGAAAGCTGTACCAATATGCTGTCATTAACCCATTATTGCACGAAATCTACATTTTATCCTGAAAAAGTACCCGGAACGGGCCAGAACGGTACCCTAATATATAAAATGGCAGTGAAACTCACCTGAAAATGATGCAAACAAACATGAAGAACATCTTGAAATGAGAACGGTGCACCAATATGCTGCCATTAACCCATTACTGCCCAAAATCTATATTGTATTACGAAAAAGTACCCTGAACGGGCCGGAACGCTACCCTAATATATGAAACACCAGTGCAACTCGCCAGAAAATTAAGCAAACACACATGAAGAACATTCTGAAATGAGAAAGCTGTACCAATATGCTGTCATTAACCCATTACTGCACGAAATCTACATTTTATCCTGAAAAAGTACCCGGAACGGGCCAGAACGGTACCCTAATATATAAAATGGCAGTGAAACTCACCTGAAAATGATGCAAACAAACATGAAGAACATCTTGAAATGAGAACGGTGCACCAATATGCTGCCATTAACCCATTACTGCCCAAAATCTACGGTGTTATCATGAAAAAGTACCCGGAACGGGCCGGAACAGGCCAGAATGCTACCATAATGTGTAAAACGCCAGCGCAACTCACCAGAACATTATGCAAACACACATGAAGAACATTTTGAAATGAGAAAGCTGCACCAATATGCTGTCATTAACCCATTACTGCACAAAATCTACATTTTATCCTGAAAAAGTACCCGGAACGGGCTAGAACGGTGCCCTAATATATGAAACACCAGTGCAACTCGCCAGAAAATTAAGCAAACACACATGAAGAACATTCTGAAATGAGAAAGCTGTACCAATATGCTGTCATTAACCCATTACTGCACGAAATCTACATTTTATCCTGAAAAAGTACCCGGAACGGGCCAGAACGGTATCCTAATACATAAAACGGCAGTGAAACTCACGTGAAAATGATGCAAACAAACATGAAGAACATCTTGAAATGAGAAAGCTGCACCAATATGCTGTCATTAGTACCCGGAACGGACCGGAACGCTACCCTAATATATACAACGGCAGCAAAACTAACCTGAAAATGATGCAAACACAAATGAAGAACATTTTGAAATGAGAAAGGTGCACCAATATGCTGTGATTAACCCATTACTGCCCAAAATCTATGGTATTATCATGAAAAAGTACCCAGAACGGGCCGGAACGGGCCGGAACGCTACCATAATGTGTAAAACGCCAGTGCAACTCACAAGAACATTATGCAAACACACATGAAGAACATTTTGAAATGAGAAAGCTGCACCAATATGCTGTAATTAACCCATTACTGCACAAAATCTGCATAGTATCATGAAAAAATACCCGGAACGCTACCGTAATATATAAAATGACAGCGAAACTCACCTGAAAATGATGCAAACACACATGAAGAACATTTTGAAATGAGAAAGCTGCACCAATACGCTGCCATTAACCCATTACTGCACAAAATCTACATTTTATCCTGAAAAAGTACCCGGAACGGGCCAGAACGGTATCCTAATACATAAAACGGCAGTGAAACTCACGTGAAAATGATGCAAACAAACATGAAGAACATCTTGAAATCAGAAAGCTGCACCAATATGCTGTCATTAGTACCCGGAACGGACCGGAACGCTACCCTAATATATAAAACGGCAGCAAAACTAACCTGAAAATGATGCAAACACACATGAAGAACATTTTGAAATGAGAAAGGTGCACCAATATGCTGTGATTAACCCAATACTGCCCAAAATCTATGGTTTTATCATGAAAAAGTACCAGGAACGGGCCGGAACGGGCCGGAACGCTACCATAATGTGTAAAACGCCAGTGCAACTCACAAGAACATTATGCAAACACACATGAAGAACATTTTGAAATGAGAAAGCTGCACCAATATGCTGTCATTAACCCATTACTGCACAAAATCTACATTTTATCCTGAAAAAGTACCCGGAACGGGCCAGAACGGTGCCTAATATATAAAACGGCAGTGAAACTCACCTGAAAATGATGCAAAACCACATGAAGAACTTTTTGAAATGAGAAAGGTGCACCAATATAATGTCATTAACCCATTAGTGCCCAAAATCTACATTGTATTACGAAAAAGTACCCGGAATGGGCCGGAACGGGCCGGAACGCTACCCTAATGTGTAAAACGCTAGCACAACTCACCAGAACATTATGCAAACACAGATGAAGAACATTTTGAAATGAGAAAGCTGCACCAATATGCTGTCATTAATCCATTACTGCACAAAATCTACATTTTATCCTGAAAAAGTCCCCGGAACGGGTCAGAACGGTATCCTAATATATAAAACGGCAGTGAAACTCACCTGAAAATGATGCAAACAAACATGAAGAACATCTTGAAATGAGAAAGGTGCACCAATATGCTGTCATTAACCCATTACTGCCCAAAATCTACATTGTATTACGAAAAAGTACCCGGAACGGGCCAGAACGCTACCCTAATATATAAAACGCCAGGGCAACTCGCCAGAAAATTAAGCAAACACACATGAAGAACATTCTGAAATGAGAAAGCTGTACCAATATGCTGTCATTAACCCATTACTGCACGAAATCTACATTTTATCCTGAAAAAGTACCCGGAACGGGCCAGAACGGTACCCTAATATATAAAATGGCAGTGAAACTCACCTGAAAATGATGCAAACAAACATGAAGAACATCTTGAAATGAGAACGGTGCACCAATATGCTGCCATTAACCCATTACTGCCCAAAATCTATATTGTATTACGAAAAAGTACCCTGAACGGGCCGGAACGCTACCCTAATATATGAAACACCAGTGCAACTCGCCAGAAAATTAAGCAAACACACATGAAGAACATTCTGAAATGAGAAAGCTGTACCAATATGATGTCATTAACCCATTACTGCACGAAATCTACATTTTATCCTGAAAAAGTACCCGGAACGGGCCAGAACGGTACCCTAATATATAAAATGGCAGTGAAACTCACCTGAAAATGATGCAAACAAACATGAAGAACATCTTGAAATGAGAACGGTGCACCAATATGCTGCCATTAACCCGTTACTGCCCAAAATCTACGGTGTTATCATGAAAAAGTACCCGGAACGGGCCGGAACAGGCCAGAATGCTACCATAATGTGTAAAACGCCAGCGCAACTCACCAGAACATTATGCAAACACACATGAAGAACATTTTGAAATGAGAAAGCTGCACCAATATGCTGTCATTAACCCATTACTGCACAAAATCTACATTTTATCCTGAAAAAGTACCCGGAACGGGCTAGAACGGTGCCCTAATATATGAAACACCAGTGCAACTCGCCAGAAAATTAAGCAAACACACATGAAGAACATTCTGAAATGAGAAAGCTGTACCAATATGCTGTCATTAACCCATTACTGCACGAAATCTACATTTTATCCTGAAAAAGTACCCGGAACGGGCCAGAACGGTACCCTAATATATAAAATGGCAGTGAAACTCACCTGAAAATGATGCAAACAAACATGAAGAACATCTTGAAATGAGAACGGTGCACCAATATGCTGCCATTAACCCATTACTGCCCAAAATCTATATTGTATTACGAAAATGTACCCGGAACGGGCCAGAACGCTACCCTAATATATAAAACGCCAGCGCAACTCACCAGAAAATTATGCAAACACACATGAAGAACATTTTGAAATGAGAAAGCTGCACTGCTCACTGCTCAGACCTGCATTGCATTGGATTCGATTCCACAACGGCCCGGAGGACGTCTTTGAGAGTTACACTCTCTAGTGCCTGCCTTAGGAAAGAAGAAAGGTGATTGTGGCGGCAGAGCTTTGTACTTTATTATTGTTAACTGGAGGGACTACTTGCACGTTTGTGCTTGTGAACTTATGCGTGCTTTGTGCTTTTGAACTTACGCATTGTGCACACTAGCACACTAGCACACTAGCACGTTTTGTGCACAGTGTCCTTGCATTGAACCTTGTAACATATCCAAAAAAAAAAAAGTATTTTTTTTTACCTTTCGTGTTTATACCTTTCTTTTCTTTTATTTACTAGGACTACACTGTCCAACTCCTCCTCTCTTTGTGACCACGCCTCTCCATTTCCTTCATCTGCCTCTGAGCCTGCGCACCCGCGCTGCGCACCGGTGCAAGTACTTTAAGTACTGTTTGCTGTTCGCGGTGCGCGCAGCGCGGTGCTGGGCCAGTTATTACTCTTTTCTGATTCTATTTGTAAGTGAATTTGGATTTTATTGTTTGTGGCTTCAACAGTATCAAACGCGAAGGTAGTCATTGAAAATTGTCTATTGCTCAGTGCTGATTGCACAATGATTTTTGCTTTCGCGTTGAGCGGTGTGACGCATTCAAGTATAGCTGTTGCTCGGTGGGGCCCTTGCTCACCCTAGATCACTTCAAGTGTATCTTTCTTCGCCATGCTTCCATACACTGCATACAAGCTTACCACAAACATGCCAACTATTGCTCCACTGGTGTTGATGTCACAGCCCCAATCTTCATCAACAAAGACAGCGGAATCTATAGTGGCACCCCAAACATTTTTTACTGCTATGTCTGTCACCCCTGCAAACCTGCCCAAACAAACCCGTTTTCCATTTGAAGAGATAAATGGCGGTATAAGTATCACACCTTTAGAGTCTTCTGTCGTTGTCACTTCAAGTATGACTTCTACTTCTTCTCCTCTCACAGTTGGCAAAATCAGTACCTCGCAGCGTACACCATTGAGGTGCTCTAATCCTTGTCCAATTTCAGATCGAACCATGATTGAATCTATCAAGTCCTGTCATAAAGTATACGATGCGAACATGTCTATTTCTCCCATTGCTTTCCCACTCTCACTGTCTGATCCTCAAGTCATATCCATTCATGAAAGTTCATCTGAGTTTATTCACACGAACAGCGAGGCGCAATGTATCAGCAGTGTCCCTGATGACTCTACCGTTCCGCCCTCAGACATTGCTCTTCCTATTCTCAACTCGTTTGCTCTACCAACACCGCGCCCTCTCAAACCACATCTGCTCAACAATGCTGCTCAAACCATATCAATGATTCAACCCACATTGATTGCCATTAACACAGCGGTGTATAGTCTGTGTAAACTCTTCGAATCACTGGACACCAAAGTGGCTCGACAATCAACCCAATTCGAAGATCTGATGCAGTGGCTTTCGATGCAACAGCTTACCAAAACTGAGGTCCACAAAGACAAGTTAGACCAGTCAGTGGTTATGTTGCCCAGCCCGTCGATTCTTCGTGATGTTACCCCACCCATTTTACCAACCTCCATTGATCCAGTGAAAGAAGCACCCTCACGCCGACTGATACCCTGTCCCTTGCCCTTAATTCAAGGCATTATTGGCCGGGACCTGGTGCCTGAGAATCATGATTCTATTCCAATCCTGATTCCAAAAACAAAAACTGGGGCTTTAGAGGGTATAATTGCACCATCCAGCGGTGTTTCGATGGACACACAAGGACTGAGCGATTTTACACGTCCAACAGTTGAGAAACCAAAAAAGAAAAATAATAAAAAACAAACCTTTATTCCAATAAAAAAAAACGAAAAACATGATTGGAATTAAGCACCCAAAGAGCACCTTGTCTGCCTTTTTTAAAGCCCTTAGTAAGAAGAAAACAACTACAGCTAACTGTGACTTGGGTGATATGGAAACTGTTGCTCCCATACATCCTGTAGGGACAGAGGCGCCAGGTACTCTTCTAGCTTCCCCCAATATTGGCTTGACCCAGGATGCCCCGTCCGTGTCCCGGTCACCTTTAACACAATTGGTACAAGCTCTAAGTGTGTTTCAGAAAACATCTACACCATTTTTAATTTCAGATAAAAGTACCACTGCTCAAAATCTTCTACTTCCACGTTCAGTGCAATCACAGATACCACTTAAATCATCAATTAAAAGTAGTGCTGGTTCGTCCCCTGTGAAGTTATGTCCTCAGCAACTCCCCGCCCCTGCTCAAGTTCCCTGTGATTTTGTAAGTCACCCCAAGATGGTCACGTTTGCGCCTATGCCCAGTGACACACACACTATCAATGCCAATAGCATTCAATCTTTGACAGATGAACTTAAAAAGAAAGTTGATGAATATCTTTCCGCCAAGGTGGTATCGGTGTTAACGCAAGCTCAGGGCGATTCTACAAGATCACTAGCATACCCAGTTAATGTGAATCAAACCCCTATTATTGCACCTCCCGAGGTGGCAAGAAATCTCAGACCAAGTTGGCCCTCCTATATAAAAGGGTCCCGCGTAACAATAACAAGCGCTGGCCCTCCGGGCAACCCAATTCGGGACGAGCTCAATGCCACACTTTAATTCTCAAATGTCGAGAAGGTGACAATCAAATGTATGATCTTAATCGGCAAAGTGTCCTGAATATTTTTGGTGACATTGATGAACTACGTAATATCACTTCACGCGATATCGATCGGGTTGAATTTATCTCCGAGGCCACCTTGTCCATAGTTAGACTCTGGATTCCATCAGGCATAGTGCATCAATCAATATGGCGCAACAAAATGGCCTTATTCAATATGGGGTTTTTACTGGTAGAGGAACCAGAATTCGCTCGCTTGCCTTTGAACACTCCAGTCATGATCCCCAAGATATATCAGGGCTCCCGTGGTGAATCCAGAGAAACGTGGACATCTGAGAATTCTCGGCATTAACCACCAAAAGGAGAGATCAGAAACACATTGTTATTTGTCAGCTGGAACACAAGAGGGCACAAACATCTTCATTCCTCTTTTAAAGAAATGCCTTTGTTATACCATCTCATCGCTTTACAAGAGGTATGGCTCACGAAAGCTCCGATATGGGACAGCTATGAAATAGCCTTGATCGCTGCAGTATTGACTGCAGGCAGACCGGCATCAGGATTGTTGGTGGCTGTTAACATTAAATCAGGGTTTTCAGTCACTGCCTGGGCATCTGTAGGCGCTCACATACAGCTTGTAAGAATCCATAATAAAGTCCTAGTCTTTGCTGTAGTAAATATTTACCGCAATCCGCTCAGCATGCCTGATGAACCCTTTTTTGCAGGGCTACATGACATGCTTGATCTAATCTCACTTGATAAATCAATTATGTATACCATCATACTTGGTGATTTGAACCTCAACTGTTGGAAGATGGGTGCCAAAACTCAAGGTGCTCGCAAATGGGAGTTGATTATGTCCGAACGCAACTATCACATGGTGAATGGCTCAGTACATAATGATGTCCCCCCGCATTACACTTGGCATAGAGGGCAATCAAATAGTATCATAGATTATATCTATGTCGACACCAGGCTTTTCCAACAAATAGACCACCTTGAGATTATTGACCATCCTAAAAGTGATCATTGCCTCCTGTCCTTACAGTGCACGTTCCAATATACAATGCCATCTAGAGATTCTTATTATTGTGGCAACGTGGGAGTAAACAACTCACGCACACGTCTCAAGTGGACTGCAAACTCCCTGAACCAGTATGAACATCTCATAATGAATAGGGCCCTCCATTGTAATAGCATCGAATACATAGATTTGCTACGTTCATTTGCTCAGACTATAAATATACCGAAATCCGACTCGATCAAACATTTACATACCTTTGATCTGGTAGTTTCCAAAAGAAGGACAGAATTTAGGATGCTTAAAAGGAACATTTTACTCTCAATTAGTGCGGATAAGTGGCAGGCATTAAAATCTGCAAAATGCCAATACAAGAACTGGCTCAGTGGGCGCAAGTCCTTATTATTCCAACGAGATAGTGAAGCCATGAGTAGGGCTATGAGTAATAAAAATTTGGCTGGCATGTGGTCGCTGCTGAATAGTCATTCATACCATCACCAAGCAGATGCTCAACTGAATGGGGTCTCTGAACATATGTGGATCAAGCATTTTTCAACACTATATGCTGACCCTTGTTATAACCACACTAAATATTTGCCAGTGTCAACATCTAGTTTGAATTTAAAAGTCTCGGTTGAGCAAATTTTTGATTTAATCAAAAAATTGAGTTCTTCAAGAGCAGAAGGACCAGACGGGTTGTCAAACCATATGTTTAAAAATCATCCAGACAATTGGTCTAAGATCTTATTCACAATCTTTAGTGACATATTACGCACCCGTTTGATTCCTACATCATGGAAGTCCTCAATCATAATTCCAATCTTTAAAAAAGGCGACCGATCACTACCTGCAAACTATCGACCGATTGCGTTACTAGATGCCCCAGGGAAAATCTTTACTAAATTGGTACTAGCCGAATTCAATACTTGGACAGGAAATAATAAATTCAGGGATTCCAACCAAACTGGCTTCATGGCAGGAATGGGAACCAACATCAATCTCATGACCTTGAATGCAATCAAAGCTCAGTGCCAAGAGACAAAGCAACAGTTGTTCTTGGCTTTTATTGATCTAAATGCAGCCTTTGACTCTGTGAGTCATCCTTTATTATTAAAAAAACTCTTAAGAGACGATTGCCCAGCGACCCTGTACGATATTATACATTTGTTGCACCATGACACGTCCATACGAATACGCATTACACTAGATGGTCTTTTAACAGACAATATATCGACCTATCGTGGTCTAAAACAGGGCTGCTCTTTAGCCTCAGCGGTGTTCAATTATTACATCCACGATGTTAAATTTGCCTTTTCAAAGGTCATCTCCGATTCTCCCAGACTGTTGACCCAGGATGTTCAATCGCTTATGTACGCAGACGATCTAGTGCTTATTTATAGAACTCAGGTGGGGCTACAACGGCTTCTAGATACGTTCTATCAGTACGTACAATCTAATGAACTAGCTGTCAACACGTCTAAAACTCAGATCATTCAATATTCGCCCAGGCGCTCAGGCCCAGTCTCATTTGTGTGGTCTATAGGCTGCACCCCACTCGGCGTAATTCCAAGTTATTGCTACCTAGGCATGATCTTTGAGGGTCAGTTGAAACCCCATGGGCAGCTGGAGAGGATTGAGTCCAAGCTACTTTCATCCATTTCACAAGCCCGTGTCATCATGTATAAATATGGCAAATTTTCCATCCTCCCAGCATGGCATTATTGGACCAAGAAAGTCATTCCCATACTATTATATGGCTTGGAGACTCTTCCCGCAGATACTGCATTCAAGTTCGAGCAGTGGGAAGAAAAATATTGGCGCACAATTCTTTATTTACCGCAATGCGTCCCTACCTCATGGATGAGATATGAGCTTGGCCTAACCTCAATAGAAGCCCATTACAACTGGCGTTTATGTTCACTTTTTGGGAAATGCCTGCGGTCGACCACCGCAAATGTATTGCTTAAAACACTTTCTTGTTACATCTTCTCAGCAAAGAAATCTAGTTACATCAAAGACTGGCTAAATCGTGTGTATTTGAGAATGGCTAAAGCAGAAGTTACAATTGATCTGTTGTTGTTAAATCCTGATAAAGCCAAATCTAAAATTCATCAAATAGATTGGATCAACACATGTGAATTATGCATAATGTATCGAGACAATGACATTGCACGCTTCCCACCAAAAAAACTTAGAACATTACCACCGTATCTAATACGTTCACCAGCCCTAAAATATAGATCAGGAATAATGCGTTTTCGTTTTAATTTATGGGCAACTTTGGAAGTAAGGGCAAAACGTAGATTGGCAAGCCCAGAACAAAATGTTTGCAGATTCTGTCAAGAATCGCCTAGAGGTGAAACATTAGTTCATCTATTAACAGAATGTGCCCCACTTACCTCCAAAAGACAAATAGCCTTTGCAAGACATTGTCAATATCTCGGAAACATCACACAGGTCGAATGCTGGTCGGTCCTGTTGGGGTCAAATAACATAGCAATCCAGATAGCAGCTGTTAATTTTCTCACCAGTCTCAAATTAGATATTTAACAGAAGGGATCATTTAATTAAATGTTGTATGTGAATGTTCTTCTATTTCTTCCTTTGTTTTATTCATGTCATAATTAATGTAAATAATGCAAATAAGTTTTTATTTATTGTGACATGTTTGATGTTTGATGTATGTTAAACTGTGTTAAATGCTGTATTTTTATTTGTCTTTTTGAAAGGTTGATTAAATTCAACCAAATCAATAATAAAAAAAAAAAAAAAAAAGAAAGCTGCACCATTATGCTGTAATTAACCCATTACTGCACAAAATCTGCATCTCATCATGAAAAAGTACCCGGAACGCTACCGTAATATATAAAATGGCAGCGAAACTCACCTGAAAATGATGCAAACACACATGAAGAACATTTTGAAATGAGAAAGGTGCACCAATATGCTGTCATTAACCCATTACTGGCCAAAATCTACATTTTATCACGAAAAAGTACACAGAACGGGCCGGAATGCTACCCTAATATATAAAACAGCAGCAAAACTAACCTGAAAATGATGCAGACACACATCAAGAACATTTTGAAATGAGAAAGGTGCACCAGTATGCTGCCATTAACCCATTACTGCCCAAAATCTAGATTATATTACGAAAAAGTACCCGGAACAGGCCAGAACGCTACCCTAATATAAAAAAGGCCAGCGCAACTCACCAGAAAATTATGCAAACACACATGAAGAACATTTTGAAATGAGAAAGCTGCACCAATATGCTGTAATTAACCCATTACTGCACAAAATCTGCATTTTATCATGAAAAAGTACACGGAACGATACCGTAATATATAAAATGGCAGCGAAACTCACCTGAAAATAATGCAAACACACATGAAGAGCATCTTGAAATGAGAAAGGTGCACCAATATGCTGTCATTCACCCATTACTGGCCAAAATCTACATTTTATCACGAAAAAGTACCCGGAGCGGGCCGGAACGCTACCCTAATATATAAAACGGCAGCAAAACTAACCTGAAAATGATGCAAACACACATCAAGAACATTTTGAAATGAGAAAGGTGCACCAGTATGCTGTGATTAACCCATTACTACCCAAAATCTACATTGTATTACGAAAAAGTACACAGAACGGGCCAGAACGCTACCCTAATATATAAAACGCCAGCGCAACTCACCAGAAAAATATGAAAACACACATGAAGAACATTTTGAAATGAGAAAGCTGCACCAATATGCTGCCATTAACCCATTACTCCACAAAATCTGCATTTTATCATGAAAAAGTACCCGGAACGCTACCGTAATATATAAAATGGCAGGGAAACTCACCTGAAAATGATGCAAACACACATGAAGAACATTTTGAAATGAGAAAGGTGCACAAATACGCTGTCATTAACCCATTACTGCCCAAAACCTACATTTTATCATGAAAAAGTACCCGGAACGGGCCAGAACGCTACCCTAATATATAAAACGGCAGCAACACTAACCTGAAAATGATGCAAACACACATGAAGAACATCTTGAAATGAGAAAGGTGCACCAATATGCTGTCATTAACCCATTACTGCCCAAAATCTACATTGTATTACGAAAAAGTACCCGGAACGGGCCAGAACGCTACCCTAATATATAAAACGCCAGAGCACCTCACCAGAAAATTATGCAAACACACATGAAGAACATTTTGAAATGAGAAAGCTGCACCAATATGCTGTCATTAACCCATTACTGCACAAAATCTGCATTTTATCACGAAAAAGTACCCGGAACGCTACCCTAATATATAAAACGGCAGCAAAACTAACCTGAAAATGATGCAAACACACATGAAGAACATTTTGAAATGAGAAAGGTGCACCAATATGGTGTGATTAACCCACTACTGGCCAAAATCTACGGTGTTATCATGGAAAAGTACCCGGAACGGGCCGGAACGGGCCAGAATGCTACCATAATGTGTAAAACGCCAGCGCAACTCACCAGAACATTATGTAAACACACATGAAGAACATTTTGAAATGAGAAAGCTGCACCAATATGCTGTCATTAACCCATTACTGCACAAAATCTACATTTTATCCTGAAAAAGTACCCGGAACGGGCCAGAACGGTGCCCTAATACATAAAACGGCAGTGAAACTCACCTGAAAATGATGCAAACACAAATGAAGAACATTTTGAAATGAGAAAGCTGCACCAATATGCTGTCATTAACCCATTACTGCCCAAAATCTACATTGTATTATGAAAAAGTACCCTGAACGGGCCGGAACGCTACCCTAATATATAAAACGCCAGCGCAACTCACCAGAAAATTATGCAAACACACATGAAGAAAATTTTGAAATGAGAAAGCTGCACCAATATGCTGTAATTAACCAATTACTGCACAAAATCTGCATTTTATCATGAAAAAGTACCCGGAACGCTACCGTAATATATAAAATGACAGCGAAACTCACCTGAAAATGATGCAAACACACATGAAGAACATTTTGAAATGAGAAAGGTGCACCATTATGCTGTCATTAATCCATTACTGGCCAAAATCTACATTTTATCACGAAAAAGTACCCGGAACGGGCAGGAATGCTACCCTAATATATAAAACGGCAGCAAAACTAACCTGAAAATGATGCAAACACGCATCAAGAACATTTTGAAATGAGAAAGGTGCACCAGTATGCTGCCATTAACCCATTACTGCCCAAAATCTACATTGTATTACGAAAAAGTACCCAGAACGGGCCAGAACGCTACCCTAATATATGAAATGCCAGTGCAACTCACCAGGAAATAAAGCAAACACACATGAAGAACATTCTGAAATGAGAAAGCTGTACCAATATGCTGTCATTAACCCATTACTGCACAAAATCTACATTTTATCCTGAAAAAGCACCCGGAACGGGCCAGAACGCTACCCTAATATATAAAATGGCAGTGAAACTCACCTGAAAATGATGCAAACAAACATGAAGAACATCTTGAAATGAGAAAGGTGCACCAATATGCTGCCATTAACCCATTACTGCCCAAAATCTACATTGTATTACGAAAAAGTACCCGGAACGGGCCAGAACGCTACCCTAATATATAAAACGCGAGCGCAACTCACCAGAAAATTATGCAAACACACATGAAGAACATTTTGAAATGAGAAAGCTGCACCAATATGCTGTAATTAACCAATTACTGCAAAAAATCTGCATTTTATCATGAAAAAGTACCCGGAACGCTACCGTAATATATAAAATGACAGCGAAACTCACCTGAAAATGAAACAAACACACATGAAGAACATTTTGAAATGAGAAAGGTGCACCATTACGCTGTCATTAATCCATTACTGGCCAAAATCTACATTTTATCACGAAAAAGTACCCGGAACGGGCCGGAATGCTACCCTAATATATAAAACGGCAGCAAAACTAACCTGAAAATGATGCAAACACACATCAAGAACATTTTGAAATGAGAAAGGTGCACCAGTATACTGCCATTAACCCATTACTGCCCAAAATCTACATTGTATTACGAAAAAGTACCCGGAACGGGCCAGAACGCTACCCTTATATATAAAACGCCAGCGCAACTCACCAGAAAATTATGCAAACACACATGAAGAACATTTTGAAATGAGAAAGCTGCACCAATATGCTGTAATTAACCCATTACTGCACAAAATCTGCATTTTATCATGAAAAAGTACACGGAACGCTACCGTAATATATACAATGGCAGCGAAACCCACCTGAAAATGATGCAAACATACATCAAGAACATTTTGAAATGAGAAAGGTGAACCAATATGCTTTCCTTAACCCATTACTGCTCAAAATCTACATTTTATCCTGAAAAAGTACCCAGAAAGAACCAGAACGCTACCCTAATATATAAAACGGCAGCGAAACTCACCTGAAAATGATGCAAACACACATCAAGAACATTTTGAAATGAGAAAGGTGCACCAGTATGCTGTGATTAACCCATTACTGCCCAAAATCTACTTTTTAACATGAAAAAGTACCCGGAATGGCCCAGAACGCTACCCTAATATATGAAACGGCAGCAAAACTAACCTGAAAATGATGCAAACACACATCAAGAACATTTTGAAATGAGAAAGGTGAACCAATATGCTTTCCTTAACCCATTACTGCTCAAAATCTACATTTTATCCTGAAAAAGTACCCGGAAAGAACCAGAACGGTACCCTAATATATAAAACGGCAGTGAAACTCACCTGAAAAAGATGCAAACACACATGAAGAACATTTTGAAATGAGAAAGGTGCACCAATATGCTGTCATTAACCCATTACTGCACAAAATCTACATTTTATTACGAAAAAGTACACTGAACGGGATGGAACGCTACACTAGTATATAAAACGGCAGCGAAAATCACCTGAAAATGATGCAAACACACATGAAGAACATTTTGAAATGAGGAAGGTGCAACCAATATGCTGTCATTAACCCATTATTGGCCAAAATCTACATTTTATCAAGAAAAAGTACCCGGAACGGGCCGGAATCCTACCCTAATAAATAACACAACAGCGAAACTCTCCTGAAAATGATGCAAACACACATGAAGAACATTTTGAAATGAGAAAGGCACACCAATATGCTGTCATTAACCCATTACTGCCCAAAATCTACATTTTATCACGAAAAGAAAAGTACATGGAACGTCCTGGAACTGTACCCTAATTTATAAAATGGCAGCGAAACTCACCTCAAAATGATGCAAAGACACATGAAGAATATTTTGAAATGAGAAAGGTGCACTAATAACATTTTCAAATGAGAAAGCTGCACCAATATGCTGTCATTAACCCATTACTGCACAAAATCTACATTTTATCCTGAAAAAGTACCCGGAACGGGCCAGAACGGTATCCTAATATATAAAACGGCAGTGAAACTCACCTGAAAATGATGCAAATAAACATGAAGAACATCTTGAAATGAGAAAGGTGCACCAATATGCTGTCATTAACCCATTACTGCCCAAAATCTACATTGTATTACGAAAAAAAGTACCCGGAACGGGCCAGAACGCTACCCTAATATATAAAACGCCAGCGCAACTCACCAGAAAAATGTGCAAACACACATGAAGAACATTTTGAAATGAGAAAGCTGCACCAATATGCTGCCATTAACCCATTACTGCACAAAATCTGCATTTTATCATGAAAAAGTACCCGGAACGCTACCGTAATATATAAAATGGCAGCGAAACTCACCTGAAAATGATGCAAATACACATGAAGAACATTTTGAAAAGAGAAAGGTGCACCAATATGCTTTCATTAACCAATTACTGCCCAAAATCTACATTGTATTACGAAAAAGTACCCGGAACGGGCCAGAACGATACCCTAACATATAAAACGCCAGAGCAACTCACCAGAAAATTATGCAAACACACATGAAGAACATTTTGAAATGAGAAAGCTGCACCAATATGCTGTCATTAACCCATTACTGCACAAAATCTACATTTTATCCTGAAAAAGTACCCGGAACGGGCCAGAACGGTACCCTAATATATAAAACGGCAGTGAAACTCACCTGAAAATGATGCAAACACAAATGAAGAACATTTTGAAATGAGTAAGGTGCACCAATATGCTGTCATTAACCCATTACTGCCCACAATCTACATTGTATTATGAAAAAGTACCCTGAACGGGCCGGAACGCTACCCTAATATATGAAACACCAGTGCAACTCGCCAGAAAATTAAGCAAACACACATGAAGAACATTCTGAAATGAGAAAGCTGTACCAATATGCTGTCATTAACCCATTACTGCACCAAATCTACATTTTATCCTGAAAAAGTACCCGGAACGGGCCAGAACGGTACCCTAATATATAAAATGGCAGTGAAACTCAGCTGAAAATGATGCAAACAAACATGAAGAACATCTTGAAATGAGAAAGGTGCACCAATATGCTACGATTAACCCATTACTGCCCAAAATCTATATTGTATTACAAAAATGTACCCGGAACGAGCCAGAAGGCTACCCTAATATATAAAACGCCAGCGCAACTCACCAGAAAATTATGCAAACACACATGAAGAACATTTTGAAATGAGAAAGCTGCACCAATATGCTGTAATTAACCCATTACTGCACAAAATCTGCATTTTGTCATGAAAAAGTACCCGGAATGCTACCGTAACATATAAAATGACAGCGAAACTCACCTGAAAATGATGCAAACACACATGAAGAACATTTTGAAATGAGAAAGGTGCACCATTATGCTGTCATTAATCCATTATTGGGCAAAATGTACATTTTATCACGAAAAAGTACACGGAACGGGCCGGAATGCTACCCTAATATATAAAACAGCAGCAAATCTAACCTAAAAATGATGCAGACACACATCAAGAACATTTTGAAATGAGAAAGGTGCACCAGTATGCTGCCATTAACCCATTACTGCCCAGATTCTACATTGTATTACGAAAAAGTACTCGGAACGGGCCAGAACGCTACCCTAATATATAAAACGCCAGCGTAACTCACCAGAAAATTATGCAAACACACATGAAGAGCATCTTGAAATGAGAAAGGTGCACCAAGATGCTGTCATTAACCCATTACTGGCCAAAATCTACATTTTATCACGAAAAAGTACCCGGAGCGGGCCGGAACGCTACCCTAATATATAAAACGGCAGCAAAACTAACCTGAAAATGATGCAAACACACATGAAGAACATTTTGAAATGAGAAAGGTGCACCATTATGATGTCACTAACCCATTAGTGCCCAAAATCTACATTTTATCCTGAAAAAGTTCCCGGAAAGAACCAGAACGGTACCCTAATATATAAAAAGGCAGTGAAACTCACCTTAAAAAGATGCAAACACACATGAAGAACATTTTGAAATGAGAAAGGTGCACCAATATGCTGTCATTAACCCATTACTGCACAAAATCTACATTTTATCATGAAAAAGTACCCGGAACGGGCCGGAATCCTACCCTAATAAATAACACAACAGCGAAACTCTCCTGAAAATGATGCAAACACACATGAAGAACATTTTGAAATGAGAAAGGCACACCAATATGCTGTCATTAACCCATTACTGCCCAAAATCTACATTTTATCACAAAAAGAAAAGTACATGGAACGTCCTGGAACTCTACCCTAATTTATAAAATGGCAGCGAAACTCACCTGAAAATGATGCAAAGACACATGAAGAATATTTTGAAATGAGAAAGGTGCACTAATAATATTTTCAAATGAGAAAGCTGCACCAATATGCTGTCATTAACCCATTACTGCACAAAATCTACATTTTATCCTGAAAAAGTACCCGGAACGGGCCAGAACGGTATCCTAATATATAAAACGGCAGTGAAACTCACCTGAAAATGATGCAAACAAACATGAAGAACATCTTGAAATGAGAAAGGTGCACCAATATGCTGTCATTAACCCATTACTGCCCAAAATCTACATTGTATTACGAAAAAAAGTACCCGGAACGGGCCAGAACGCTACCCTAATATATAAAACACCAGCGCAACTCACCAGAAAAATATGCAAACACACATGAAGAACATTTTGAAATGAGAAAGCTGCACCAATATGCTGCCATTAACCCATTACTGCACAAAATCTGCATTTTATCATGAAAAAGTACCCGGAACGCTACCGTAATATATAAAATGGCTGCGAAACTCACCTGAAAATGATGCAAACACACATGAAGAACATTTTGAAATGAGAAAGGTGCACCAGTATGCTGCCATTAACCCATTACTGCCCAGAATCTACATTGTATTACGAAAAAGTACTCGGAACGGGCCAGAACGCTACCCTAATATATAAAACGCCAGCGTAACTCACCAGAAAATTATGCAAACACACATGAAGAGCATCTTGAAATGAGAAAGGTGCACCAAGATGCTGTCATTAACCCATTACTGGCCAAAATCTACATTTTATCACGAAAAAGTACCCAGAGCGGGCCGGAACGCTACCCCAATATATAAAACGGGAGCAAAACTAACCTGAAAATGATGCAAACACACATCAAGAACATTTTGAAATGAGAAAGGTGCACCAGTATACTGTGATTAACCCATTACTACCCAAAATGTACTTTTTAACATGAAAAAATACCCGGAACGGCCCAGAACGCTACCCTAATATATAAAAAGGCAGCAAAACTAACTTGAAAATGATTCAAACACACATGAAGAACATTTTGAAATGAGAAAGGTGCACCAATATGATGTCATTAACCCATTAGTGCCCAAAATCTACATTTTATCCTGAAAAAGTACCCGGAAAGAACCAGAACGGTACCCTAATATATAAAAAGGCAGTGAAACTCACCTTAAAAAGATGCAAACACACATGAAGAACATTTTGAAATGAGAAAGGTGCACCAATATGCTGTCATTAACCCATTACTGCACAAAATCTACAATTTATTACGAAAAAGTACACTGAACGGGATGGAACGCTACCCTAGTATATAAAACGGCAGTGAAAATCACCTGAAAATGATGCAAACACACATGAAGAACATTTTGAAATGAGAAAGGTGCACAAATACGCTGTCATTAACCCATTACTGCCCAAAACCTACATTTTATCATGAAAAAGTACCCGGAACGGGCCAGAACGCTACCCTAATATATAAAACGGCAGCAACACTAACCTGAAAATGATGCAAACACACATGAAGAACATCTTGAAATGAGAAAGGTGCACCAATATGCTGTCATTAACCCATTACTGCCCAAAATCTACATTGTATTACGAAAAAGTACCCGGAAAGGGCCAGAACGCTACCCTAATATATAAAACGCCAGAGCACCTCACCAGAAAATTATGCAAACACACATGAAGAACATTTTGAAATGAGAAAGCTGCACCAATATGCTGTCATTAACCCATTACTGCACAAAATCTGCATTTTATCACGAAAAAGTACCCGGAACGCTACCCTAATATATAAAACGGCAGCAAAACTAACCTGAAAATGATGCAAACACACATGAAGAACATTTTGAAATGAGAAAGGTGCACCAATATGGTGTGATTAACCCACTACTGGCCAAAATCTACGGTGTTATCATGGAAAAGTACCCGGAACGGGCCGGAACGGGCCAGAATGCTACCATAATGTGTAAAACGCCAGCGCAACTCACCAGAACATTATGTAAACACACATGAAGAACATTTTGAAATGAGAAAGCTGCACCAATATGCTGTCATTAACCCATTACTGCACAAAATCTACATTTTATCCTGAAAAAGTACCCGGAACGGGCCAGAACGGTGCCCTAATACATAAAACGGCAGTGAAACTCACCTGAAAATGATGCAAACACAAATGAAGAACATTTTGAAATGAGAAAGGTGCACCAATATGCTGTCATTAACCCATTACTGCCCAAAATCTACATTGTATTATGAAAAAGTACCCTGAACGGGCCGGAACGCTACCCTAATATATAAAACGCCAGCGCAACTCACCAGAAAATTATGCAAACACACATGAAGAAAATTTTGAAATGAGAAAGCTGCACCAATATGCTGTAATTAACCAATTACTGCACAAAATCTGCATTTTATCATGAAAAAGTACCCGGAACGCTACCGTAATATATAAAATGACAGCGAAACTCACCTGAAAATGATGCAAACACACATGAAGAACATTTTGAAATGAGAAAGGTGCACCATTATGCTGTCATTAATCCATTACTGGCCAAAATCTACATTTTATCACGAAAAAGTACCCGGAACGGGCCGGAATGCTACCCTAATATATAAAACGGCAGCAAAACTAACCTGAAAATGATGCAAACACGCATCAAGAACATTTTGAAATGAGAAAGGTGCACCAGTATGCTGCCATTAACCCATTACTGCCCAAAATCTACATTGTATTACGAAAAAGTACCCAGAACGGGCCAGAACGCTACCCTAATATATGAAATGCCAGTGCAACTCACCAGGAAATAAAGCAAACACACATGAAGAACATTCTGAAATGAGAAAGCTGTACCAATATGCTGTCATTAACCCATTACTGCACAAAATCTACATTTTATCCTGAAAAAGCACCCGGAACGGGCCAGAACGCTACCCTAATATATAAAATGGCAGTGAAACTCACCTGAAAATGATGCAAACAAACATGAAGAACATCTTGAAATGAGAAAGGTGCACCAATATGCTGCCATTAACCCATTACTGCCCAAAATCTACATTGTATTACGAAAAAGTACCCGGAACGGGCCAGAACGCTACCCTAATATATAAAACGCGAGCGCAACTCACCAGA